>NC_083429.1:17190391-17496352 GCF_020745735.1 Hemiscyllium ocellatum | reverse complement strand
TGCTCAGACCTTGTTGTTGTGGTGTACATTAATGATTTGGACTAACATGTAGGAGATATGATCAACAGGCTTGTGCATAACATGAAACTAAACAAACCCCAAGCTTGTCACTGACTATTAAACTTCAGTACATTAATTGCCTTCATTTTAATTCTATACTTTTCTTGACTACCTTTGTAAACACTTTGAGTTGTTTTCTTTTAAAAAAGAAAAATGTAGTTAATCAAAGCAAGTGGGATATATGCCTTTATTAGCTGAGGTATAGAATACAAGATCAGGGAGGTTGTGCTGAAATTGTATCAAGCACTGGCTAGGCCACAAATGGAGTACTGTGTCCAGTTATACACAGCCCATTATAGAAATTAGGTGATTGCAGGAGGATTTTCTTACACAGTATGTAGACAGGCCAACAAGGGTAATGCCATATTGGGTTTGGTACTGGATAATGAACCTGGCCAGATGTTAGATTTGGAATAGATGAGCACTTTGGTGAAAGTGACCACAATTCGCTTATGTTTACCATAGCGATGGGCAGGGATAGGTACATACCACAGGGAAAGAGGTATAACTGAGGGAAAGGCAATTATGATGCCATTAGGCAAGATTTGGGATGCATAGGATGAGGAAGGAAACTGCAGGAGATGAACACACATGAAATGGGGAGCTTATTCAAAGAACAGCTACTGCAGGTCTTTGATAAGTGTATACCTATCAAGCAGGGAGGTAGTTGTTGAGAGAGGGAGCCATGGTTTACTAAAGAAGTTAAAGCTCTTGTCAAGAGGAAGAGGAAGGTTTATGTGAAGATGAGGCATGAAAGGTCAGTTAGGGGGCTTGGGAGTTATACGTTAGCCAGAAAAGATCTGAAGAGATTGCTAAGAAGAACCAGGAGGGTTCATGAGAAGTTGTTGGCAGAGAGAATCAAGGAAAACCCTAAGACCTTCTATAGGTACATCAGGAGTAAAAGAATGACTAGAGTAAGTGCGGCACAGTGGCACAGTGGTTAGCACTGCTGCCTCACAGCGTCAGAGACCTGGGTTCAATTCCCGCCTCAGGCAACTGACTGTGTGGAGCTTGCACATTCTCCCTGTGTCTGTGTGGGTTTCCTCCGGTTTCCTCCCACAGTCCAAAGATGTGCAGGTGAATTGGCCATGCTAAATTGACCGTAATGTTAGGCTAGGAGTATGGGTGGGTTGTGCTACGGCTGGTCGGTGTGGACTTGTTGGGCCGAAGGGCCTGTTTCCACACTGTAAGTAATCTAAAAGTAAGATTAGGGCCAATCAAAGATAGTGGTGGAAAGTTGTGTGTGGAATCTGAGGACATAGGAGAGTGCTTAATAAATACTTTTCGTCAGTATTCACATTGGAAAAGGGCAATGTTAGTGAGAATATGGAGATACAGATTAGTAGATTAGATGGGATTGCGGTTGATAAAGAGGAGGTTTTAGCAATCTTGGAAGATCTGAAAATAGATAAGACCCCTGGACCAGATGGGATTTATCCTCAGATTCTATGGAAAGCCAGGAAGGAGATTGCAGAGCTGTTGGCTTTGGTATTTATGTCATCATTGTCAACAGGAATAGTACCAGAAGACTGGAGGACAGTAAATGTTGCTCCCTTGTTTAAGAAGGGGAATAGGGACAACCCTGGTAATTATAGGCCAATGAGCCTTACTTTGATTGTGGGTAAGGTGTTGGAAAAGGTTATAAGAGATAGGAATTATAATCATCTGGATAGGAATAATTTGATTAAGGATAGTCAACACAGTTTTGTGAAGGGTAGGTTATGTCTCACTAACCTTATTGAATTCTTCGAGAAAGTGACAAAACAGGTAGATGAAAGTAAAGTGTTTGATGTGGTATACTTGGACTTCAGTAAGGTGTTTCTTAAGGTTCCACATGGTAGGCTTTTGCACAACATATGGAGTTTCGGGATTGAAGGATGATTTAGCGGTTTGGATCAGAAACCGGCTAGCTGAAAGAAGACAGAGGGTGGTGGTTGATGAGAAATTTTCATCCTGGAGTTCAGTTACCAGTGGTGTGCTGCAAGGATCTGTTTTGAGGCCACTGCTGTTTGTCATTTTTTTAAATGATTTGGATTTGGGCGTAGAAAGATGGGTTAATAAATTTGCAGATGACACTAAGATAGGCAGACTTGTGGATAGTGCCGAAGCATGTTGTGGGTTACAGATAGACATAGATAGGATGCAGAGCTGGGCTGAGAAGTGGCAAATGAAGTTTAATGTGGTAAAGTGTGAGGTATTTCACTTTGGAAGAATTAACAGGAATGCAAAGTACTGGGCTTATGGTAAAATGCTTGCCAGTGTAGATGAACAGAGAGATCTCGGTGTCCTGGTGCATAAATCCCTGAAAGTTGCCACCTAGGTTGATAGGGTTGTTAAGAAGGCATATAGTGTGTTGGCATTTATTAGTAGGGGGATTGAATTTCAGAGCCATGAGGTCATGCTTCAGCTGTACAAGACACTGGTTAAGGCTGCACCTGGAGTATTGCATACAATTCTGATCACCACATTATAGAAAGCATGTGGAAGCTTTGGAAAGGGTTTAGAGGTGATTTATTAGGTTGTTATCTTATATGGAGGGAAGGACTTATGAGGAAAGGCTGTGGGAACTGAGGCTGTGTTCATTGGAGAGGAGAAGGTTGACAGGTGACTTAATCGAGACATATGAGATAATCAAAGGGTTCAATAGGTTGGACAGTGAGAGCTCTTTTCCTCGGATGGTGAAGGTTAACATGAGAGGACATAGCTTTAAATTGAGGACTAATAGATTTAGGACAGAGACCAGGGGTAGTTTCTTTACTCAGAGAGTAGTAGGGGTGTGGAACGGCCTGCCTGCAACAGTAGTAGACTCGTTGACTTTAAGGGTATTTAACTTAAGGGCATTGGACGTATATGCGGATAATAATGGAATGGCATAGGTTAGATGGGCATCAGATTGAGTTCACAGGTCGGCGCAACATCAAGGGCTGAAGGGCCTATACTGCTCTGTAATATTCTATGTTCTATGCTCTCTGACACATTCCAATGATGTGGTCTTCTTTGTCTTGTATACATGAAAATGGAGTTTGACTAGTAGGTCCACTTCCAAGAATTACTGGGATTTCCCTCCGCATGGAGAGTCAGTGGACAGTAGGGTGTTTTGAGTGGGGGTAAGGTGGTGTGGGACAGGATACAGGGCAGTTGGTCAGTTATACAGTTGTCCAGGAATTACACTCCAATTTCCACCGCCATGTTTCGCATGTAAGTTGGTTAGAACTCTCCAACTTCCTTGGTGGTTGTCTGTAGCTTCTTGATGATGCTGACATTGGGTCACTTGGGGTATCCTGTCCCACTGGTTCTTGTAGCAGTGGTGGGTCAGGTTGGGGGCTATATATGCCCCTGGAGTGACCTTTACCCTCCTCTGACTGAAGCTTCAGGGTATTTACTCTGGATTGTTTTGGGAGTTGCCTCCAGACCCAACAGAGGAAGTGTGAGGAGTTACTCATCCCCTTTGGTGGTTGTAACCCTCTCTGTGCCGATGCACCCTGCACTGCCCAGTCCCGTGTACTCCTGGTCCAGCTGGAGGTACCTGCTCTGAGCTGTGCAATGACAGCCCGCAAACAGGAAGCTGCTGCTTCAGAGATATACAAAAAGGGAGTGGCAGCTGCTTGAAACACCGCTGCTATTCATCTGTCTCCAACTCATGTTGAAATGATTGCCTGTTGCACTGATATTTACACTCCTTCTGCAAAATCAAGCACAGTCTAGAGCACAGCAGGAATCACATTGCAGACAAATTGATTCATCCCATTTCCCACTTTGATCCTCTGACAGTTTGCTCTGTTCAATATTTCCCTGAATTATGCTTGAATGTTGAGTTTTGAAATGGAAATATGTAAAATATACACAAGCATAGGAGGCCATTTTGCCCATAAAACCTACCATTCAGCACAATCATGTCAGATGTGATTGCTCCACAGATTCTGACATCTTCCTGCCATAAGCCCTTTTCTCCTTCACAGTCAGCAGCATCTGAACCAGAATCTCAAGTTCTTACTTGAATACCAAGGCAAGCTACCTGTCATGAATGTCAATGCTGCCAAATTGTGATTGGAGATTTAGGATGACTTTGTAGCAACAAAAAGACAAATTGCTGGAGAAACTCAGCAGGTCTGGCAGCATCTGTGGAGAGACAACCACAGTTAATGTTTCGAGTATGATCCTCCTGCATAACTGATTGGAGCTCAGAAAAGCTCTGTAATGGTATATCCGCTGAAGTCAGGGTCTGGTGGAATGCGGCTGAACTTGGGGAGGGGAAGGAGGCAAGGATAAGTGGAGATGGAGCTCAGCGAGAGACAGAGAGAGAGGGAATAGCAGTCGGGCAAAGGAATGGATAATGGTGAGCCAGAGAGAATCAAGAGCTGTTAATAGGGACCATTAGTGGGTGAAAATGGGTTGTTTATGATGCAAATGCCCCATAGGATGAAATGTCATTCTTCACATAGATGGGGTGCAAGTCCTGATCCTTGCAGTAGCCCACCAGTAGCTTCCTGGAAAAAGATCCGTGTATTCCCACTTTCCGTTTCCTGTCCGTCAATCAATTTTAATCCATGCCAATATCCCATGTGCTTTAACTTTGCCCACGAACCTTTTAGAAAGGATCTTATCAAAGAATTAAGTTGGTGGAAGGTCTGCAAAGCTGTGAACTGTGAACCTTCTAACAAACAACCAGAGAATCATCAACAGCGCGAACTGAAATATTGCAGTTAAGAAAAATAAAATATATTACTGATTAGCCAAATAGTCAATTAACTTTGACTTTCTTTTTAAACAGGTGTTGTATTTATGTAAATATGCACTTCATTAGATAGTTTTTGTAAAGCACCAAAACATGAGACAGTTTCCCAAGTGCCCCGGCTCTTCATTACAAGCTTGGTTTTTGAGTTCAGGTGATCCAGAAGAACATGTGCATTGTTTGAAACTGACAGCAAACTAATGAAAAGTTAATTTACAAACAGGAAGATAAGATGTACAAATTTCCTTCTGAAGAATTCTTACAGAAAAACCACATCAGGGAACTTTAAAATGCTAATGATTAATTCTTTAAATTCTTCTCAGGCCTGCAGTTACTTAAGCAAGCTGTTACAATTATCTGAGACTCAGACCAATGAACGAATTATTGTGGCACCTCTTTGATTCTTCAGCAAAGTATCTATTTACTGCTTGATGAGGGATGTAGTTGCATTGGAGGAGGTTCAGAAGAGATTCACTAAATTTATTCTAGAGGCGAGGGGTTTGTCTTATGAAAAGAGTCATAGAGATGTACAGCACAGAAACAGACCTTTCGGTCCATCTCATCCTTGCTGACTAGTTATCCTAATCTAATTTCGTCCCATTTGCCAGCTCTTGGCCAATATCCCTCTAAACCCTTCCTATTCATATGCCTTTTAAATATTGTAATTGTACCTACCCCCACTACTTTCCCTGGCAGCTCATTCCATAACCACGCCATCCTCTCTGAGAAAATTACCCTTTAGGACCCTTATAATTTTTTCCTTCTCACCCTAAACCTACGTCCTCTAGTTCTGGACTTCCACCCCAGGGAAAAGACATTGCCCATTTACCCTACCCATGCCTCTCATGATTTTATAAACCTCTATAAAGCCACCCCTCAGCCAGTTTAAGCTGTTTAGGTCGATACTGTCCAGAGTTTGGAAGAACAAAGTGAGATCTAATTGAGGTATGTAATATGTTAAAGATAATTGATGGAGTAGATGTAGAGTGGATGTTTTCCCTTGTGAGACAAATGAGAATGAGAGGTCATAGTTTTTGGTGAAGGGGTGGCAGATTTAAAATAGAGAGGAGGTGAAGTTATTTCTCTCAAAGGGTCATGAATCCATGGAATTCACTACTCCAGTGGATGCTGAGACGTTGAATAAATTAAAGAAGGAGATAGATTTTTGATTAGTAATGGGTTGAAAGGTTATGGAAAGAAAACAGGAAAGTGGAGTTATAGTCAGTTTGGGATCACCCATGACTGAACTGAATGACAGAGCAGGCTTGAGAGGCTGAATTACCTACTCTTGCTCTTCGTTCTTATGTTCCTAAGTTCTCATGTTCTGAACACATGTCAAATCTGACATAAAAGTTTTATATGAATACAACTATGGTTGAACGAAAGACATCACTTCAGTCACTGATATTAATTCCATATTATTAAAAACACACAGACAAACACAGCCAACACAATATCATCCCTTTGTATGCTCAAAATAATGCAACAAACAGACAAAAGAAAACAGCAAATGCTATCAGTATTTCCAAAGTCAGATTAAAAATAGTTGTGATATGATTGGCGTATTGATGTGCAAATTTGATCCCCATGTCTGTTCCATGTGTCTGGATGAAGAGCTGGTTGTTAAAGGTGAAGATGTTGAGTGCTAATTGCCCATAGGGAAGTACATGAGCAGCAGTATTTAAAGGGTGAAGACCACTTAAAAGATAGGTTTACCTGAGTATCTAAATGCTGCAACAATGATCTACATCAAGAACTCGCCAGTAGGAACAGCATAGGGTATCTGCATGAAATTATAATACTTTTACATAAATTCATAGTTGGAAATTGTGAAAGATGAATATTTCAGAGGCAAAAATGAATGTAGGCCAGCTATAGTCACCAGCATGAGTGGACCTAATCCTGGAGGTGTCTCACAACTACAACATCAATCCAAACCAATTCTCCCCATCTCTAGGACTCCTGAATGAAACAATTGAAAGACAGTAAAAATTGCAGAATTGTTAATTCCTCGATGATTTGCTCCCTGGGTTGTTTCACAATTACAACCAGGAGATTAATCTTCAACTGTAATACAATATCTCCCTTGACAGAATGGCCAACATTTCATTACATTTGTGATTATTTAATGCACTGCTCCTTCAATTGTGGACCTCTTGACTGTGAAATAGCAAATCTTTAAGAATGTGTCCTTTCAGTAAACATTGTACACAGATTCTTTGATAGTTGGTGAGCTACAGAGTTACAGCTTCTTCAACTGGAGAGTTGATGATTGATTCCTTATCTTTTTCTTCTAGTTTTCAAGAGGCAGAACGATTTTCCTGACTTTCATGTGTATCAGGTAAAGATGGTAAACAGCAAGAGTTCCATTATGTAAATCTAGCATTGGGATCATCTTACTGAAGTGCAGCATTGTACACCAAGGAGAAATTTTGTCCAGTAACTTTCTTATAGATCCCTGAATTCCCTTAATGGGTCCTCTTCCCAAACAATTTGAGTTTTGTCACTAATTGAACTGCAAGCCTTCAATTCCCCCGAGCACCAACATAGGCATAACATCTGGCCCTAATTTGAGAAGCAGTTGGTAAAGGCTGCATGATTTACCGAGTTGTGTGTCAATGGAACCAGTTCAGCCTGCACTCATCATATTGTTGAGAACTAAACTTTTGCCCACTCACTTGGCCTATTTAAATTAGCTTTTAGACCTATTATGACTTTGTCACAATTATTTTCTGATATATTTTGTATTATTAGCAAATTTAGCAACAAAGCATTCTGTCTCTTCAAGCAAAACTGAGCCATTTATGCCTATACTCTGCTTCCAGTAAGCTAACCAATCCTCTACCCATGCTAATATATTATCTACTATGACAATTGGTGAAAGTTGGTCTATAAATAACTATTTGGCATTGAGTATGATACATATGGGTGTGCCTGTGTTCCAACTCTAAACCACAATACCTAAGATGATAGATGAGAACACAAAGGCTGTGCCAAAGAAGCCATCATCAGTGTCTTGGTGATGCTGAGTTCTGTTTATATAAATAGCAAGATGCTGTCTGAATGACAAAGCTCCTGATGTTGGTGGAAGCAGACACGTAGTCTGCAAATAATTAACACTTGCCCCTCTTTGGAAATTTACCACCTCCAGCACCAACACCCAATCAGCCTTCAATTAAATAAATCACTGACATATCTGATGGTTAATGCCAATTGTAACAAGCTTTCACATGGAAGTAGAGTGAAAATTTATATCCCTTTGATATGAGGTTTTTTTCTTTAGGAAACAGTTCATTCTCCACTAAACTAATGGGTCTGGATGTCACAGTAACATGTTCCAATGGTCTGAGAGGGCCTTGTTCCCAAGTGACTGCAATATCTGTGTGAAAGCCAGTAAGAGTTGAACATGAGTGGCCTGGGGTCATGCTCCTTCCTGATGGAATTGTCCTGCTTGTTGGTTCGCTACTGTGAAGGAACAGTAAAAAATGTCACGGTGTAGGGAACTGGGTGGGGAGGGCCAGTGCTTTTGCAGTCTAGCACACTGTGGTCTAGCATTCGTGGGGTTTAGCATCCTGTGTTCTAGCACCCTGGAGCCTTGCATTCTGGGTCTAGCTGGTGTTAAGCATCATGTGAGTTAGCTTTTCTGTAAGGTTCTTACTAACTGGGGCTGGCAATCTGTGTCTTGCACCCTGGCGTTTAGCATCTGTGATGTAGCATCCTGTGTTCTAGCACCCTAGAATATAACACCCTGGAGTCTGTCTCCCATGTATCTAGCACTCTGAGGCCTAACATCATTCTGTTCTAGAATCATAGACCTAATGCTAGATCCCAGAATGTTACACCTTGGGATATTTGACTGTGTTCTAGCATGGAGAACTCTTGCGTCTAGCACCCTGGGCTATATCCTGGGATCATTGAGAATGAGGAATTTCACAAAACATGTAATAATTAGTGTCTGTAATCAAATGAATAAATATTCTTTCACATTTTCTGTGAGGTCTGAATGGTGACAGTGTCATTTTTCATTCTGTCAGGCTCTTGGGGAGTGGAGAGAAAGCTGTGAATACAGCCAGCTCACACCGCACTACAAAACGAATGCACAGGCTGGAGACCAACAGCACAGAGGCTGCTTATAGCATTCGATTGATCTTCAGTGCTTGTTTACCACTGTACAATCAGTGCTTGAGATGAAGTGTCAAATGTTTTTGAGGAGAAACTGGGGTAGGGTTCTTCCAGATGCATATCTGTCTTTTATTTCCTTTCTGGATGACTATCATATCCCAGTATTCAGTACATTCCTGCTTTTAATGTGTATTGTCTTGTCCTACTCCTTGATTCCTGGCACCGGGAGGCAGCTGTCCAGAATAGAGTAATATTGCGTTATTACCTCAAACCTTCCTCTTCATGCCCCTTCCCAGACCTCAATTCAAAATGAATTTTAATCATTGCTTCTAAAAACAGTTAACATCAACAGACACATCGACCTGGACCCCACATACAAATCACTGCAGCTGAAACTGACACCCGGAAGCGGCAAGAACAAACCAATATAAATACCGGAAGAAACATCAAAGCAGCGCTTCACACGAGGCTCCAACAGCACTGATGATGTTCCCTAGCCAGGGAACGAAACGTTTGCAGCAGAAACTTCCAGCTCGGCGAGCAGAACCACAACAACAGTTAAATTTGTTTTGGAGGGAGTGTTTAAAATTCTGAGAGAAGTGGAAAATGTAGATTTTTTTCTAGGAGGCTGTTAAATAAGGATTCATAAGTTTCCACAGAAGAATGAATCAGAGGGGCTGAATGGTCAACTTACCCACTTCTGAAAACACCAATATAGAGAAACAGAGTCAGTGAACTATTATGGTGCTAAAGGAAGCCATATGGCCAATCATGCCGGTACTAGCAGCTCTGTTATCTCACCTGACTATTACCGAGTATCCATCTCCTGCTTTTTCCCCAAATCCCTGCATGCCACAACAATCCAAAATACCATTCAAAACCTTCTGGAATGCCTCAACCCTCCTTTGGTATTAATAGGAAAAAAAACAGAGATGTGTAAGGGGCAGGTGTGTAATGCACCAACATATAACTGGCTATCAATATGGTCTGATATATTTTACTAAGGGAAGTTGAAGAACCCCCTCCCACCCCTTGTATTAGGTCCTGTGGACTGGGTGAGGACTTGCTCATTTGATGTTCTGTTTTATGCTGCCTGGCCACTGTTCACTGTGAATAATTTTTTAATGTATAGATATTGTGATCTCTGTAATAAATGGTCTGAGACCCTCTTCTTTGAGCTTCCTGTGTGACTCTGTTTCTATCAATCACTAGCAAATGATCAGAAATCCAAACAAAACGTACTGAAGATCAAATGAAAAACAGCTTTGGATTAGAATTGTTTGTAAGTGGTAAATCCAATGAGAAAGCAGGCTGGGGTCTCTCTGGATTCCACCTCCAACCCTCCCCCACTTTCAGCATGAACCTCAGTGAAGACGTGAAGTTGATGTTAGATTGCTCTATCTTAGCTGTGAGTTCTCCAATTGGCTGCAGATAACCAGGCACAGGCCTTAACTGAGTGAAGCCTCGTGGCTGAGATAGGAAGGAGGTGAAGCTGCTAGGTGGGGGTAGGGACGGGGCAGAGGTGTCTGAGTGAGTGGGCGATGAACTTCTTATTAGATGTTGATTGTGTCTGCTGGTACAGCATTATCCCCCTCCCCAACCCCACCTCTTGTGCTGAGTGTAACTGTCACTTATCAAAATGATAAAGAGCCAAAAAGAATAAACAAGCCAGGGTTTGATTATTCTCTAGCAGTGTCTGCCCATTGTGGGTGTACCAGGTGAAGGGGGATCGGGACAGAAAGTATTGCCCCTGCCAGCAGTCAACATAAAGGTGACTGCAGAGAGAGTGCAAGATGTGACTGGCTCTGTCCTATTGCTGCAGCATGTAATCCTGTTAAATATGAGCCAATTAGTAATCAGTATTAATAAAGCAGTTTGTGATTCCCACTGATGTAACCTAGATCAGCACAGTCCGATACACCGAAATAAAGGCAAAGTACTGTGATTGCTGGAAAGCTGGAATAGAAGCAGAGAGTGCTGGAGAAACTCAAATCAACAATCAATGTCTGTGAAGAGAGAAACTGAGTTAATATTTTGAATCTGATATGAATCTGTTTCACAATCATAAAGGAGTGATTGGATGTAAAGTATTAATTGCTTCCCTAAGGGGCAACGTTTTCACACAGAGGGTGATATGGATATGGAATGAGCTGCCAGAGGAAGTGGTGGAGGCTTGTACAATTGCAACATTTAAGAGGCATCTGGATGGGTATATGAATAGGAAAGGTTTGGAGGGATATGGGCCAGGTGCTGGCAGGTTGGACTAGATTGGGTTGGGATATCTGGTTGGCATGGACTAATTGGACTGAAGGGTCTGTTTCCATGCGGCACATCTCTGTGACTGCTGAGTTTCTCCAGCATTTTGAGTT
This sequence comes from Hemiscyllium ocellatum, assembly GCF_020745735.1. Taxonomy (NCBI): domain Eukaryota; kingdom Metazoa; phylum Chordata; class Chondrichthyes; order Orectolobiformes; family Hemiscylliidae; genus Hemiscyllium; species Hemiscyllium ocellatum. Next base: position 17,485,069 of record NC_083429.1, on the reverse strand, counting down.
GTACAAAATGCATTCTCCCTCTCAAGTTGCCAGAGGAAGTGGTAGAGGTGAGTACTATTACAACATTTAAAAGTAATTTGGACAGGTACATGGGTAGAAAGGCTTTAGAGGGATATGGGCCAAACATAGGCAAATGAGACTGGTTCAGTTCAAGAAACCTGGTTAGCATGGATGAGTTGGGCCAAAGGGTCAATTTCCTTACAGAGACCCTGGTTCTCTGCACTTCCCTCTCTCAGCTCCAGACATCGTACTTGTTGCTCCTTCTACAAACATTTTTTTCTCTGTTAAAACTTCATTCACCTATTTGCTAATATAACCTGCTATATCAAAGACCTCATCCCTTTCTGAATTTTATTCTAGAACATTGCTGTCTCTTATAAATGGCCCTTAGGAGCAGGTGAACGTCTTGACACACTCCTGAAAAGGCATGAACAATCTCTTCATAATATTGACATTTTAGGTAAGAACTATTCAAGTCACATTTTGAAAAGATAGGTCATTGATGCTTAAACTGAATTCAGTGACATTTTCTATTGGCAAGTTAAAGATTCTCATTTTTGCTACATACTCTGGTTCAAAGATTGAAATGGCAATCACTGCACCAAAGAGAGAGAAATAGACTGACCGTAAAATACTGAAGAGATTAGTGCCAGTTGACAGAAACAGGGACCTGGTGCCCTCTGGCAATGATAAAGCTCAAGATAGTCACCCACATAAAACTGTCAAGGATCTTTCATCCCACTCCGTCAAGGACATGCATGTCCTTGGCCTCCTCCATCACCAGACTATGGCAACACAACGCCTGGAGGAAGAGCGCCTCATCTTTCGCCTAGGAACCCTCCAACCCCAAGGGATGAATGCAGATTTCTCCAGCTTTCTCATTTCCCCCTCACTCCCACTTTTTCTCAGTCCCAACCCTTAGACTCAGCACCGTCTTCCTGACCTGCAATCTTTTTCCCGACCTCTCCGCCCCCACCCCCTCTCCGGCCTACCACCCTCACCTTAACCTCCTTCCACCTATCGTATTCCCAACACCCCTCCCTCAAGTCCTTCCTCCCTACCTTTTATCTTAGCCTGTTTGGCACACCCTCCTCATTCCTGAAGAAGGGCTTATGCCCGAAACGTCGATTCTCCTGCTCCTTTGGTGCTGCCTCACCTGCTGCGCTTTTCCAGCAACACATTTTTAAGCTGTTTCTTCGCAAGGACAGTTCCACAGTGGAATAAGTTACAAAGGAAAATAGTCACAGTCCCACATGAAATCAACAAAACCCATCTTTTGACTATTTCCATTTCAAAATATTCACTTTCAGGATAACTATCTTGGCTGAAATGGTTGATTTCTGTTGTTGGCAGATATTCTGTCATACCAACACAATTAAAGAAGAAGCAGAAGGTGTGAAAGATGGCATGACATTACTTTGAGGAACAGCAGAGGAGTTATTGTCAGCATTCTGGCCAAGCAATATCTGAAGATACATTGTTAGTTGTGGGAACTTGCCACGCACAAACTGAGACTGCAATTCTGAAGCATTCAAGAGAGCATAGATTATTAATTAGTGAGAAATGGTTTGCAGGGACATGAGGAGGTGGCAGGAGTTTGATATTAGGTAATAGAACGCTATTGGTACAATCAGCCAAATGGGACTCTTCTGCACTGTAACAATTCTGTGAGGTTTTCCATGTTCCAATAGTGGCTGCATCACTCATTATACTTCACTGACTGTAAAAACTTGAAAGAACGTGAATAGGATTATTAATCTCTCATTAGTGTCTAATTTATATGTAATTGACAAGTTACCTGTACAAAATAAATATTCAATTCGAATTAAGCAGTTTGGCTCAAAGTGAGGCAGTGACGATAGCTGTCTCTGTGATTCTATCAAAAAGCATCTGATGAAAATGGTTTATCAGTAATTGTGATAAAATCAGTCAACGCCTAGACATCTACTTCTAACCCCACCTTTAACTTGTGAAACAGATACTGAGGGGGCTCTTTGACACACCCTCAGATGCATCTGGCATGTTATTGTCATGATTTTCCGAAGTGAAAGGGTTATGCATGTTCTCTGAACATAGAATCACAGAATCTGTATGATATAGAAGCAGGCCATTCAGCCCATTGACACTCCAAAGAGCATCCCAACCAAATCCACACCCCCTCCCCCCTCCCCCCACCCACCAACCTATCCCTGTAACCCAATATTTCTATATCCATGTACACTAGGGGCAATTTAGCACAGCCAATCCACCTAGTCTGCACATCTTCAGACTGTGGTTAAAAAAACTGGAACACCCGAGAAAACCGATGCAGACACGGTGAGAATGTGCAAACTCCACACAGATGATCATCCAAGGGTGGAATTAAACCCAGGTCCCTGGTGCTGTGAGGCAGCAGTGCTAACCATTGTTTTCCAATCAAGTAGCACCTTGATTCAAAAATTCTCACTCTTGTTTTCAATTCCCTCCTTGTCCTTGATCCCTTCTAACTCTGGATCTGCCTTCACTCCCACAATCCTCAGGATAACTATATTCATTGAATTCTGTGTCTTGTATGTTCCAATAGGAACATCTCCGACACTGGTAGCCATGTCTTCAGATGTCCAAGCCTCAATCTCTGGAATTCTCTCTCCTACACTATTTCCCTCTGCTTTGCCACTCTAAGACACTTCTTGGACCAAACTTTTAATTATTTGACCTTTATTTTATTTGTTCATGGGATGGGTTGAATGGCCTACTTCCTCACTGTAGGAAATCTATGATTCTAGTTCTGTGATTTTGCTGCCAAACTATCACCTCTCCAAATTCCTAATATCTGATATCAACTAATATCTCCCTGAGAGAGCTTTAGTGTCAGAGGTTAATATTATTGTGTAAATAGAACAGAGCACATGATCACATGACTACTGGAAGTCATGGTTTGGAGATGCCGGTGTTGGACTGGGGTCTACAAAGTAAAAAAATCACACAACACCAGGTTATAGTCCAACAGGTTTAATTGGAGGCATTAGCTTTGGAAGTGTTGCTCCTTCATCAGCTGGTTGTGAGTACACAATTATAAGACACAGAATTTATAGTACAAGTTTACAGTGTGATCTAACTGAAATTATATATTGAAAACTACCTTGATTGTTTGTTAAGTCTCTCATTTGTGAGAATGACTATGTTAGTTTCACTTCTTTCATATGTTAATCACAAAACTCTTTTTAGAAGTTACATTCTCAGGTTAACTTTAACAATTGGTGTCAGCCCAGATAATATGTTGAAGGTGTTAGCCCCCTGTGTGCTCTTGTCTGTGCCATAATGTTTAGATTGGTTCTAATCTAATGTCTGAGAGTCTTACATGGATTTGTGCAGTCTTTGAGCAAAGTACAATGTAACTGCAAGTACACAGATTAGAACCAGTCTAAACATTATGGCACAGGCAACAACACACACTTTCAACATATTATTTGGGCTGACACCAATTGTTAAAGTTAACCTGAGAATGTAACTATTAAAAAATGTTTTGTGATTCACATAAGATAGAAGTGATTCTAACAGATGAGAGACTTAACCAGCAATCAAGGTATTTTTCAATGTATAATTTCAGCTTTTGTTATAAATTCTGTGTCTTACAATTGTGTCCTCCACAATCACCTGATGAAGGAGCAGCACTCCGAAAGCTAGTGCTTCCAATTAAACCTGTTGGACTATAACCTGGTGTTGTGTGGTTTTTAACTATGACTACTGGAAATACTGGGAAATGTTCCAAGGTAATCCTCCTGCCATTGCTTGCCCTGCGCATAGTTAGAAAATAGTGTTCAATAACAGATAAAGTTTACAAATGATCTCATCTCCCACAGAACCATTCCTAAACCTAGGCACAACTCAAGCTATGACCCCACAATGATGGCAGATTGTTGGAGAAATTCAGCCTAATGAATCAGAGACCACAAATGAGGATCACGGTGAAATTGACAAATGGTTTATTATCATTCCTGAAGAAGGGCTTATGCCCGAAACGTCGAATCTCCTGTTCCCTGGATGCTGCCTGACCTGCTGCGCTTTTTCAGCAACACATTTTCAGCTCTGATCTCCAGCATCTGCAGACCTCACTTTCTCCGCGAAGTGATTTATTAAACAAAGCAATATCGCGGAAGAGAAATCAACCAGACTGACACAGAACTGATTCTCTGCACAGACGGCCAGAATGCCCTTCCCAGAATGGAAGGTGTAGCAGGCTTTATAGGGGTATAACACAAAGGTAGCAATTGTAAAGCAGTTACAGTACAATGATGGGAATTGTAAAGTGATTAAAACAAGAATAAACTGAATGGAAATTAATGAAGCATCCAGCAGTAGCAATTCATTTGTAACTGACGCAGGAGATTTCAGCCATTTCTGTGAATGTGTGAGAATGTCTTCCAGAGGATTCTTCATTGTATTTCCTGTCCACACAAATATGTGTGAATGTCCCTTCTCCTGGCATCCAGGTCTGTCCATTGTATTCCTCCTGCAAGTGAAGTCTTCCGGGGTCTCTCCGTCTGCCTCTTTGTTTATGAGGTATTGGTTTCAATGAGAAATGAGCCTGCCCTTAGTGTGATGGGACTGCAGTGCTAATCTGGGCTGGGAGTTTACTGTGAAGTCTGTTTGGGAAGTGTTTTTTTGGCCTGGGAGTAGCTTGGCCAAGACTGGGGCATGGCTTTTGACTGAACGATCGATTTTTCCTGCTCCTCGGATGCTGCCTGACCTGCTGTGATTTTCCAGCACCACTCTAATCTTGACTCTGATCTCCAGCATCTGCAGTACCCACTTCAGCCATTGTGGGTATGTTCTGTGTGTGTTGGCAGGTTTGATCGCTGTGTTTCGCAGACCTGCTTCTGTGTTTTTTATGTGGTCATGCTGTGGGTGGGCAGGGGAGCAGATTTTTCTTCCATGTAGATGATGGCAGAAAGTGAAATACATTGCAGTGAGAAAGTATAATGAGTGAAAAAAAAATCAATGAGAGAAAATACAGCGAATGAAGAAAAGCGGGTGGAACATGGTGAAAGTGAAGGAAAGAAATGAAGAAAACTTTGCTTTTGTCAGAGTGCTTCAAACTTATGAAAGGCTGAAGATAGGCTTGTTGGTGTTTTAAATTTACAAAGTGAAGAATCACAATGGGATCGCCAGAAAACTCTGGGAAGGAACAAGCCAGCATTTTCCTCTACACCATTGGCATTGCATTAGATTAGATCTTGGTCAGACAGAAGAAATGACTATATACAAAGATAGTATAAGGATATTTGATAAATATTTCACCCTTAAGAGGAAATCAATTATAGATAGGGAAGAGTTCAACAGGTACTGGAAGAGAGTGTTGCTTCCTTTATCCATGATTTATAATGATCAGCTGAGAATTGTTCTGAGCAGGGTTCACTGAATCCAGAATGCTCTTCATTGACCCCGACCCAAATCCCCATCCCAACATCCTTGGCACTGAAACATCATTTCACTTACCTATCACCCTAACCACCTCACACCTAACCCAACTTCACTCACCTGTCACCCTAATCACCTCAGACCCAACCCAACTTCACTCATCTGTCACTCTAACCACCTCAGACCCAACCCAACTTTACTCACCTGTCACTCTAACCACCTCACACCTAACCCAACTTCACTCACCTGTCACCCTAATCACCTCAGACCCAACCCAACTTCACTCATCTGTCACTCTAACCACCTCAGACCATACCCAACTTCATTCATCTGTCACCCTAACCAGCTCGGTCCAAACCCAACTTCACTCACCTGTCACCCTAACCACCTCACACCTAACCCAACTTCACTCACCTGTCACCCCCAACCACCTGAGACCCAACCCAACTTCACTCATCTGTCACTCTAACCACCTTAGACCCAACCCAACTTCACTCATCTGTCACTCTAACCACCTTAGACCCAACCCAACTTCACTCATCTGTCACTCTAACCACCTCACACCTAACCCAACTTCACTCACCTATCACCCTAACCACCTCAGACCTAACCCAACTTCACTCACCTGTCACCCTAACCACCTCAGACCATACCCAACTTCACTCACCTGTCACCCTAACCACCTCATTCCTAACACAACTTACTCACCTGTCACCCTAACCACTTCAGACCCAACCCAATTTCTACACCTCGTAGGTAGCCACCATATTCAGACACTCATTCCCTCACTTGCCCATTTCACTAACATTTACACTAAACAAACAGCATTCATAACATGATAAAATGTTGCTTTCATTTTGGATCGTACAAGTCTCAGATAGCATTAAACATCTGAATAATGGTATTCATAAGAATATTAAGGTAGAACTAATGAGGTTAAACTAAGAGACTTGCTTAAAATGTAAAACAATTGCAATGCAGTGGCAGACATTCAGGAAATATCTATTCCTTCTCTCCTTATTCCAGCGAGAAAGTGAGATTTTTTGAGAAGGATTTGTCATCTTTGGTTAAATAAGAAGGTTGAGGAAATTGAAAAAATACACAATGAAAATTTGTGAAAGATTGGTCAGATTTTAATAACCAGTTAACAAGGCTAAAGAAAGAGAGAAAATGTTGAGTATGAAAGGAGGTTAATGAGTAATATTAGAATAGATATTCAAAGTTTCTACAAATATTTACACAGGGGAAGAGTAAACTTAGTGTTGGTCTTCTAAGGAGTATGCTGATCTGATAATGGAAAACAAGGAAATACTGAAGGTATTGCGCATGTTGGAAATTCAAAACAAACAGAGTGAGAATGCCAGAGAGTTGTGCATTCTAATAAAGTGCATATACACTCAAAACTTTACCTCCGTTTTTCTCTCTCCATAGATGCTGCCAGATCTGCTGAGTCTCTTCAGCATGCTTTGTGTTTGTTTGAAATATTGGATGTATTGAGCAGATATGCTGTGCCTGTGTTCCCTGAAGATAGTTTCAAAAACACTCTGAAGATATTTGAAAATCATGAGGTAAACAGGAAGAAGGACCTCAAAAGCATCACTATCACGAGAGAAAAGGTGTTGGGTAAGCTAATGGAACTAATGGGTAGTAAATCTTCAGGACCAGAAGCCTTATAATTGGTGCCTTCAAAAAGGTGGCTACTCAGACATTAAATGCATTAGTCATAATTTTCAAAAACTCTAGATTGAAAGGGCCCAAGTTGTTTAGAAAATGATCAATTGAAGGCTTTTATTCAAGAATGTATAGAGTCAACATTGGTCATGGAAAAAATAGTTCAAGTCAATTATTAAGGAAGTTTAAGGAGGATTCTTAGAAATATTTATCCGAATAGGCAAAGACAAGTTGGCTTTGTGAAAGAAAAATCATGTTTAACAAAGAGTTTTTTGAGAAAGTACACACACGTTGGATAAAGGAGAATTATTAAATATTGTGCACTCAGATTTCCAAAAGGCATTTGCCATGGCAAAGCTTGCAATTCCAAACGATTGACATGTTCTAAGTCATGGGATGCCACAAGGATCAACTACTTACAATTTATACCAATGACATGGATATAAGGCATCAATGTTTTCTCATTCAATTTGCCAATGTGACCAAGATAGGAAGGAAAGTAAGCTATCAAAATGAGGGGGAATCTGCAAAGGGAAATGTGCAGATTAAGTGACTGTGAAACTTGATAGATGCAGCATGCAGATTCTATGCAGTATATCATGGGAAATGTGAGGTTGTTCATTTTGACAGGAAGTATAGAAAAGGAATTTATTACGTAAATGGAGAGAGATTGCACAACTCAGTGGTATAGAGGGATCTGATGTCCTGTCACATGAATCACATAAAGTCAATAATTAGGTACAGCAAGTGATTAAGAAAGTACATGTTGGTGCTCATTGTCGGAGAATTGGAGTGTAAATGTACAGAAGTACATAGCCTTGGTGAGACTACATCTGGAGTACTCTGTACAGATTTGGATATTTGAAAAAGGAAATAATTACATGAACAACAGTTCACAGAAGGTTCACTGGACTCATTCCTGGGTAGAGAAGGTTATCCTACGAGAAAGAGTTGAACTAGGATTATGTCTATAGGAGTTTAGAAGTATGAGAGGTGATCTTATTGAAACGTAGTATTCTGAGGGATGTAAGACAGTGCATACAGAGTAAATGTTTCCTTTTATGGAGGAGCTTAAAAATAAGGAACATAATTCATGTGTAAGAGTTCTTTCTTTTAAGAAGGAGATAAGGAATTTATTTTTTTCTCTCAGGATCATCAGTATCTGGCATTCTCTTCCCCAGAAAGCAGTGGAGGCTAGATCAATGATTTTACTTTTAAGGCTAAATTAATCAGATATTTGAAACACAAGGGAATCAAGATTATGGGGACAGATAGGAATGCTGAGTTGACATCATAACCAGATCAGCCATGGTGGAGTCAGTGCAAATTGCATACTCTTGCGCCTCAGTTATACATTCCCAGGCATTAGAATATGTCAGCTAGTGCCACAAATGTGGGATGTGTAACACTTTCTCCTGACTCCACAGTATTGCAATGGAGCTCTCTGAAGGATGCTGCCCTCTGTATTTCTGGTGAAGCCAATGTACAGCCAATGTTAGAAAGAAATGTACAGCTATATCTGAGCAAGGGACAGATTGAGTGAAAGGACAGTCTGATGATGATTGTAGTCCTAGAAACTGTTTGATTAAGTTATGGTGGAACAGTTAATGTGACATACATGTTCATATCAGCATTGGACAAAGCAGTTGTTAGCAGATTTAAAACCCATGAGATTAAAGGAGCAGAGATAACCTAGATGTATAATTAGCCGAGCTGCAGAGAGAGTTACTGAATAGTATATAAACAAAATGCGAGAGAAACTCAAGAGTGCTGGCAGCATCCCTGAAGAGAGAAACAGAATTAATGTTTCAAGTCCAATATGACTTCTTTACAACAGCTGCTCCTTCCAAAGAAAACAGCCTGAGGACATGGAGATGAATTTTAATCCAGAGAAATATGAAGAGACACATTTTGGCCACAATATTGAGGAAGAATATAAAATTACAATTCTATCACCTTGATATTTGTCCCTCTTCATTACTTTCCTCTTGGCATTATTTACCCCTGTGTCTTTATCTCCACTCCTCTCTCCACATTCTGCATTCCAATCCTGGTGTGTGTGATAAAGAAGTCTTCTGGAGGTCTTTGCCTTCCATTGTTCAGGTCAAGTCATATATACAGTAGTACCTCCAATCTACAAATTAGACAGGAAGGGAGTAATTTGCTCGAATAATTGGGTGGTCAGATGATCAATCTGATTGTAAACAAGCAGTAATTTATTAGTACCAGATATCCGAACATTTCTCGCTTATCCAGCAATGCACGCCATAATGCCATTTAACTGATAACTGAATGCTGAGTTGCCTAATGGCATTTTTACAGAACCTTGTTCAGTTATTCCAAAATTTGGATAATTGATGTTCGGATAACTGAGGTTCTACTGTATATTGGAGCCATATGGCAGCCTCAGGTCATGAGATATTGAATGAAACGCGCTCATGTAAACAAATTGCAGTGTGGAGCACAGTGAGATAGACCTGATCATGAGGGCTTAGCTTAATTAATGGTTCAGATTAATCACAATATTGAACAAGTATTTTCTGCATGCTGTTGGGTGCTGGACTCCATCTGAGTTAAGACCAGATGAGGGACGTCACAGAGGTGGATTGTATTTTGGAGATTATTCTCAGAGCATAGAGGCATCTCCAGCCCCAGCTCTCCCACTGAATTGATGACTTGTCTGATTTTCACATGAAAAATCTGAGAATGAGAACTTCTAGTACGAGGAAGAGCCCATGGTGAAAAAGTAATTCTCCTTGAACATCCAACCATCACTTTATCATCTTCAATTTCTCACTCATTCATCAATCACAATCTTATCTCAAGGTTTTGCATATATTTTACAGTCTCAACTTGAATACCTCACAATTTATGCTAGAACTCTGTTTCACTGTGTGAGAAAGATTCACGTCAATATTGGCCATCTATAATGCTTGGCAATTATTATATTGTACTTCTAGGGATTGGAGCCTCTGAATAGACTGTATCTGAAATGTATCACACTATAGCTGAATGTATTTCATACTGTCGAGAGTGCAGTGCTGGAAAAGCACAGCAGGTCAGGCAGCATCTGAGGAGCAGGCGAATCAACATTTTGGGCATAAGCCCTTCATCAGGAATGAGGCTTGTGGATCAGAGCTCAGAAATAAATGGGGGGAGGGGTGGGGTTGGGGGAAGGTAGCTGGGAAAGCGATAGGTGGGTGAAGGTGAGGGAAAATGTGATAGGTCAGGCAGGGGAGTAATGGACAGGTCCAGATGGTGGTGCCAAGTTGGAGGTTTGGGACTGCGATAATGTTGGGGCGGGGGAAGTGGGAAATGAGGAAACTTTAGAAATCTACTTTTATCCCAGGATAAAGGTGAGGGAGAAAGGTGATAGGTCAGATCACTCCCCCCTCTGACCTATCACCTTCTCCCTCACCTTCATCCTCAATGAGTCTCTGTGTCTCATACTGTATCCAACACTACATTCAATATTCACACTTGATTTCAGACCATATATCATGCTGTATCTGACACTACACATACTATATCACACTCTTTATCTTACACCCTATCTGAGGCTGCATTTAGCACTGTAGCTCATACCATATGTCGCCTTGCAACTCAGAAAGTAAGGCACATTGTATCTGAGTTCATAACTCACGCTGTATCTCACATTCTCTTAGCACTTTGATCTTCCTTTTGAATCATGCCCCTGTCTTTGGATAAGGAAGTTTAAAATAAATAGTTTAAAATAAATTGCCATCCAGTTGTGAACAGCAGTGGATGATTAAACAACTCACTGGAGGAGGGGGCTCCACAAATACCCCCATCCTCAATGATGGAAGTGCCCAAAACATCAGTGCAAAAGAGAAGACGTGAAGCTTTCACAACAATCCAGAAATGCCAAGTGAGTGATCCATTCCAGTGGTCTCCAACATTATAGACACCAGTTTTCAGCCAATTCGATTCACTCCATGTGGTATCAAGAAATGGTTGGAGACACTGGATACTGCAAAGGCTATGGGCCCTGACATTCCGGCAAATGTACTGAAGACTTGTGCACCAGAACTTGCTGCTCCTCTAGCCAAGCTATTCCAGCACAGTTACAACAGTGGTACCTGCCCGACAAGGTGGAAAATTGCTGAGATATTTTCTGCACATGAAAAGCAGGAGAATTCCAACTCAGCCAATTACCATTCCATCATCAATCGTCTACTCTTGAACATTAGTAAAGTGATGAAAGGTATCATCAACAGTGATATCAAGCAGCACCTGCTCACCAATAACCTGCTGAGTGACACCCAGTTTGGATTCTGCCAGGGTCACTCAGTTCCTGACCCCATTGCAGCCTTGATTCAAACATGGGCAAAAGAACTGAATTCCAGAGGTGAGGTGAGAGTGACAGCCCTTGACATCAAGGCCGCATTCAACCGCGTGTGCCATCAAGGAGCCTGAGCAAAACTGCAATCAATGAGTATCAGGGGGCAAATTCTCCGGTGGCTGGAGTCATACCTGACACATAGGAAGATAATTATGATTGTTGTAGGTCAGTCATCTAAGCTCCAGGGCATCTCTGCAGGGGTTCCTCAGCGCAGTGTCTAGGTCCAACTATTTTCAGCTGCTTCATCAACGACATTTGCTCCATCATCAGGGTCAGAAGTGGGAATGTTTTGCAATGATTGCACAATGTTCAGCATCATTCGCAACTTCTCAGATACTGAAGCAGTCCATGTTCAAATGCAATAAGATTTCAACAATATCCAGTTATGGGCTAACAAGTAGCAAGTAGCATTCATACCACACAAATGCCAGGCTAAGATCATCACCAATTAGAGACCATCGAACCACTGCATCTTGACATTCAATGGTGTTACCATCAATGAATCACCCACTATCATCAGCCTGGGGATTATCATTGACCAGAAACTCAACTGGACTCACCACATAAACGCAGTGGTTACATGAGCAGATCAGAGGCTAAGAATACTACACCGAGTATCCCACCTTTTGATTCTTCAAAGCCTGTCCACCATCTACAAGGCACAAGTCAGGACTGTGATGGAATACTCCCCATTTACCTGCATGAGTGCAGCTCCAGCAACACTCAAGAAGTTTGACATCATCCAAGACAAAGCAACCCGCTTAATTGGTATTATTTCCACAACCACTCTCTCCCTCCACCACCGATGCTCAGAAGCCGCAATGAGTGCTATCTACATGATGCACTGAAAAGATTCACCAAAGATCCTCAGACAGTACCTTCCAAATCCACAACCACTTCTATCTAGAAAGACAAGGGCAGCAGATATGTGGGAAAACCACGAACTTCAAGTTTTCTCCAAACCACTCACCATCCTGACTGGAAAATATATCATAGTTCCTTCACTATCCTGGAATGCCCTCCCTAATGGCACTGTGTGTCAATCCATAGCAGGTAGACTGCAGCAGTTCAAGAAGGCAGCCTACCACCAAGGGCAACTAGGGAAGGGCAATAAATGCTGGCCAGCCAGTGATGCCAACATTCCACAAATGGATCAATAAAAAAATTATTGCATATCATTACCTTTTCGGTTGTGTTAGCTTGTTGCTCTGGAAACTAATTTTGATTGTTAACATTTTTGGAATTTTCTGTGTTCAATCATTGATTACAGTGAATTGTGTCTCAAATTGAGTTTGGAGTTTGGGATTTTACTTTGCCAGTGAAAATTCAGAGGATTGGTGAGAGCAGAGTTGAAAGGGTGAGTGCAGTTAATGCTGTTCAGCTGTATATAGATGTATACATTGTGCCACAACATGGTGGCTCTGTGGTTAGCACTACTGCCTCACAGTGCCAAGGACCTAGGTTCAATTCCAGCGTTGGGTGACTGAGTGGAGTTTGTACAATCTCCCCATGTCTGTGTGGGTTTCTTCTGTGTGCTCCAGTTTCTTCCCACAGTCCAAAGACATTCAGGTTAGCTGGATTGGCCACACTAAATTACCGAGTATAATACTGCCCAGAGATGTGTAGGCTAGGTGGGTTAACCATGGGAAAAGTGGGGATGTGGTAGGTCTGGGGGTGATGCTCTTCAGAGGGTCGGTGTGGACTCAATGGGTCAAATGGCCTGCTTTCACGCTCAATGAATTCTATGATTTGCTGTACGATGGATCCTCACCACAGTTCACTTTCATGTAAGACCCATCCAGTAGATTTGTTGCCATTACCCACTTGACTCATGGGAATCCATAGGGCAACTTAGTCTGTGGGAGAGAATCTAATAAGAAGAGACCCTTGACTGAAACAACACAGTAGTTTATTGCATGATAGCAATTAGATACAGTTACATCAGTATGATAGACATTGTTACCATGAAAGAAAACTTGATGTTAGGTCTTACTCTTTCGAGATCCAAAGCTCCACTACCTGAGTCCCTTTGATAACATCATAATGGTAGCACTTAACACCTCCCCCAAACCTTTCTCCCATGATCAATATTAATACCTTTGTCTATATAATACATTTACCAGAACCTGATTCTCCCCCAAGTCACAGGACTTCACATATACAAGAGGACTGGATGATTGATTATTCTTCTAGAACCTATTCTCTTCACATACTTGGAAGATTGAGGGGTCTCTGGGATAAAGACAGTTGTTTTTGATTTTGTTCTTCACAGTATGAAGTTTGTGAGTTCCTTTAAATCTGAAGAACCTTTAATTTTTAGAACTTGTTTCATGGAGAATGGTTATCCTATTGTCAGCTGCATTTCCTGAATCTGTTGATAAATTGGTGATTTTATGCCAATTTGCTCATTTGGTCAGATGCTTTAATTCTCTGTCTGTGATTGTATTACTGCTGAAAGCAATATGTTCACTTTCTCAGTCAGACTACTGAAGAACAGCCTCATCCTTGCCATGATCTTTGTCATTGACACTGCCAATTCATCCTGAAGAGGTAACAAAGTGAAATGTGCTGCTTGACCTTGCATTTATTTCAGTTGGTATCAGACACAAACTTGCCTTCATGATCTGTTTATCAAGGTGAGTTGTAGCTTTAAATGACTTCAGTTAAAGGTTTCACAATGAGCTCCAGAGGGGTACACTGCTTATTAGCACTCTCATCATTTATCTTTCTCAATCTTTGTTGCAGATTCTTACAGTCTGAGCTGATTGATTCAGCATTGATAGGAAGGAAACAATTCTGCCAACCCTGTACAGACAGAGGGTTCCATTCTATTTTCATTGAAAAACAATTCTCTGACACAACACAGTTAACTCCAATGGATTCTGTATTTCTGCTTCAGATCTACCATACATCTTGAGGTCCTTTGCAAGTTTCTACCAGTCTTCTGGTTACTCAGTAATTAACATGTCATTGATCAGTTGTTCCCTGATCACTTATTCCATAACTAGCTATTTATAAGCCAATGGTTCAGGTCAAGACACACATTCATGCTAAAGAGTGAGAATTCTTGATTGCAAAGTATTTACATGTTCTCTTCAATCTAACAGCTCTTACATTGCAGATTTGCTTGTAGTACACTTAAATGGTGTACCTCCTGTACCCTGCAGTTGTATTGTTATATACTGTAAAGAGTGTTTCTTACCCACAGTAGACTGGCAGGTACCATTGTGGCAGTCAACCCTGCACGAACCTTAAAAATAATGAGATATCCATTGATATTCATTCTTGCTAAAAGGTTAGGTCTGGATTACATATTTCCCCGGTAATACCTTCAGCCATTTTTCTATTATAGTCTGTTTTACCTCATGAACTTTTTTCTATGAGTAGCTATTTGACTTCTTGATGCTATGTGGCTGTGTCTTACTTCAGTACCTTTTCTTAAAGTGACCTAATATTTTGCAGATAAAGCATTTTTTAAAAAAAATGTAACTCTACTTGTAAGATTTGTTTGATTCATGGCATTGACGCTGACACTCAGTATCTGCCATTTGGCTTATTCCCTGTGCTAGTTTCTCATGTGCATCTTTGGGGTGTTGGTACCGTAAGAATGGAATAGATTCTGCTGATCCCTTATGATAAGGTTGATCTTCTCCTTTTATGACTGACCTGTGTTGCTTCCAGAATTCTGCTTCATTCACCATCTGAATAGCTTTCTGTAGAGTTAAATCTTCCTTTGACTGCAATAAATCTGACAAAGACTTATCACCAATTCCAACAACAATTCTGTCCCATTAACTTTGACTTTAAAGCTCCATAGTCACATTTTTTCTACTAATCTGTCGGGATCATTAATGTAATTATTTGTGGATTGCCAGAACGCTGAACTCTTGTATTAAAACTTATTCTTTCAAGAACTTACTTCTTTTCTGAAGTTAAAGAAATTACCAAAAACTTACAGAACTTCATAAAGAGTCTATTTGCTTCTTTTATACTTTTGCAACGTATAACCTCATTAACTATAGTTCTTACTGAATGTAGAAACTTATTCATCTTCTGATCTTGTATCTCATTTGGAATCTGTTCTGTACCTTTAGAATTGTTTTCTGTATAATGTCCATTTCTGCACTCCATTCAGCCTCTCTCTGAAGTTAAATCTTCCCGGCAATATTAGTTCTACTGCCATTTCTTCCTAACCTTCCCTTCTTTATAGGGTTTTAATCTCACAGTATAACAATGCTGCTGCTCTGTACTGGTGTACTGGAAGCATTCCCTGAATTTCTTTGGTCAACTGGAAGATTCCCATCTTCAGTGATTAAAATATAACAGATTCATATCTCTGTTTTTTTTTAGCTTCTGTCCATGATTTGTGCTATTATTAGACTTAATCCCATTTCCTTTATAACTATACAATTTGAATCTCACTGCCTGCAGATGAAATAAACATGTCCTGTTTCTCTGATTAAATTCTTAATCTCTTGTACTGAATGAATCTCAGCTCTTTGCGGCACTAAAAGGCAAATCCCATTCATTTAATGAATTTCTCTTGATGATTTGTGGCACGAATACTTCCCATTGTTTCCTGTTTGTTTCCTAGATGAGTGTCACTGCCTCCAGTGCCAATGCAACTGTTGACCACCTTTATCAAGGTTATGTGTATTGGAGAGCTCACTTTTTCTGCAGCCTCAATCATCTGTTAACTTCCTTCTTTCTTTGTATTTTGATGGCGTAGGTTTCTCAACAGCCCCTTTAACATTTTAATTCTGGATTTGAAACATCCTCAAGTCTGTGAATACATATTAACTTGTTTCTGTGGCCCTTGATTTCCTTTACTGTAGTCATACCTTGTGGTGGCTGTTCGCAATTGGTACAGCAATCAAACTGAACTATAAGGACTTTGCTTACTTATAGCTATTCTGGCCTGCAAACCAACACCTTTTGTTTTCAAAATTTTCCCTTGCTCACCACAGATTTTAAATTTGCTCTCAGAGCCTTTAATGCCTGTTCATGCTCTGGTTGAACATCAACCTAGGATCATTCCCATGGTCCATCAGCACCTGGTGCAATATGTATCTATCTAGGAGTGTGTCATACCCACTGTTGTGCATCTCTTGTCAGGTCTGACATTTTTACCATCAACGGTCAATTCTTTCTTCTATAATCTTGTGCAAGCGTCTCTTGTGCAGGCTTCTTGAAAGATCAGCTCTTTACCAGCTGTCTATAGCAAAAGCAGCTGTTATAAAGCTGATGATTCTTCAGATCTCCATCACTGACGTCATACAGAGTGATGCCCATTGCTGACACCATGCTATCTGATGGATCTTCACCACAACTCATTATGGTGTAAGATCCAACTGGTAGATTTACTGCCACAATCTATTGACCTAGTACAGATCTTCAAGATCTGATTTGTCTATTGTGTGAGGAAGGGTATACACTTGGCAGTCTAAGAAGAAGTTCTTATCCTAAACAAGTGCAGTTTATTGCATAATATTAATCTAATACAAGTTATGTTGGTATGATGGACACGGCTACTAAAACAATGAGATAATGACTCCTCAGGTAATTGTGTGGAGTTTGCACATTCTCCCCGTGTCTGTGTGGGTTTCCTCCGGGTGCTCCGGTTTCTTCCCACAGTCCGAAAATGTGCAGGTTATGTGAATTGGCCATGCTAAATTGCCCATAGTGTTAGGTGAAGGGATAAATGTAGAAGAATGGGTCTGGGTGAGTTGCTATCTGGAGGGTCGGTGTGGACTTGTTGGGCCAAAGGGCCTGCTTCCACACTGTAAGTAATCTAAAAGGGGTGGCACAGTGACACAGTGGTTAGCACTGCTGCCTCACAATACCAGGGACCCGGGTTCAATTCCCGCCTTGGGCAACTGTCTGTGTGGAGTTTACGCATTCTCCCCATGTCTGCCCAGGTTTCCTCCTACAGTCCAAAAACATGCAGGTTAAGTGATTTGGCCATGCTAAATTGCTTGTAGTGTTAGTTGAAGGGGTAAATGTAGGGGAATGGGTCTGGGTGGGTTGCTTTTTGGAGGGTCAGTGTGGATTTGTTGGGCCGAAGGGCCTGTTTCCACACTGTGAGTAATCTAATCTAATCTAAATCTTAAAATTAGACCTTACTTAACCTCACACTATAGAAATCAAGGATTTGGGGGAAAAGGCAAGAAAGTGGAGTTGAAGATTATCAGATCTACTATGATTTGATTTCATTAAAGTACAAACCAGGCTCAATGGACTGAATGGCCTATTTTAGTTCCTATGTCTTATAGTATCCTTCAAGGTCCAAAGTTGTTCTTGCCCTTCTCCCTCTATGTGACATCATTGTATTGGGCAATGCTGAATCTAATCTTTCATCAACTCTTCCAGACTCTTAAAGCCTTAAAGAACAGTAGGAGGCAATCAGTTCCATTGCTAGCAAGCTAATCTCTTTAGAATCTACATGACTTATTGTACATAATTAGCCCAGACACAATTCAAAAACTAATCTTTTATCAACAGATCTCTTTTGTGTATGTTTTGTAAACATCAAATAGCAAACATTTCGTCTAAAGATGTGTTTCTTCTGTGAAAACCAGTATTATATTAAAATACAACAGAATATTGGCACCTCTAGCAAGAAGCAAAAAAAGGATTTAAGGGGTTTTGGATACAGGGACAGAGAGGATTTATAGGCGAAGGAGTGAAAGAGTTAGGTCTCGCCTCCTCTTAATGGAACAAGAGTCAGTTCCACCATCACAAGAGTTGAGCTGGATTAAGATCCTCCTGATGAAGTCGTTCTGGTTTTAGCCAGAGGCAGCCGTGTCTTCTGCACATACTGTGGGCACGAACAAAACCAAGCAGTGTAATTTCCTGCCTTCCTCAGATGATGGAAGCCTGAGGCAAGGAGACATTCCAGGACTATCTCACAGGGACACACATTCCACTCTAGAATTCCACCAGCGGCATTTTCATTTCATTCTCAGCTGCCTGGCTCAGTTGCATCCGGGATTATTGGAATTTCTATTAGATTCTCCCCCGCTATATTATCCGTGTGGAAGCTGTTGGATTAGTGTAGCTCCCTCATGGTCTACTAGGCAAAGAATGGCTTTGTTGGGGGTCACTGTCAATCTGATGTACAGACGCCAGTTGCACCACAGCCCTGGCAAAAAGACAATGATGAAAGAACTGCAGGGGGTGGTCTTGACCTTGGTAATTTCATTTCTTCTCATTAAGGTTCAGTCTATCATGTTGAGAAATGCCACTTCATTACTTGCAGCTGCCCAATGTTAGTTCCAGACATCCTCAAGAATGACCAATTACAAATCAATGAACCCTCCCCACATTGCACCAAGTCAACATGAGGACCAGGTTCCACATTGCTATTTCCTGTGTGTCTCTGGTTAATTCACATTTCCCTCCAATATTCTCATGCTCTCAGAAAGATTGGGATTGGCAGTTTAGTGTCAGTTAAACAGTGGAATTAAGACATTGACGACTTGGAAAAGATTGTAAAGCAGAAGGATCAAATGTACACACCTTTAAACATCTTTCCCAAATGTCACTGGCAGTGATGTCTGTGGATTGAGATGGAAGCCCCAATATATACCTTGATATATTTCCATCTCAATGTATTCCTGAAGAAGGGCTTATGCCTGAAATGTCAATTCTCCTGCTCCTTGGATGCTGCCTGACCTGCTGCGCTTTTCCAGCAAGACATTTTTCAGCTCTGATCTCCAGCATCTGCAGTCCTCACTTTCTCCCCGTGATGGTGATGGCCCATAACTGATACCCGGAGTCCATTACAGAGACCCTGGTCAATGCCAAGTGGAGCAGAGGAGGAGGAACAAGAAGGGGAGAGAAAGATAAACTCTACTTCAGTAATATCTTTTAATATATCTAGAAATTCAAAATAGCACCAGAGCGCAGTGACACTTAACACTTTAAAACGAATGACATATTCAATTTAATTCAATATCAGACCCAGCAGAACAAGAAGGCAATCCCAATCAGACTCAAACCCTGACTAATTTCCTGTCCTGCACCCTCCATTTCTATTTCTCACCTTCCAGAAAGTCAAACTGGTGATCGCTCAATAAGGAAGAGTAAGTAGACATAGTGCTGATTGACAACTAAGTGGATACCTAGTTCCTCTATGTCTACTATGAAGATCAACAGGAAAAAGGAAGAACTCACATCTCACTTTGCATGTTCCACGATCTCAAAATGTACCAAAATGCATCAAAACTGATGGAGTACTTTCAAAATCTAACCACTATTTTGAAATGAAGAATGTGGCAGCCAAATTGTGCACAACAAGATCCCATAAGAAATGATATGATAATGCTCAGATGATCTACTCCACGAATCAATATGGCTGAGGGATACATATTATTTCGAACATCAAGGAGATCGCCTCTGTTTTTCTTCAAGGTAGTATCTCTAACAACATCTGAAGAGAAACCAGAGGCAGTTTCACTTTTGCATTCCATGTTGAAGATGGCACTTCTGCCAGTGCAAGTGTAAAATCCTTCATCACTTTTATATACATGAGCTAATCACATAGAAAGTGAAATAATACTGTGAGTTACCTAGTTGAAGACAAGACTATCTGCAGAAAATGTTCAATGGAAATCTATATCTAGTTGATCTGAGTACTCCCATATTGGTTTTTGGCAGAGTGCTTATCATGGGACTAATACACTACATCCTGTCTTGAGGTAGATGATGATTGACAGCAGTTTGAGAAATGGCATGAAAGCAAATTACTGCTGATGCTGGAATCTGAAACCAAAAGAGAAAATGCTGGAAAATCTCAGCAGGTCTGGCAGCATCTGTAAGGAGAGAAAAGAACTGACATTTCAAGTCTGACTGACCCTTTGTCCAGCTTTGACAAAGGGTCAGTTTGACTCGAAACGTCAGCTCTTTTCTCTCCTTACAGATGCTGCCAGATCTGCTAAGATTTTCCAGCATTTTCTCTTTTGGTTTGAGAAATGGCATGTTAGAGGTATATGTTACCAGTGCAGCTTCCCTCTGCACTGCACTGGACAGTGAACCTAGAGTTTATGCTCAAATCTTTGGTACGAGACTCAAAATTGGAACATTCTGACTCAGAGGTGTGAGTGCTATTATTGAGCCAATGTGCAATGATTAAGAGGTGAAAAGGAAAAATCCAGTTAAATATATAATTCCAATTCTCAGAGCAACACATGTACAAAAGATTGAGATGTCTGACTGTAATCAATGTTAACTATGCAGAAAATTCATAATCTAAACTGTATTCTGAAATGTGTGGATATAAACACACAGAAAACAGTATCCAGATCACAACCTGGTCCCCGTGATGATTGCAGGATTTCGCTTAATAATAATTGAACTTCCTCTTCACTGATGGCATTAAATTGTATTTAATTTGAAGACCATCTGTTATTCAAACATTCTGTCCCTGGAGAAGGAATGTGTGCACTGCTGTGGTATGTTTCAACCACAGTCCCTGGCGCAGTGAGCCCAAGAGTGCCAGGCAGCACACTGAGATGAGTGCCAGGAGGCAACACTGAGGTGAGTGATTCAGACACAAACAGAGTAGTCAGTCCCACGAACCTTCTCCACCCTAAATACCTCTTCCTAAAAATTAAATCCAAGTCATGATCAAGCCAAAATGATTTGAACAATGAGTGCAGTTGGCAACACCTTGGTGCCCATCGCTGTTGCCCTGCTCAATCATACATGCATCAGGGACCCAGCTGGTTGACCCATCCATTGAGTCAGTAGATGCCTATTCATGTTCAGCTAAGAAGCACAGTTTGTATTTCACTGTGGGTGAGGGAGGGGAAGTGGAGAGAGTAATGCCCAGACTATATGTCAAGGCAGGCAGATTTAACTTTGTGGCTTTTTGGACTGCAAGGTAGAGGTGGGGTGGAGTGGGGAGGAGTGAGCGCAAGGGTGAGGAGGCTGGATTTAAGAGTCTAAAGATGATCATGAATTCATTGTTCATTGTCAGAAAAGGTCATCTCGTTCACTAATGCATTTTAGAGAAAGAGACTGACATCCTGACCTGGGCTGGCCTACCTGTGACTCCAGACCCACAGCAACATGGTTGATTCTTAACTACCCTCTGGGCAATTAGGGATTGGCAATAAATGCTGGCAATCCAGTGATGCCCACATTCCATGGCTGAATTTAAAAAAAAGAATATTCGGCTTGTGAAATATAGCAAAGAACAAAAGTAGGCCACTCTGCCCTTCAAGTCTCATGGCTGATCTAATTTTAACCTCAGGACTGAGGAATCAGTGGGGGAGCACTTTGGGGCCAACGACCATAATTCTACTAGTTTTAATATAGTGATTGAAAAGGATTTAAAGTCAAAGCTCTAAATTGGAGGAAGGCCAATTTTGATGATATTAGGGAAGAACTTTCAAAAGCTGATTGGGGGCAGATGTTCATAGGTAAAGAGACGACTGGAAAATGGGAAGCCTTCAAAATGGAATAACGTGAGTCTAGAGACAGTATGTTTCTGTTAGGATGAAAGGCAAGGCTGGTAGGTGCAGGGACGGCTGGATGACTGAAGAAATTAAGGTTTTTGTTAAGAAAAAGAAGAAAGCGTAAGTCAGATATAGACGGCAGAGATCGAATGAGTCCTGAGAGCAGTATAAAGTCAGTAGGACTATACTTCAGAGGGAAATTAGGAGTGCAAAAAGGGGAACATGAGATAGCTTTGGCAAAGAAAGTTAAGGAGAATCCAAAGAGATTTTATAAACACATTAAGGACAAAAGGGTAACTAGGGAGAGAACGGGGCCCCTCACTGATCAACAAAGCAACCCAAGCATGAAACGGCAGGAGTGGGGGGAGATACTAAACGAGTATTTTGCATTAATATTTGCTGTATTAAACTCGAAGGGGCTCAGAAAAGATACACAAGAATGTTGCTAGGATTGGAGGATTTGAGCTATAGAGAGAGGCTAGATCAGCTGGGGCTGTTTTCTCTGAAGTGTCAGATGCTGAGGGGTAACCTAATAGAGGTTTATAAAGTCATGAGGGGCATGGATAGGATAAATAGACCAAGTCCCTTCCCTGGGGTGGGGGAGTCCAGAACTAGAGAACCTAGGTTTAGAGTGAGAGGAGAAAAATTTAAAAGGAAGCTAAGGGAGCTAAGAGGCTGATGTATGTATGGAATGAGTTGGCAGAGGAAGTGGTGGAGGCTGATACAATTGCAGCATTTAAAAGGTATCTGGATAGGTATATGAATGGGAAGGGTTTAGAGGGTTATGGGCCAAGTGCCGGCAAATGGGACTAGATTAGGTTGGGATATCTGGTCGACACGGACGAGTTGGACTTGTTTCTGTGGTGTACATCTCTATGACTCTATTTCTACATTCCTGCAGACTCCAATAATCTTCCAGTGTCTTTTAATCAAGAATCCCTCTACCCTGTTTTAAAAATATTGACAGTTTCTATATCCAGTGTTGACAGTGTGCTGCTGGATAAGCTCAGCAGGTCAGGCAGCATCTGAGGAGCAGGAGAATTGATGTTTTGGGCATAGGTCCTTCATCAGGAATGAGGCCTCCCAAAACATCCATTTTCCTGTTCCTCAGATGCTGTCTGACCTGCTGTGCTTTTCCAGCACCACACTCTCGACTTTGATTTCCAGCATCTGCAGTCCTCACTTTTGCCTAGATTCTGTATCCACTGCTTTTTGAGGAGGGGAATTTCAAACACTCACAATCCTCTGAGAAAAACATTTCCTCACCTCTGTCTTCAATGCACGACCCTTGCTTTTAAACTATGACCTCTGGTTCTGGGTTCTCCCACAACAGGAAACATTCTTTCAACATTTACCCAGTCAAGTCCCTCAGGAACTTACTTGTTTCAATTAAGTCACCGCCAACTTTTCTGGTTGTTGAACAGCTGTATATTATGGGCATGGTAGGACCTCCTATTAATGAGCCTTAAGGTTGTGCCAATCTTGTCTTACAAAGATATCTCTCATTTATATCAACAGAAACAAGTGAAATAGCATGTAATTGTTCTTTTAAGACTGAAGAAAGTATTTTTTCAAACATTTCAAGGGAAGGTGATTTAAATGCCTTGACAGATCTTTTGATGCTTTCAATGAGTTTGCAGACATTTTATTTACACTAGACTTCTAATGATCCCAAAGGGTGAGTGAGTGTTTCCAACATCATATTCATAACTTAATTCATTCTTTACCTCTCCTAAAGGGCACTCTCCCTACTTAAATAACCTCCAATATGTTTTGTTTTTTTTGTACCAGGACTAATGAATACAAGTGATGTTTTGGACATCTTGTTCATAAAAGTCAGATCTAATTAAGCTGTGCGCAATGTTTCTATGAACCATAGGCATGCAACTGAGAATCTTGCCCTATTCACTCTCTGTGCAAAAATGGTGGTGGGGTGAATTCAGAAATAGCCTTTTGAATTCGGGCCCTCTGCTTTAATCTTCACTAATTCTGATCTATTGCTCATTGGTCTGGAGCAGACATTCACAAATAACAGGTTTGGAGCAAACATGTAGTCAGTGCTTGAGCTACATAAATGCAACACAACTGAGATCTTTTAGATTTGGATTTATTTACACACTGGTATAGGCAGCATATATCATTTCTAGCCACAGCCTGAGTCTACGGTGCTACTGTGCAGAGTTGCTGCAGCTCTTGGTCATGTGATGATGTTAAGTACTTGACTCAGCTGCATGTTGAGCTTCTTAAATGGAGATGACTCTTAATAATAATGCAATCCCCTTGTTTTTCCAAAAATAACTCTTGCATGGTAAAAGTGAAACACAAACTTTAAGTAATAGCAAAATTAGTTATACACATATAGGAATTGAAAAATGTACAGGTACAGAAATCTGTACAGGTACAATGCTTCTATTATTTCAGTGGTTTAACAACTCTTTCAGGACAAGTTAGGATGTAACTTTCTGGAGGGAAGAATTTTGCCCTTGGTTGTTCTTGGTGTGTAGATGTGCTGTCAATGTGTTCGTTGTTGTCCCATGTTCTGCCACTCTGTCATTGTCTGACTGTATTACTTCAAAGTTAAAAATCACACAACATCAGGTTATAGTCCAACAGGTTTAATTGGAAGCACGCTAGCTTTCGGAGCACCGCTCCTTCATCAGGTGGTAGTAGAGGGCTCAATCCTAAAACACAGAATTTGTAGCAAAAATTTACAGTGTGATGTAACTGAAATTATACATTGAAAAATACCTTGATTGTCTGTTGAGTCTTTCATCTGTTAGAATACCATGATAGTTTCACTTCTTTCATGTGTAAATCACAAAACCTTTTTTTAAAAGTTGCATTCTCAGGTTAGCTGTAACAATGGGTGATAACTAGAAAATATGTTTTATTATTTTTATGTTTTATTATGTTTCATTGTTCCATGTCCACTATGAACAAGCAGCATCTTATGAATTTCCCAAAGCTGGCTCCTATTCCTCCTCAATGTTACTTCATTACATATCATGACTTTTGAAGACCTGGACTCCTTGAACACTTTGACAACCACTATCAGTAATTGGTTCCCAGTATGAAAAGATTTATTTTGATCTTTCACTCTCACAGCCCATAAAACATGACCTCTGTTGATGGTGGTAACCCCATATCCAGAGGTTTACATAGAATCCCTCCAGTGCAATTAGAGGCAATTCAGCTCATCGAGTCTGAACCGACTCTCCTAAGAACATTCTATCCTGGCTGAACCCCCGACACTATCCTCAGGACCCTGCATTTTCCATTGCTAATCTAACTAGCCTGCAAATCTTTTGATTGTGGGAGGAAACGAAGCATCCGGAGGAAAAACATGTGGACATGGGTGGAATGTGCAAACTTCACACAGAGGGTTGCCTGAGGCTGGAATCAAACCTGGTCCCTGGTCACTGTGAGGTAGCAGTGCTAACTACTGATCCACCATGCTGTCCTCAACATGGTGAAACAAAAGCTTTTTCTGTTGTCCTACACATCGGGATATTGTTCAGCAGGACGTGCAAGCGATTTGTTTGGTTTGACCTGAGGTTAACTGATGAGGACATCACTTGACTTATGTCCCATTTGGCACATATTTCCCTAAAAGGTCTGTCCATCACACGTGATCTGATATTATTTCTTTGAGTGTACTAAAACAAAATGAAGATAGCTCTCATTGTGCCTGTCATGAATATGGTTGAGGTATCCGTTAGCTGAATGCAATTGTAAATTTGGGAAAGTAATTGGTGATTGACATAAATGCATTTCTATGTAAGGCAAATAGATCTGAGGCAATTTTGGTCGGAATCTTGTGCAGGTGTAGAGAGTTTCTCTATGTTGTTGTGGCTGATAGCTCTGGCACACCTCATTCTCACTAACTTTTCAATATTGCATTTATCCATAGCCAATGACCCATATAATGAAAACAAAAACAGAAGTTGCTGGAAAAGCTCAGCAGGTCTGGCAGCATTTGTAAAGAGAAATCAAAGTTAATATTTCAGCACCATTCTTCTGAGGAAGATCACTGGACTTGAAACGTTAACTCTGATTTCTCTTCATAGATGCTGCCAGACCTGCTGGACCTTTTCAGCAACTTCTGTTTTTGTCCTTGATGTAGATTTGTCAATCTGTTTCTGGCAAAGTACCTGTTTTCCTTTGTAGATAATGCATCTCAAGTATCTGAGAATGCCTGGTCCCTACATAAATTGTGTTAGGTCATCCTTTGAAGATATCTATCACAATTCCTCCAGTCCTGGCTTGTTTGCTGGTTCCAATTTAACTGACCACATTTTGAGCACATTTCCACCTCATTGTCTAACTTGTCAATCCAGTGAAATGTATGCATCCTTGTTCAGGTTTGATCACCAGCTCAGTGTATTCAAGGTGATCATTTTGGAATTAGGTTTGGAGCAGACATCAAAGTTACATTCCTTTACTTTAACTAGAGGTAGGCAAAGTGAGGACTGCATGTGCTGGAGATCAGAGTGGTGCTGGAAAAGCACAGCAAGTCAGGCAGCATCCGAGGAGCAGGAAAATCGATTTTTCAGGCAAAAGCCCTTCATCAGGAAATAGGCAGAGTGACAGGAAGTATGGGCTTTTGCCCGAAACGTCGATTTTCCTGCTCCTCAGATGCTGCCTGACCTGTGTGCTTTTCCAGCACTACTTTAAACTTAAAACTTACTTAAAATCACCCAGCACTTTCTGCTGTTGAAAACAAAATATTCACATAGGTTCTGTCCATGAGCTTTTTTTTAGTTTTGCCAACTACTGCAATATCATCAGCAATTCAGGCATACTTTCTGTCAGTCATCTAGACTTGAAATGTTAGCTTGCTTTCTTTCCATGGCTGCTGCCTGACTCGCTATGATCTCCAGCATTTTTTATTTTCAGTACGATCGCAGTTATCTGCAGTAATTTGCTCCCATACTTACTGCCACTCTGCCTGTTTGTTGACAGATGGGCACATTCTGACTGATAAACTGAGTGTACTCTGGAAGCAATATGTTGAAAATGGTGTCTGAAGGGAGTGATTTCCTGAGATTTCTTGGCTTAATGTAGTGACTGATATCCATGCTTGAAATACTGCTTTGAGAATAATTTAGTTTTTGTGAATCTGGAATCAACTCCTAAAGTGTTGGAATCTTGTGCAGACCTCTCTTTCCAGAGAGATACAGACATCTTTGATCTAGACCTCCCTTGATTGTGCGATCATTCTCTATTACCATGAAATGAAAACCATATCCTTCATAGTGGATAATGCCACTATTTTTCAAGTCATTAAGCTCACTGTTAAGCTGTTCCCATACATAAATGCAACACTTTTTGGGAGGGTCGATTGACTGGATTGCAGTTTCTCTGAGGTGCAATGCAGCACTGCCTTTGAAAGATCCTGTTGCATCGATACTGTCTGGGCACCAAGTGATTGGTTTCTTCTACTGGCATGGATACTTGGTGACTGCATTGTAATCACAATGTTGAGAGTTGTACAAGCTGGTTGTCCAGGCCTCTTGTGTTTACCAGGTAGAGTATTTGTGATTGGCATGCCAAGCAGGCATAGTTATGTTGCAATCTTAATGTAGCATTTAAGGGGTTGGTTAGTTCAGGTAGCTGATGGCTGGTTTGTGATGCACAGTGACACCAACAGCACAGGTTCAATTCCTGCACTGCCTGAAGACACCATGATGGTCCTGCCTTGTGAACCTCACATCTAGCCAGATGACCTTCAGGCAAAACTTAACACCAGTCATCTCTCTTTAATGAGGAAGCAGCCCTCTGATCCTGTGGTGACTTTATCAATGTAAGCACCTCACCTGCACACTACTGGCAAATTAGCATGGCCAATCCACCTAACCTGTACATCTTTGGACTGTGGGAGAAAGCAAGAGCACTGGACAGGAACTCACACAGAGACAGGGAGAATATACAAACTTCACATAGACTGTAGCCTGAGGGTGGAATTGAACCAGGTCCATGGCGCTGTGAGGCAGCAGTGCTAACCACTTTAGCATTCAGACTGGTAAGATATTGCACCAACTCCTGTGTCAATCTTGGGTTTGAGGTTATGTTTGCCATTTCTCTATTGGTAAATGATGCTGATTATGGTAAAACACTTCTGTTCGCCTGACTTGGTCCATGCAATGTGCTATCTTTACAACATAAAGAATCCGTTTGTCTGGAGTGAGACTTTGTTACACTGTGATCTCCAGCATCTGCAGACCTCATTTTTTACTCGAAGATTTTAACCTACTGCGAATCCTCTTACAAGGATGCCTTCCTTGAAGAAGCTCTCTTCCTCCCTCTACAAGGATTTCAGTGAGTCCCTCTCTCACTGCACCCCCCAGGTCATCTCCTCTGCACAGAAACTCTTCAGCCACGTTCTCAAACAGACTCGTTACCACAGCCACATCTCCTTCCTCAGCACCTGTCTACGGAACCGACTGATTCCACACGGACTATGAATTCAGGTTTCTCCAGTTTCCTCATTTCCCCTCCCCCCACCTTGTCTCAGTCGGTTCCCTCAACTCAGCACCGCCCTCCTAACCTGCAATCTTCTTCCTGACCTCTCCGCCCCCACCCCACTCCGGCCTATCACCCTCACCTTGACCTCCTTCCACCTATCCCACCTCCATCGCCCCTCCCCCAAGTCCCTCCTCCCTACCTTTTATCTTAGCCTGCTTGGCTACTCTCTCTCATTCCTGATGAAGGGTTTATGCTCGAAACGTCGAATTCTCTATTCCTGAGATGCTGCCTGGCCTGCTGTGCTTTGACCAGCAAAACATTTTCAGCTGTGATCTCCAGCATCTGCAGACCTCATTTTTTACCATGCCAATACTGTTCAGTGAAGTTAATGCTTCCCAGGTATGATTGCCCAGGTATAATGACTTCATATTTTCTGCTATCTGCTAGCAGTGATTCATGCTAAGATCTTCCATTTTGTCCAATGGGTCTTTCTGGAACATTTCAATAAGTGTTGAGGCAATAATTGGCTCTTTTATCCATTCTGACAGTTCAACCTCTGGAAGATGACATTTGCTGTTCTTGTTACAACCTCTTTTAATAAGTTGATCAATTGATTTATGGTGTTGTTGTCTGTAGGGCATCAATTCTTAGGCTGGAGAAGACTTTTGCTGATAGCAAACTGAAAATGGTGGGCCCTAGCATCGGTCCTCACAGTCCAGGTCAATTGAGGTTTGATGAATGAGAGTAGCTAGAGATAGAGAAAGAGGAGGCCTGGTTAAGAGAGGTCCACAGTTTCCTTGTGAGGTCCAGAACAGCATTTCCTTTGTTGCAATACATTTTGAAATGAGTTACAGTCGTGACAATTGCTGTATACAAACTGTCTTTCTTCCTAAATGCCAATTTTCACATGTCGAGTCATTATTGGAATATAGAAAATACAACAGTCAATTAGCACATAGAACAGTGCCACACAAGAGGAATGGGATAATGACCAAATCATAAAGCCATACAGCCCAGAAGTCTCTGCTGACCTATCTACACTAGTCTCCCTTTCCAACACTTGACATGATATTTTAAGTGCTCATCCAAGTACATTTTAAAGATTGTCAGGTTAAACACCTCAACTATCCTCCCAGAGAATACATTCCAGCCCCCATCACCTGGGGTGGCACAGTGGTTAGCCCTGCTATCTTATAGCACCAGAGACCCAGGTTCAATTCTAGCCTTAGGCTGAAATTTAATGAGTCAAACTGCTCAACTTTAAGGAAAACACACTTTATTTTCACACTACAGTTAAAATAAAGACTTTTTTAATGGCTTAACTCTAACTCTATTGAAACACTTAACAAAATATATATATATGAATGACTACTGATTAACTGTTCCAATATAGTAACATCTCATAAACACAACCTTGGCAAAGGCAAATTCAGTGAAATAAATTGCTTCACACGCAATTCTAGCAGCAGGAAGCCAACCCCTTTTTTTTTTAGCTGTAACAGAGAGAGGAATAAGAGTTTCCACACCCAGCTTCAAGATTCCAGCAACTGCTGAAAGCTAACACTTCTGGTTCTGTGGGAGCTTGATCCCACCCATTAAGATGCTTCTATTGTTCCAAATTTTAAAAAAAATCAAGGTCTCACAAATGTTTTACCTTATTAACTTTTCGCAGACCGCTTTGCACTTCTGTCTCAACATTTCTTCATAAACAAGGACAGTGGCCCAGTGACTCAGTGGTTAGCACTGCTGCCCTCATAGCTCCAGGGATCTGGGTTCAATTACACCCTTGAGTAAATGGTCTATGCAGAGTTTGCATATTCTTCCCTTGTCTGCATTGACTTGCTCTGGTTTTCTCCCAAAGATGTGCAGGTTATGTGGACTGGGCATGTTAAATTGCACATAGTGTCTGGGGATGTGGCTTTGTGGATTAGTTATGGTAAATGCAGGGTTATAGGGATAGGATAAGGGTGTGGGTCTGGGTGAGATGCTCTTCAGAGAGTCGGTGTAGATTCAATGGGCTGAGTCACCTGCTACCTCATCCTAGGGATTCTATTTTTTTTACAAAAAGGATAAAATATACTGCTTAAAGCCATAGTATTAACACATGCCTAATACTGACCCTTCAACTAAGAGAAACAGCTGCTTTTTATCCACATTGTCCATGCCCCTCATAATCTTATACACCTCAATCAGGTTACCCTCACCCTCCGCTGTTCCAAAGAAAACAATCGGAGCTTATAAAGCCTCTCTTCATCACTGGAATGCTCCATTCTGGGCAACATCCTGGTGAATCTCAGCTGTACCATCCCCAGTGTAATCACATCCTGCTTATAATGTGGGTGACCAGGACTTTACACAGTACTCTAGCTTTGGCCCAACCAAAAACCCTTACGGCTCAACTAAACTTCCCTGCTATAATAGTCTATGCCTCTTCCAATAAAGGCAAGTGTCCCAAATTGCTCCTGTTTAACCTGCCCTGCTACCTTCAGTGATCTCTGGACAAGCAGCCCAATATCTGTCCATTCCTCTGAGCTTCTTTGACATGGCCATTTTGTTTGATTTTGGGTTGTGTATAGATATTAGCCAGACTACGTCATCTCGTAATGGATTTTGTCACTGGAATTTCACTGGATTTGAATTCACAAAATGCTAACCCAGAGCTGTGAATGTTCCCCATTAAGGAGGAGAAAGTGAGGATTGTGGATGCTGGAGATCAGAGTTGAGAGTGTGGCACTGGAAAAGCACAGCAGGTCAGGCAGCATCTGAGGAGCAGGTGTATTGATGTTTCGGGCATCAGTCTTTCAGGAATCATTCCTGATAAAGGGCTTATGCCCAAAACATTGATCCTCCTGCTCCTTGGGTACTGCCTGACCTGCTGTGCTTTCCCAGCACTACACTCTTGACAATGTTCCCTATTAAACCAGGACAGGTGCTCCGAGTGTTGAATCCAGTAATGGCGTTTTGCAGCAATAATTGTCTGCAATTCCTACTTAATGAACTTGATGACAATCTCCTGATAACCTCGTCACACAGAGCTATACAGTGCCAGAGGAGGTCACTGCTCTGTTAACACTAAATTCCGTTCAATTCTTCGTGTCATGCTATTTTCTGTGACGCACAGTCGAACCTGACCAGGTCCGTGAGGGTGTGGGGTGCATCGTGGAACCAGTGTGCAGGAGGTAATCGCATTGTGAAGCTGGGGCAATGGAGGCCAAACAAATTCATTCCTCAAGAAAATGTATTAACTTCAAAAACCTGTCAACCCAGCTGTTCTCTGGCCATCAGGTTTCCCACTGGGGAAAACCATTGCTGCCTGAGCTCCAGTTGGACTTCCGAGTGAATTAGCAGATTCAGCCCCATAATATCAGATGCCTTCCTAATGTTGAAGGAAAAGACTCAGTAATGTTCCTCTCGATTGCTGAAATAGAAAAGTTCAAATGATTTTGACTGGGACACTTTAGGTAGAATCATAAAATCCCTAGTGTGGAAAGAGGCCATTTGACCCACTAAGACCACACCAACTTCCAAACATCATCCCACCCAGACCTAGCCCCTGACCCTATCCCCATAACCCTGGCTTTATCATGGCTAATCCAGCCAGGCTACACATCCCTGGATGTTACAGGGTGAAATTCATCATAACAAGATGAATTAGCTTGGCCAATCTTGCACATCTTTGGACTAAAGATATTGAACTTATCTTTGGGATAAGAGAGGTTAAAACAACAGCACTCGCTGCCCACACCCCACATCAACTCGTTAGATTGATCCAAGCAAAATGGACTTAAAACTGGGGCCAGAATTGATGATGAATAGACAAAACTAACAAGTCAAAACTAAATGGATAATGTTGAAACCTGAGCTGATTATCAGTGAGTTTTATTCTGGATTAGTGGTGCTGGAAGAGCACAGCAGTTCAGGGCAGCATCCGAAGAGCAGTGAAATTGACGCTTCGGGCAAAAGCCCTTCATCAGGAATAAAAAAAGCTAGTGAGCTAGTTTTTACCTAGTGAGTTTTATTGGATTGGTGCGAAACAAATGGCTGCAATGTGGCTTGTTACTAATTGGTTGATTATGAGTTCAGCTCTAAAAATAAAAGCAAGCTGTGATCTGCATGAACAGTACCTTCAGCCTTTCCCTCAGCAAATAAGTAATGACAGAGCTCAAATTCTTTCAAAGAGAATCAGCTCTTTTTATTTTGCTAAGCACAGAAAGCAGGGCGGAAAGAGACCCAGGAAAAGGGTGAGTGCAACAATAAAAGAAAACATTTAAACAGCTATTTTCTGTAACATAAATCTTCAGGCTGGAAACCATGGGGGCTCCTGAGATACACAAAGTGAGGGAGGCTCCTGGGGTTTCTTCATTGCAGAGGTCACAGGTCAGTGGTTTGCAAACTGTTGCAATCTGTTTCACGAAGACCAGACTTGCCCCTGTCAGTGGATAATTATGGCATCACATTTCAGAAGAGTATTTGGATAAAATAGCCTCAGACCTGCTACCATCAGGACTCCTACTCACTCTCTTCAAAGGGTTCACAACCAGTTTTTAACAAACAAAGCCTTTACAGAAGCTGATTTTATTTTGAATGCAGCATTCCTGACAGCAATATTTACTTATGATAGAAAAAAGATCAAGGTCCATCTAATTCTAGCTTTTATTTCTATCAAATGCAAACACATAACATTGATTGTTTATTTGAAAATAAATGCAAGAATCAACACAGACCAGCACCAAGCTTCTATTTACAATGTAAATACATGACTGAACTTT
This sequence comes from Hemiscyllium ocellatum, assembly GCF_020745735.1. Taxonomy (NCBI): domain Eukaryota; kingdom Metazoa; phylum Chordata; class Chondrichthyes; order Orectolobiformes; family Hemiscylliidae; genus Hemiscyllium; species Hemiscyllium ocellatum. The sequence goes on along the minus strand of NC_083429.1, from coordinate 17,451,941 downwards.
ATACTACCGTCTGCTGTAGCCTTTACCTACATACAATTACAGATGCAGTTAGTTATCTTTACGTTTGATATATACACATTTACCAATGTCTATTTGAAAGAAACAGTTCCATCTAATTCTATTGGTCCATGCTGCAGATGCAAAATACAACACCAATTTAGTTATTAACTGCTTAGAATAATTAGTCTCCATCAATCAATTAAACCAGGGCTCCGTTGGAAATAAGGACAAGTGGAACATTGGACAACTTTGGCAACTGTCACTCAGAAAATCCCCTGTTCCTCCCAAACACCGAACACTCATCACATGTCATGTCTCCAATTATATTTCTACAGTATCTCAAAATGGTACCTTGAAAAACAAATCTGTCTGCTTTGTGTCTGAAATAATCCTATCGCTTCTGATGTCTTCCATAGCTAAAATTTGAAACTTTAGCAGGTGTGATCGACATGAGCAACAGCAAGAAATCCGGGAGAATCATGCTTGAAGTCCGGCAACAAGAAGAACGGCTTGCTGCATTTGTTTATTTAAGTGGCAGATGTTGAGATGAGATTCTCATTGAGCTGCAGTGAGTTACCTGTTGAGGGGATTATTGATTGTTGATTACCTTATTAACCTATGCCTTATTAATATTCAGCTTTCTAATCTACCATCCACTGCAAGTAAACTGGATGTCACAAATTGATGATTGGAAATCAGACTGGGTAGCGAGCAGATTCAACTCATTGCTCACTCCAAAGGATCTCCATCTTGGACACTGGGCACCAGTATCTTAGAGCAAGCTCCCTGGGCACCGACCGCATACATCCCACATCCACGGACATTAGTGTTTGATATGTGCCAGCCTTGAGACTTTCCCATGGCACATCTTCCACTTACATACAGGACGCTTTTGCCCTTTAATACCTCACCTCAGACTGCCCTGGTAACTCATTGTAATGCTGCAGCAAGGACACTGAGTGCTTAGAGGCACACACCCAGCTCTTTGACTGGACCAGGCAGTATTTCTAATCTATTCGCTCACTGTCACAGTTCTCACTCATTCTGACCCTACTTGGGTCCTTGTAGCATCACTACCTTGCCTTGCATCTTATCCCTCAGCCAGAGGCACCAGACTCTATTCTTGATGAATTGCCATGCCATTCAGTGCAGACGCAATGCCAAGGAAACATGTCATGGTTGTCAGCAGGCCTCAGTCAAGATAAAAGAGACAGGCCTTGCTCTGGGGTCCAGGCGCAAGTAATCAAGGGCAGTCTCTGATATTAATCTGGAGGCTTGGGAACGGTCCATCAGGCGCTTGGGAAGTCAGACCCAGGTCGGGCTAATCCAGCAGCTGTCCTGAGTCTTTCAGCCTTATTGGGAGCTCCTGGAATGAGAGAGAGAGAGAGAAGACAGTTTTTAAGTGATGTGAAAGTGGGTGCCACAGCTAATACTGTAAGCGCAGGTGGGGAGATGGCCCAAGTGAGTGAGTAGTCAGCGCAGACAGCATATATGGTGAGTGGTGTCTGGAGTCTGGGGTGGATGAGGGTGAGTGGGACGGGTGCTGCAATCAACAATCAATGGTAGAGTGTGAGCCTTGGTGGGAGATAGATACAGTACACAGAACATAGAACATTACAGTGCAGTACAGGCCCTTCGGCCCTCGATGTTGCACCGACCTGTGATACCAATCTGAAGCCCATCTAACCTACACTATTCCATGTACGTCCATATGCTTGTCCAATTATGATTTAAATGTACTTAAAGTTGGTGAATCTACTACGTTGCAGGCAAAGCATTCAATACCCTTACTACTCTCTGAGTACGGTGGCACTGTGGTTAGCACTGCTGCCTCACAGCGCCAGAGACCTGGGTTCAGTTCCCGTCTTAGGCGACTGACTGTGTAGAGTTCGCACATTCTCCCCGTGTCTGCGTGGGTTTCCTCCCACAGTCCAAAAATGTGCAGATTAGATGAAATGGCCATGCTAAATTGCCCGTAGTGTTCGGTGAACAGGGTAAATGTAGAGGAATGTGTCTGGGTGGGTTGGTCTTCAGAGGGTCGGTGTGGACTTGCTGGGCCAAAGGGCCTGTTTCCATACTGAAAATAATCTAATCCTAAAGAAACGACCTATGACATCTGTCCTATATCAGAGGTAGAGTGAGTATGAGGTATTGGAGAGAAGATGGTGACACTCACACTGGCAAACTGGAGAAGATTATTGACCTTCTTCCTATAGCGCCCCCTGGAATTCCTCCAGATAGCACAATGGAGGGTGGGGCAGTTCATTAATGAGGCAAGTTCGGTAAGATGCAGCAAGAAATATTGCCAGGCCTCGCAGAGATAAATTCTCCTTGAAACTCAGAGAAATTGACACAGCCAAACAGCACAATATTCAGTTTTTGTTACTCCAAATACTTTTTTTAAAATTTAACCTCTTCAACATGCAGGCTACACTTTTAGTCTACCCTACAGTACAGGTTGCAAAGACCAGTCATGACCAACATTGTCTAGTGCTCACAGAATCCAAAAAATAAAAAATAGTCACCTGTGCTGTGAGATTTGTCTCTAACAAGATGTTTTACCTGACGTAGCAGTATTTATGTTGCCCCTGTAATATAAGATACTAGACTGGATATTCTGGCATTGAAGAATCCAACAGACAGTTATGACAATTATTATACACACGCGGACACACCAGTATTTCGGCTCACGTTAAGCTATGAGGCTATACACAGCAGCGTGCTTTTTATAACATGTCATGCTGCAAGTGATCCCAAGTAAGATAGAGCCCAGAACCCTCAGATCACTTGCTATGATACAATGATAATATCATGAGCATGTCTCTTAAAGGTACACTGACATATTGGCTGTGTGACATAACACAACACTGTCCTCTTAAACCTTTCACTTTCAGTCAGAATGCTTAACTTCCATTATCATGATCCAATACTTCTATCTTCTCAAACTAATGAATAATGAAGTGTCAAGATTATCCCAATGGTGTTTAGTAACTAGTCAATCCAACATCTGATTTGCTTCAGCCACCAAACGTGGTTGTGACATGTTTTTTTTATTCTGTCATGACATGTGAGAATCACTGGTGAGGCCAATATTTACTGTTCATCCCTAATTGTCCTTGAGAAAATAATGGTGAGATGCCTTTTCCCTGCTTTACTTTATATGGTGTACATCAACCTGCAGTACTTGGAAGAAGGCAAGGTATTCCATTCTTTTTATCCGATGATGTTGGCGGAATAGTGATATTTTTCCAAGTCAGGATGATGAATGGCTTGGAAGTGAAATGTGTAGGTGGTGGTGCTCCTATGGAACTATATCTACTGCCCTTGTTTTTCTAGATGCAAGTGGTCATGGGTTTGAAATGTGTTGTCACCTAAGGAGCAGTGGTGAGTTGCTGCAGTACATCTGTTTGTAGATGGTGGAGGGAGTGTACTTTTGAAGATGTGGTACTAAATAAATTGGCTTCTTTGTCCTGAATGGTATCAAGCTTCCTGAATGCTATTGAAGCTGCACTCATCCAGGGAAATGGAAATATTCTATTACACTTCTGATTACTCAACTCCAAACAGACATGGTGAACAGATATTGATGAGGTCGAAGATGAATTATTTGTTTCAAATTCCTGACTTCTGGCCTGCTCCTGTCATAGAGTCATAGAGATGTACAGCATGGAAACAGACCCTTCGGTCCAACCCGTCCATGCCGACCAGATATCCCAACCCAATCTAGTCCCACCTGCCAGCGCCCGGCCCATATTCTTCCAAACCCTTCCTATTCATATACACATCCAAATGCCTCTTAATGTTGCAATTGTACCAGCCTCCATCCCATCCTCTGGCGGCTCATTCCATACACGTACCACCCTTTGCGTGAAAACGTTGCCCCTTAGGTCTCTTTTGTATCTTTCCCCTCTCACCCTAAACCTATGCCCTCTAGTTCTGGACTCCCTGACCCCAGGGAAAAGACTTTGTCTATTTATCCTACCCATGCCCCTCATAATTTTGTAAACCTCTACAAGGTCACCCCTCAGCCTCCGACGCTCCAGGGAAAACAGCCCCAGCCTGTTCAGCCTCTCCCTGTAGCTCAGATCCTCCAACCCTGGCAATGTATTTATGTAGTTAGTCCATTTCTGGTTCTGGTCAATTGTAGCCCCCAGAATATTGATAGTGGGGAGTTCAGTGATGGTAATACTATTGCATGTCAAGGGAATGATGTGACATTTTCTCTTGTGGGAGATCATCATTCCCTGGCACTAGTGTGATATAGATGTTTCTTGCCACTTATCAGCCAAATCATAGTTGTCTGGATCTTGTTGTATTTGAACATGGCCTGCTTCAGTATCTGAGGAGTCATGAAGAGTGCAGAGCATTTTGCAATCATCAGCAAGCATCCCCACTTCTGACACTGTAATGGAGCGAGGGTCAATGCTGAAGCAACACCTGCAGGGATGACATGAGACTGAATTATTTCAATAATGGCAACCATTTTCCTTTGCACTGATATGACACTGGTGGAGAGTTTTTTCCCCAAATTCCCATTGCCTTTAATTTCCCTCTAACTAGTTGATGCTATACTTGGTTAGATACAGATTGACGTCAAGGGCAATTACTCTCACCTCACTGTTTCAGTTAAGCTCTTTGTTCCATACTTTGACTAAAACTGTAGAACAATCACACTGAGTTTTCATGTGCATTATTGCAGATTGACAGCACTAGCGACAATACCTTCCATCACTTTAAAAGTGATGGAGAGTAGGCTGATAGAATGGTCATTTGCCGGATTGGATTAATCCCATGCTTTGTGGGCAGGACATACCTGGGCAATTTTCCACATTGCCAAGTAAATGTCAAATCTGGAGTTGGACAGGAAAAGCTTGGCTCAGTGTGCATCCAGTTCTTGAAATCAGGTCTTTAGAACTTCTGCCAGACAATTGTCAGGTCCCATACACTTTGCAGTATCCAGTGCCTGATGCTTCTTCTTCATATTGTGTGGAATGAATCGAATTGGCTGAAACTTGGCATCTATGGTGCTCAGGAATTCAGAAAGAGGTTGAGATGGATCATCCACTCAGCACTTCTGGCTGAAGATGGTTATTAATGTTTCAGTCTTGTCTTTTGCAATTATTGTCAATAGGGACCCCAGGAATGTTCTTATTTTCCATGCACATAATGTTCTTTTTAATATTCTTCTTTCTACATATTTTGTACCCTTGTGAACAAGGAGACATGATTTAAAATTAAAACTCATAAGAAATCAAGAAGAAATTGTCCCAGAATGAATTATGGAAATCTGGAACATTTGTCCTGCAAGAGCTAGGGTCAATTCAAAGTGACAAGACAGTGATTGACAGTTTAATGTTCAGTGAAGATAAAGAGTTGCATTACATCTGCCAACTGACTGCCCAATTTCCAAGTAAATTCAAATCCTCCTGTGGTTTATTTTGCAGTCTGGCACATCTGGCTGTCTCTATGGACCATTTACGGAATATTAACTAAAACCGACTTCTCCAGGGCCCTACTGGTGACATTCTCCAAGGCCAAAGTCAACTGCTAAGCCATCACACTCAGATCATTAGTTAGCCAATTCCGTAGAGCCCAACTCCGTCCTTGACTCAGCTAATTGTGCTGAAACTCTTGTCTGCCTGCTCTGCCTGGACTTCACAACCCAGATGATTCGCTGGCTGGTTCCCTATCCCCTCCCCAAACTCAGACGCATCCAATCTCTGCTGTCTACCTCCTAACTTGCATCAATCACTGCTCCTTCCTGTTCTCCCTGACGCACATTAAATCCCACTCAAATTCTCAACTTTTTTTTCAAACATCTTCCTAACCTTACACCTCTCTATCTCTGTAATCTCTTCGGATTCACCACCTTCCAAACAAAACTGCACCCCTCCAACTCCGCTTCCTTGTGTATCATTACCTTTAATCAGCTGCTGGGGGCATAACAGCTGGAATCTCCTATCCTAAACCATTCCATCTCTCTTACTGTCCCTCTTCTTTTTAGATGCTCATTGTAACCTTGTCAAGATTTTGGTAATTTGCCCTAATAGCTCCCTATTTGTTTCATAATACTCCTGTACTTTTGTACACTTCAATGCATCAAAGGCATCTATTACACCGGGGAGACCAAAAACAGATTAGGGACTCATTTGCAGACCAGCTCCTTTCAATCAACCCAGAGTTTAGCGTGACCTTTTATTTTAATCCTGCCTTGTTCAAGAAAGGCCTTCCCAAATAATCCCAGCTATTTACAGACTTTGGTGGAGGAGATGCTTCCAGAAATAATTATTTGGGATAGAGTTAATTATCAGGTGAAAAAAGGAGAGCTGATGAGGAAGAGTTCGGCAGCACGGTGACTCAGTGGCTAGCGCCAGGGACCCAGGTTCAATTCCCACCTCGGGCAACTGTCTGTGTGGAGTTTGCATGTTCTCCCCATGTCTGCGTGAGCTTCCTCCGGGTGCTCCAGTTTCCTCCCACAGTCCAAAGATGTGCAGGTTAGGTGAATTGGCCATGCTAAATTGTCCATAGTGTTAGGTGTAGGGGAATGGGCCTGGGTGGGTTACTCTTCGGAGCGTTGGTGTGGACTTGTTGGACCAAAGGGCCAGTTTCCACACCATAGGGAATGTAATCTAATTTAGTTAGCATTGATTTCTAAAGGGAAAAATCATGTTCTTTGAAGAGGTAAGAGATTGGCCTGATGAGGGTTATGCTGTTAATATAGCATATATGGATTTCCAAAGGCACTTCTTACAGAGTCACGTAACAGAATTGCGAGGAAAATTGTAGGTTGTGGTATAAAAAGGATATTAACATGGATACAAAATTGTCTGAGTGATAGGAAACAAAGAATAAAGGCCAATGGATATTTTTTTCAGGCTGGATAAAAGTTGTGCAGTGGAGTTCCCTAGGGGTTCAATATTCTGATATACATAAATATGAATGATCTAGATCTTGAAGTGCAAGGAACTATTTGAAACAGTGCAGATGGCACTAAATTTGGAAGAATTGTAAACTGTAAGGAGGATAGTGTGGAACTGCAAAAGGACCATTGACAAGATGGTGTGGTGGGCAGATCAGTGCAAATGAGGTTCAACGCAAACAAGATGACCTTGTTGGAAGAACATTGAAAGACAATATAAAATAAAGAATACAATTCTAAATGGGGTGCAGAAGCAGAAGTACCAGTGTGTATGTGTGCTCAGATCAATGAGGGTGGCAGGACATGGGGAGAGAGTAATAAGTTAAAGCAGATGGTGTTTTCAGCTTTATTAATAGGGGCAGGCAGCTCAAGACAAGGAAGTGGTGATGAATGGGTACAAGATACTTGTTTGACCTCAGCTGGAGTATTGTGGAGAGTTCTGCGCACCTAATTATTAGGAAAGATGTGACTGCATTAGAGAGAATGCGGAGGCAATTAACAAGAATATTTCCATGCATCACAAACTTCAGTGAGAAGGATAGATTGAAGAAGTTGGGACTGTTCTCCTTGGAGAGGAAAAAACTGCAACTTTCAAAACTATGAGCAAGCTGGACAGAATAGATCGGGAAGCTTCTGAAAGTTAAAAAAGGTGAGGGCATAGTTTTAAAGTGATGTGCAAACGAAGCTAGGGTGATGTAAGGCAAAACGTTTTCACACAGTGACTAGTCAGAGTATGTGATGCATATCCTGGAAATGTGATGAAGCAGGTTCAATTGAAGCATTCAAGAGGATATCGGATGGTTATTGGGATATAAATGGTGTGTAGGTGTATGGGTCAAAGGCAGGAGTGGTAAGGGAACCAGTGCAGGCTCAATATACTGATTGGCCTCCATCTGCATGCAGCAACTTGGTAATCCTCCACCCTTGCTGATATCCCTGTCCTTGACCTGCTGCACTGTTCCAGTGAAGCTCAAAGTAATTTTGAGGAACAGCATCTCATCTTTTGCTCAGACAGTTTACATGGTTTAGGACACAGCAAGAAGTTTAGTAATTTCATCCCATAAACTCTGCCCCAAAAATTTTTGTTTTCTATCCTTTACATACTTCAACCTTTCTTTTATTTTCACTTTCAGGCTGCAGTACCACTTGTTCTAGATTTATCATCCTTTTCTTTGTCTCTTTGTAGCAATGGGGCAACATTGTCATTCTCCTTAGCCCTGAAGGACTAAATTTTCTGTCATTCCAACTCTCCTGTCTTCCACCATATTGGAGACCTTCTTGTGAGTTTGTCCCACTAACAATTTACTCAAAATCAATCACATCTCTAACCTCTCCCCAATCAGATGAAAGGTCACAGTGGAAAACATTAACTCGTGTTTCTCTCTCTACAGATATTACCATGGCTGTTGAATTTCTTCAACATTTTCAATTTTTAGTTTCAGCATCCAATACTCTGTTTGTCTATAAATGCAAGTAACTGTTCTTGTAATATTGTTCAACTAATTCTCACTTACTTATAGCCCTAAACTTTCCAGAGGAAAAGCTGATCTCAATTCAAATTCACCGCATCTACTGCCATCCTCTGATCAAGCTCCTTTGTTACATCCTCAAGTAAAATCAGAAACCTGGATTGAGAAACCATCCAATTCATTGACACAGATCCAAGGATCTTTCATTATTTTATTTCCATTTAGATACTTCACAACCTTATTATTAAAAAAGGGTAACTATAACTTTATCCAGAAACTCACTTTAATCTCCTTTTGCCTGTTGTCTTCCTTTGTGAGAAAAAAAATCTGTTTCTCCGGCACCAGCACCCATCTCAACTACCCCACCTCGACTACCCCAACCCAACGCCCCCCCAACCCCGCACCCCCTCTCCACCTCACAACCACAATGCACCTCTCCAGTTCTCAGTGATTTCTTGTTGATTTTTGACAGAGTTCCTAAAATTGCCACTTGTTACATTCCAACTCGTGCTTCTTATCAAGCCTGGGAGATTTATTCGCTTCATGTTTACGAACGATTCTGTAACTGGACTAGAAATCACATGAGCAACATTACACCTTACCACCAATTCCTTCTAGTTTCATTAAAGTATATTTAATTTAGATAAATGTGAGGTGCTGCGTTTTGGAAAAGCAAATCTTAGCAGGAACTCTGTCTTGCTTACATGATGCTATACAGTTTATAAATGCTGTTCATGTTTATGGTAAGAATGTGCACAGTATTCTATCAATAATTCACACATGGTCACCTGACAGGGTACTGAGTGGTGGCCAGACCTACAGAGCCCAAGGCAAATGTGAAGGGAGTGTTTGAAGAGACCAGCAGCGACAGGAAGCAGTAGGTAATGGTCTCAAGGCCAAGCTCTTACTTTCCTTTTTATCTGAATGTGACTGAAACCTTTGTGTTCTATCCTTCACTTTTCTTGCCATACTTCACTTGATAAGAATTCTTTGGTGCCCTATTTACACTCTGAGCTGACCTATTGGTTTTGATTTAATTCAGTCTTAATTCTGTAGGGCCTCAGAATATGCCACTCTACTCAAGTTACAGATTCAGAATGTTGTCACTGGAACTGTCAACTCTGCTTTCTCTCCATGGATGCTGCCAGACCTGCTGAGCTTAATAAGCAATTGCTGTTTTGATATAAAACTAAAATTCAACATAGACAAAAAGATCTGCTTTTTGATGGACAAAGGACAGGAGGAGGACACTGTAATCCATGAAGTCAATGCACGTTGTTTTCCATCATAGCTGCTGAATATCTCAAATCCAGACAGCTGCCTTTGCTCCATATTTATTAATCCCCTTACCTAACAATGTATCAATGTAATGCTATATCACAATCGCAACAGGTTTGTCTGTAGAACGGTCTGTGATTTGAGAATTATACAACTTTCCTGTATGTTCTAATTATAAACTAACTTTGAGCAAAACTTTAGTCTTAATCTAGATCAAATGTTAGTTAATTATTTGACTGTTGATAATTGCTGCTAAGTAATATGTGAAATGGTCAGAAGCTAAAATACAGATATCAAGATTAAATGTACGAATGGATAAAAGATACGATGGTATTTTCCCAGTTGCCATCTCCTTGTTGCATTTTCCATCCTGATCAGTATGTCAGACTGAGTAAGGCTTGTTTGAGGTAGTTCACTATCACCAATCTTCTCCCACCAACCATCAGAAATTCCTGATGAAGGGCTTTTGCCCAAAACATGATTTTCCTGCTCCTCGGATGCTGCCTGACCTGCCTTGCTTTACCAGCATCTGCAGTTGTCCCTTTTGCCTAGGTCAGGGTGAATTGGCCATGCTAAATTTCCCATAGTGTTCAGGGATATGCAGATTAGGTGCATTAGTCAGGGATAAATAGAGAGTAAGAGGGTGGGGGAATTGGTCTGGGTGGGTTATTCTTTGGAGGGATGGTCTGGACTTGTTGGACCAAATGGCCTGTTTCTACACTGCAGGGATTCTATGATGAAGCCTGCCCTACCATTCAGTAAGTTTATGGCTGATCTGCTCCAGGTCTCAACTCCTTAGTTGTGCTAATTTTTCATAGCCCTTAAATCTCAAAATTCTATCTCCTTCTATTTTAAATATTTGCAGTGATCTAACCTGCACAGCTGTCTGGAGTAGAGTATTCCAAACATTCACTACCTTCTAGGAGAAAACATTCTTTTACATGTCGGGTGTTTGCATCCTGAAAGTATATTAATGTGGATAACTCCTGATCAAGTCCATCCTCGGACATTATGGGAGGTGAGTGAGAAAGTTCCAGAAGACCTTGCAGAGATTTTTGCTTCATCTTTAGGCACTGGAGCAGTTCCAAAAGACTGGAGGATGGCTCATGTTGTTCCATTGCTTAAGAAAGATAGCAAAGACAAGTTAGGGAATTTCAGACCAGTGAACTTGACATCAGTGATAGGCAGGATACTGAGGAACAGGATCAACCAACATTTGGATAGTCAAGGTCTGACGAGGAATACTCAGCATGGATTTGAGTGCAGGAAGCCATGTCTGACAAATCTATGAGATTTTCCAGGAGGGAACCAAGAAGATAGATGAGGATAGGATCGTTGTCTATATGGAATTTGTTAAAAATTACACAACATCGGGTTATAATCAAACAAGTTTATTTGGAAGAACTAGATTTCAAAGCACGGCTCCTTTGTCGGGTAGCTGTGGAGCAGGATCATAAGACACAGAACTTATAGCAAAAGATCATAGTGTCATGCAACTGAAACGATATATTGAACAAACCTGGACTGTTGTTGAGTCTTTCATCTTTTAGAATGAGTTGCAGGTTTTGGTTCATTAATATGCAAATCCCAGAACTTCTTTCCAGTCACATTCTCAAGATTACTTAAATTGTTATAAAAAAAGGTGACATAAAAGTGTGAGGTTAGAATGTGTCTGTATCTCAATCTTAAGCCAGATTTGTTCCATTTCCAAAGTAGGAATTTATAAAATGCTACATGGATTGACCAACTACATTGACTGCTTGCAGATTATGTGCTTTTTGAACAAATAGAATGTATCTGCAATTAAAATTCTGCAAATGCAAATTCACTGACTTTATATGTGTGTGCGTGCATGTGAGGGAGAGACAGAGAGAGTGTGCGCGTGTCAGCGATGAGAGTGTGAGTCTGTGCATGTGAATGTGAGTGCATGTGAGAGTATGTATTTGTGTGTGTGCGTGCTTGGTAGAGTCTGTGCATGAGTGTGACGGAGTATAAGCCTGTGCGTGGGTGCCTGCATTGGTGTGTGTGTGTGTGTGTGTGTGTGTGTGTGTGTGTGTGTGTGTGTGTGTGTGTGTGTGTGTGTGTGTGTGTGTGTGTGTGTGTAGATGTATGACAGAGGGTCTGTGTGAGTGTGTGAGTATGTAAGGCCTTTGACAAGGTCCCGCTATGGCAGGCTGGCCATGAAGGTTAGGTTGCATGGGATCCAGGAAGAGCTAGTTAATTGGATTTAAAATTGGCTCCATGGTAGGAAGCTGAAGGTGATGATTGAAGGCTGTTTCTCAGACTGAAGGCCTGTGACTGGTGCTGTGCCACAGAGGTTGGTGCTGGGACTTTTGTTATTTGTTATTTACGTAAATGATCTGGATGCGAAGGTACAAAGCATGATTAGTAAGTTTGCGGATGATACAAAATTTAGAAATATCATTGATAACAAGGAAGATTATCAAAAATTGCAGAGGGATCATGATCAGATGGGAAGTGGATTGAGGATTGGCAAATGCAATTCAATACAGTAAAGTGTGAGCTGTTGCTTGTTGGAAAGTCAAACCAAAGTAGGATTTACATAGTCACTGTATGAGGAGCCCTGAGCAGTGCTGTGGAACAGAGGGATCTCGGAGTACTAGTACCTCGTTCTTTGAAAGCGGCATCACAGGTAGACAGGGTGGTGAAGAAGGCATTTAGCATGTTAGCCTTCATCAGTCGAGACATTGAGTATAGTAGTTGGAACATTATATTGCAGCTGTGTCAGTCATTGGTGAGACTGCGCTTGGAGCATTGTGAACAGCTTAGGTCACCCTGTTAGAAGAAAGGCATGGTTAAGCTGGAAAGAGTGCAAAGAAGATTTAGAAGGATGTTGTCAGGACTCGTAGGCCTAAGTTACATGGAGAGGTTGGCCAGGAAGTCCTTGGAACGTAGGAGAATAAGGGGTGATCTTATAGAGGTTTTATAAAATCATGAGCGGCATAGATAGGATGGATGCATATAGTCTTTTTCCCAAGATGGGGAATTGAAAATTAGAAGGCAGAGATTTAAGGTGAGAGGAAAGATTTAAGACAGATCTGAGCAACAACTTCTTCACACAGAGAATGGTGTGTATATGGAATGGGCTGCCAGAGAAAGTGGCAACAGTGAGGACAGCAGATACTGGAGATTAGAGCGGTGCTGGAAAATCGATGTTTCAGGCAGGAGCCCTTCATCTCCCTTCTCCTGATAAAGGACTGCTACCCGAAACATCGATTTTTCTGCTCCTCAGATGCTGCCTGACCTGCTGTGCTTTTCCAGCACCACTCTAATCTTGACTTGAATCTCCAGTATCTGCAGTCCTCACTTTCGCCTCCATGCTGTATTATTCTATGGCTCTTTTTCTCAGTTTTAAATGAGTACCCTCTTATTCTGTAAGCATGTCCCATGAATCAAAATCCCCAAGTAGAAACATTTTCTCGAGTTCTACCTTGTCAAATCCCCTGAGAATCTTGTAGGTTTTGATAAGGAAGGTAAAGAAATTAATTACATTGTAATTTCCTGAGAGAGATGTGCTATTGCAAAATTTGTTGGTAGCAGAGTAACTAGTAAGCTTTGACTTGAGAGACTTCAGACAGCAGCAGCTCAGCAAAAAGTACAGGTAAGCTCAGGTAAAGTCCTTTTAACTTTCCTCTTTAGCCTTACAGCAGTTAAGATGGCAGTTAGGGCAATTGCATGTTCCTCCTGAAGGATGTGGGAGCTGAGGGAGACTTCCATCATCGCTGATGGCTACACATGTAGGAAGTTGACCCAGCTGCAGCTCCTGGGAGACTGTGCTGGGGAAGCTGGAGCTGGGGCTGGATGCACTCAGGATCATCTGAGATGCTGAGTACTTCATGGATAAGAGTTTTAGTGAGTTGGCCACACCTAAGCTGCAGGCAGAGAGTAGTTGGGTGACAGTGGGGAAAGTCAATGGGAGTAGGCAGAGAGTGCAGAGATCTCCTATGGCCATTCCCCTTGAAAACAAGTATACCATTTAAGATACTCTTAGGGGAATGACCATTCAGGGAAAAGCAGCAGTAGTCAGGTCAGTGATGCTATGACTGGCTCTGGGGTGCAGCTGGAAAGGGTAAAGGTAAACAGGAGCTTCGTGATAGGAGGCTTGATAATTAATGGGACAGCCAGGAGATTCTGTGACAGCAAACTGGAATCCAGGATGGTATTTTTCCTCTCAGGTGCCAGGGTCCAGGATGTCTCAGAATGGCTGCAAAACATTCCCAATGGGGAGGGGGAGCAGCCAGAATTCATTGTCCATGTTGGCACAGATGACAGAGGTAGAAAAAAGGTTGAAGTCCTGCAGAGTGATTAAAGAGAGCTAGGAAAAAAGTAAAAATCCAGGACCTTGCCGCTGGTAATCTCCAGATTACTTTTAGGCGCCACGTGCTAGTGAGAGTGAGAACAGGAGGATATGACGGATGAATGTGTGACTAAAGATTTGATACAAAGAGCAGGGTTTCAGATTTTTAGATCATTGGAGTCTTATCTGGGGCAGAGATGACCTGTTCAACAGGGACGGGTGGCACCTGATCTGGAGAGGGACCAATACCTCGGCAGCCAGGTTTGCTGATGCTGCAAGGGAGGGTTTAAACTAGATTAGCAGGAGGGTGAGATTCTCAACAGGGAGGCAAGAGGGAGGCTGGAAGGAGATACAGTAATCAGAAATAGGAGGTTAAAGAGACCAGTCAGGTTGGAACATGACAAGGAGCAAGCAATGCCTGCTGGATTAAATTGCATCTATTTCAATGCAAGAAGGCTGAGAGTTAGAACCGATGAACTCAGGACATGGATAGGTACATGGGACAAGGATTTTATAGTCATTACAGAAACATGGCCAAAAGTGGATCAGGACTGGCAGCCGAATGTGCCAGGACTCAGGTGCTTTAGGCAGGACAGAGGTGGTGGAAGGAGGGGAGGGGGAGTTGCATTTTTGATTAAAGTGAGTATCACAGCAGGAACCAGAGATGGAATAACTGAAGGATCCTCCAGTGAGACGTTGTGGGTGAAGCTAATAAATAAGAAGGGGATGGTCACGTTTTTGGGTTGTACTATGCAGGGAGGCTGGGAATTTGTTAAATGCATTCAGGAAAGTTTCCTCAAGCAAAACATAGAGGGTCCTACTCAGGAAGGAGAAAAACCTGACATACTCTTGGGAAATGGGGCAGGACAGATGACTGAGGTGACAATGGGGGAACAATTTTGGACCAATGACTGTAGTTCTATTAATTTTAAAATAGTTATAGAGAGGACAAATCTTGTCCACAGGTTCAAGTTCTAAATTGGGGCAAGGTGAATTTGGATGGAATCAGACAGGAGCTTGCAGGGATTGACTGGAGGAGTTTGTTTACAGGCAAAGGGGCCTCTGGCAAGTGGGAGGCCTTTAAAAGTGAGATAACAAGAGCTCAAGGTCTGCATGTTCCTGTGAGGGTGAAGGGCAAGATTGGCAGGAAAAAGGAACCCTGGATGACAAGAGATATTGAGGCTTTGACCAGAAACAAGAAGGAGTTATGGCTCAGGTACAGGCAACTGGGATCAAAGGAATCCCTGGAGGTATACAGGGGACGTAGGATTTTACTGAAGAAGGAAATAGGGAGGGGGAGAAAGAGGGCGTGAGATAGCCTTGGCTGAGAAGATTAGGGTGAATCCAAAGAGGTTATTTAGTTATATTAAAGGAAAAAGAATAACTAGAGAAAGAATATGACCCCTCAGGTATCAAAGTGGACATGTATGTGTAGAACCAGAGGAGATGGGCGAGGTGTTCAATGAATATTTCTCCTCTGCGTTTACTATGGAGAAAAACATGAAGATTTGGGAATTGGAGAGGTTAGTGGTGTTATCTTGAGGACAGTCTATATCACAGTAGAGGAGGTGTTGGATGTATTAGAATGTGTGAAGGTGGATAAATCTCCTGGTCCTGACCAGATATATCCAAGAACACTGCAAGAGGCTCGAGAAAAAATTGCAGGGATCTTGGCTGACATTTCTTTAATCATCATTAGCCACGGGTGAGGTCCCAGAAGACTGGAGGGTAGTGAATGTTGTGCCCTTATTCAAGAAGGGCTGCAAAGAAAAACACTGGGAACTATAGATCAGTAAGCCTAACATCTATGATAGGTAAATTACTTGAGAAGATTTTGAAACATAAGATATACATGCATTTGGAAAGTTAGGTTTGATTAGAAGTAGTCAGCAAGGCTTTGTGTGTGGGAGATCATGCCCCACAAACGTTTTTAGAGTTCTTTGATGAATTGACCAAGAAGTTTATCAATATGGATTTCAGTAAGGTCTGTGATAATGTTTCACATTGTAAGCTGCTCTGGAAGGTTAGGAGTTCAGGGGAGCTGCCAAATTAGATACACAATTGGCTTGATGTAGGAAGCAGAGGGTAATAGTGGAAGGATGCTTGTCAGGATTGGAGATCTGTGATGTGTGGAGTGCCTTAGGGGTCGGTGCCGGGTCCATTAGTTGTTATTTATATCAGTAATTTGGATAAGAATGTACAAGGCATGATTAATAAGTTTGCAGATGACACTAAAATAGGTGGTATTGTGAACAGTGACGAAGGTTTTCAGAAATTGCAGCAGGACCTTGATCAGCTGGGGAAGTGGGCTGAGAAATGGCAAATAGAGTTTAATTTGGATAAGTGTGAGGTCTTACATTCTGGAAAGTCAAATCAAGGCAGACACCTCGTGGTGAATGGTAGGGCCTTAAGGAGTGAAGAGGAACTGAGAGTCTTTGGAATTCAGGTGCACGATTCTCTGAAAATGGAGTTACAGGTAGACAAGGCAGTGAAGAAAGCTTTTGGCACACTGGCCACCATTAGTCAGGACATTGAGAACTGAAGTTGGAAGTTAAGTTGCAGTTATACAGGATGTTGGTGAGGCCTCACTTGGAGCATTGTGTTCCTTTTTGTCACCTTGTTAGAGGAAGGATGTTATTAAATGGAAAGAATACAGAAGAAATTTACAAGGACGTTGCCAGACTCAATGGTCTGAGTTATAGGGAGAGGTTGGACAAGCTAGGATTTTTTTCTTTAGGGGATAGGAGACTGGGAGATTGTGAGAGGCATGGATTGGATGAAGGCACTCAATTTTCCCAGGTTGAGGAATCGAGAACTAGAGGGCATCAGTTTAAGGTTAGAGGGAAAAGAATAAAAGAGAAGCCAAAGGACAACTTTTTTTACACAGAGGGTAGTAAGCATATGAAATGAACTGTCAGTGGAGGTGGTTGAGGTGAGTACATTAACAACATTTGGACAAATACATGGATAGGAAAGGATTAGAAGGATATGGACCAAGTGCAGGAAATGGGGTTAGCGTGGATGGACATTTTGATCGGCATGGACCAGTTTGGGGCAAAGCACCTATCTCCATGCTCTTGGATTCTATGACTCCATGACTCTATAACACATCACCTTATGTTTTTACCTGGAGTGAGTAAATGAGAGCAGTCATGTGCATTCTGGAAGACCTCTAGTAAGTTTCTGTGTCTATTTTAAAAACCTAATTAACCTTCTTGAACAGAAAATGTAATGTTCTAACTACTAAATTGTGCAGCTTGACTTCATTTTTGATGAGCCTAGGTTTGCAGTTGTTTGTGTTCTATTATTCTGGAGTTACCCATCTCTTCAATCACAATTTCAATTCAAGTCAGCAATTCAATTTCATTTTTCTATCCAGACAGAAATTCGTGTTGACTACATTGCTCATTCATTAAAAGGTTGCACATAAATGAATAATAACATCAAAAGGAAAGAAAATTACCTTATCACAGCTTTCTAACTTTAATTAAAATATTTATGAAAAGCTGTTCAAGCTCATTAATCTAATCAGAGAAGCCTATCCAGAGAGTATATTCTCCAGCATACATCAAAGTTCTGTTAAAATCCCTGAACATATCCAGCAGTGATACCAAGACAAGGGATTATTCTCTTTGTTCCTGACTCTTTGCTTCTGTCAAAATTCTTTTTGGAGATTTCATCAAATATTCTCCCTGCCTGCTTCAATAACCCTTGGACCTTTAAAGAGTCTACTTTTCTTAGACAACAGTACTGTGCAAGATGTTCAAAAAGGGTGGTATCAACCCAACAGAATCTCTTTATCATATTAAACATCTCAATTAAATCTAAACTAAGCTAATCCAGCCAAGTAAATGCATTCAATGTTCGTATTTTAAATATTTTGTTGTGAGCATCATTATGGGAATCTGCAATATAACCTCTCCAAACCTAATATATCTTGGTAAAAATCGGTACCAAAAATTGAAAGCTTTGCCAGTGGTGGTAGTCAAGGTATTTACATTAGGGGCATTTAAGTGACTCTTGGATAGGCACGTGGATGATAGCACAATGGAAGTTGGTCAAGGCGATGTGCTCTGCACCACATCCTCACTTGAGCGTTTCAATCCTAAGAGATAAAAATTAACATTCCCTTAGCCTTCTTGAAGATAAATTAATCAACATGCTGAAGATGCAGAATAGACATTGAGAACGATTGGAGCTTTGGAGAAACACACAAGGGATTGGCATTGGAATGAAAATTAGGAGAGTCATAGTCATAGAGTCATGGAGTCATAGAGTCATACAGCTTGGCAACGGATCCTTCAGTCCAACTGGTCCATGCTGAGCATAACCCCAAATTAAACTAGCCCCACCTGTTTGCTGCTGCTGGCCCACATCACTTCAAACCTTTCCTTCTCATGTACCTATCCAAATGTCTTTTAAACACTGCAATTGTACCCACATCCACCACTTCCTCAGGAAGTTATTTCCACACACAAACCAACCCGTTTGAACAAAATTGCCTCTCATGTCTTTTTGAAATCCCACTCCTCTTAGCTTAAAAATGTGCCCGCTAGACTTGAAATCCCCATCCTAAGAAAAGACAGCTACCATTCACTCTATCTATACCTCTTATTTTTCTATAACCTTCTATCATATAGCCCTTCAACCTTCAGAAACAAAAACAGAATTGCTCTAAAAGAAGGAACATAGAATATAGAACACAGAATGGTACAGCACAGTACAGCCCCTTCAACCCTCGATGTTGTGCTGACCTTTTATTCTACTCTAAGATCAAATGAACCCAAATGCCCTTCATTGTGCTATCATCCATGTGCCTATCCAAGAGTCACTTAAATGCCCCTAATGTAAATACCTTGACTACCACCACTGGCAATGCATTCCATGCACACACCAGTCTCTGTTTAAAGAACCAATCTCCCTTAAACCTTCTTCCAATCAGCTTAAAATTATGCCCTTGCACGAGAGCCATTTCTGCCCTGGGAAAAAGTCCCTGGCTATCTACTCTATCTATGTCTCTTATCATCTTGTACACCTCTCATCTTTCTTCACTCCAATGAGAAAAGACCAGCTCCCTCAGCCTTTCTTCATAAGACATGCCCCCCAGTCCAGGCAGCATCCTGGTAAATCTCCTCTGCATCCTCTCTAAAGCTTCCACATCCTTCCTTTAATGAGGTGACCAGAACTGAACACAACATTCTAAGTGTAATCTAGCCAGGGCTTTGTAGAGCTGCAACATAATGTTGCAACTCTTAAACTCAATCCCTCTGCCAAGGAAAGCCAATACACCTTACACTTTCTTAACACGCTATCAGCTTGGGTAGCAACTTTGAGGGATCTATGGACGTGGACCCCAAGATCCCTCCGCTCCTCCATACTACCAAGAATCCTGCCTTTAACCCTGTACTGTACATTCAAATTCAAACTTCTAAAATGACTCACTTTATACTTTTCCAGGTTGAACTCCATCTGTCACTTCTCAGCCTAGCTCTGCATCCTGTCAATGTCCCATTGCAACCTACAACAGCCCTTGACACTATCCACCAACCTTTGTGTCTTTGGCAAACTTACTAACCCACAATTCCACTTCCTCATCCAAGTCATTTATAAAAATCACAAAGAGCAGAGGCTCCAGAACAGATCCCTGCAGAGCACCACTGGCCACCGAGCTCCAGAACATAGAACACAGAACATTACAGTGCAGTACAAGCCCTCCAGTCCTCTATGTTATGCCAACTTGTGGAACCAATCTGAAGCCCATCTATCCTACACTATTCCATTTTCATCCACATCTTTATCCAATGATCATTTAAATGCCCTTAATGTTGGCAAGTCTACTAATGTTGCAGGCAGGGCGTTCCATGCCTCTACCACTCTCTGAGTAAATAAATCTGTCCTTTATCTATCATCCCTCAATTTAAAGTGATGTCCCCTCATGCTAGCCGTCACCATTCGAGGGAAAAAGCTCTCACTGTCCACCCTATCTAACCCTTTGATTATCTTAAATGTCTCAGTTAAGTTACCTCTCAACCTTCTTTCTAATGAAAACAGCTTCAGCCTCAGCCTTTCCTCATAAGACCTTCCCTTCATACCAGACAACATCCTTGTAAATCTCCTCTGAACCCTTTGCAAAGTTTCCACATCCTTCCTATAATGCAGTGACGAGAACTGTACGCTATACTCCAAGTGCAACCGCACCAGAGTTTTGTACAGCTGCAGCATGACCTCGTAGCTCCAAAGCTCAATCCCACCAGCAATAAAAGCTAACACCCTGTACACTGCACATTATACACCTTCTTAATTGGCAGTATGGTGGCTCAGTGGTTAACAGTGCTGCCTCATAGCACCAGGGACCCAGGTTCAATTCCTGCCTTGGATGACTGGCTGCATGGAGTTTGTACATTAATGAATTGGAGATGAATAGATATGTTGAGGGATTTAAAAGTGAAGGATAGGGAAAATGCAGGATTGAAAATGGAGGGAATGATACATAGTCAGAAAACGAAGGTATAGACAGTGAAATTTTAGTTTGTAGGATATCCAACCTGTAGAATTGAGTACTGCAGAAGGAAGCATTGTACAGTAGCATGAGACTATCTGGCTCCAGTTTAGAGTCAAATTGAGGTTGTATTGTAAATTCACAGTGAGGTAATTCATAGTGAAATTCTCTAGCCTTGGCCACTCTCCCTTTATTTATGTCTGATTGTGTCGGACTTGGTTGATACTTACTCTGGTAGCACTGTGCACTCACTGACTGCAAATAAAGGGGTGTGTTTCGAAAATGGAATGATTAGTCAGGCAGCTGCCTGCAATAGAAGAATAATATGAAAAGACATCAGAATCCTTCATAGCACAAACATGCCAATGCTTGAAGCAATGTCACTTAGGTTGCACAAAATGTTTACAGTCAAAGCAGCAAAGGAGCAAGCCATTGACAGAGAATGCAGAGCAATGAAGGGGAGCGGGAGGGAGCTGAAACTTGAAACAGAGAGGGTAGGCAGGCAAAGTGCCAGCATTAAACAATTGAGTCAGGGAGGTGATGATATGAATGGAAAGAGTGAGGAGGGAGGGAAACAATATTAATTGAGTGAGGGAGTATAAGGAGGGAGTGTGACAATATTAACTGAGTGAGTGAGGAAGTGCGACAGTGTGGAGTGATGGAGGGTAATATTATCAACCAAGGGAGCAAGAGTGACAGTATTAATTGAGTGAGTGAGGGAGAGTGACGATATTAGCTGAAGGGAGGGTGAAGTGGAAGAGTGTTGGACATTTGCAGAGGCTGCAATTTCAATTCTCTTTTTCTCTGTGATGAAGCGTGACTTGCAGATTAACTTTCTCTTGAGAGTTATTCCAGCTGGAGCAGGTGGTTCATTTCTGTGGGCTGTAACTTCTGTTTCATGGCATTTGATCTAATGAGAGATTAAAATCAATACATGTCCATTGACATAAACAAGTTGGTTGAATCAGCAATTCCACCTGAGAATGTGTGGGATAACATTTTGAGAGGAAGTGGCTCTAAACGACATTCACATCATTGTCTCAGTAAACATTGACCATTTGATGATCTGAAACCGTGTTCTACTTCAGCACCTTTTCTATACATTTACAGATATATATTATTTTGTCAAAGTTGGCTGTTGCTTGTGCCTGTTTGGACTATTTCTTTGTTCCACATCATTGACACACACTGATGGTATCTATTGTTGACCTGCTCCTTGTGTTGGATTATCACATAGTCTTACAAAGGATTGGTTCTATTGTTCTCCTTCGGTTAGATTGTCCTTATCCTCCCTGGATTTGTCTGTTTCATCCTAGTTTCTACCTCCAGAACAAATTAAGTCATTTTGATTTGCCAACAATTCAACAACTGTCTCTTGTGAATTCTGATGTCAAAATTGCATTGTTGCAGTTTACTACTGATCTGCAGCAGTCATTAATAAATGATCTACAGATTTCCCTGGATAATAAACTCTGCTAACAAATTATGCTGCTTCAAGAATTGTGTTTGTTCTTACCTTAAAGCAATTATCACAAGCTACTAGACTTTCTTCATAAGTATCTGTGCCTTCTATTATAGTCTGGCATTTTGCAAAGTCATCAGCTGTAGGCTTTAATGAATACAATTGACTTGGATTTAGTGTTTTACTCTGAATTAAATATTCGAGGTAATACTACTTATTCTGCCATTTATTTGTCATGTGGTAATTCTAATTATTTGCAAAGTTTTTATTTTAAATTTGCAGCATTTCAATGCTGTATGCACTTTGTTAGTTTTTAATCATGTAATATTTGATTTTAGTTTTAATCCATAGAACATAGAACATTACAGCGCAGTACAGGCCCTTCGGCCCTCGATGTTGCGTCGACCTGTCATACCAACCTGAAGCCCATCTAACCTACACTATTCCATGTACGTCCATATGCTTGTCCAATGACGACTTAAATGTACTTAAAGTTGGCGAATCTACTACCATTGCAGGCAAATCATTCCATACCCTTCCTACTCTCTGAGTAAAGAAACTACCTCTGACATCTGACCTATATCCACTTGATATCCACTCTAAGTTTTTAACTTTGCATTGTAGCAACATTGTAAGATATTCTTCTAATAAGGTTTGAATTCTGTTAAATTGCAATAATCTTTCTCTACACTGCTTGCTGGGCTGGGGATTGTCTATCTTATTTTCAACCAAAATCATTGTTTCCCAACTTATTCTGGCAAAAAGGTTCTTTTTTTCACATTCTGCAGCCTAGAGAGAGTTTTCCTGCTCATAAGTCCTCTCATGATTTAATAAAATATTAAATAATTTAATAAACATGCTGAATTAAGAATAAAAACTAAACCTTTCCACCAAATTAAATTATATGTCTCCCAATCTGAACATAGTCATAAACATCTTCCATGTTACTCTGTCAGATTCTGTTCTTTAAATCTTTCAAATTTCCCCTTGATGAATTTAAAGCTACTTTGCAAAGTTCTCAATGTTGCAGCCTTGGTATAAATTAATTTAATGACTCTTGATCTTGGTACTGTAGCCCTGTCCCAGGCTGTACACTCACAATGGCAGCTATGAGCAGTGCACACTCATTTTTATCTCCATCCTTCCCAGCCTGGTCTTTTGGGCTATTAGATTTTTAAAAATTTTAGTATTCTCCCTTGACAACAGGGATTTTCAACTTCGTTTGTGGAGCTTAAAAACTTTTGCTTTCCAACTGAGCCTCAAGTGGATACAGCCGTACAGATCTTCTCCAATTTCTTTATATTTGCTGAGCATCACAGGTTTTGTTTTACTCTTATGAGTCCACACAGGCGTTCCTGTACCTCTTACCAGCTATGAGATGAAGGTTTGATGTGAAATGCTGCATTTGCCTTGCTGTTCCTTCCACAGGTTCTACTGTCTGTGCCCTCAGGGACAGCTGCTTGGCAGACTGCGTATTCTTAAAGCAATAATGAATTTAGAGCAACAAACTTATTAGTGTTCTGAAAATAATTTTTCCTGTGTTGAAGTGTTCACTGCTGTTAAATTTAGGTATTTAAACAACAACTGATCACTATGTTGTATATTTAGGGTGCCATTTGCAATGTGTGGTTGGAGTAAAAGACTGACAACAATCCTCCTTTTCATATTCATAGCTTATTCGGTCAAAGGTTCTGTTTGGTTAACAGTAGTAAAGTGTGAAACTACTAAGAAGTTTTAACAAGAAAGTTCTGTTGGCTTAACAACAAACACATAGCAAAGATACAAGATACATTGGTAACTGGTTAGTTAGTCAATTATTAAGACTATAAGACACAGAGGATGCTACATCTGGCCCAATTGGGATCCTGAACTGGGCCCATCCATTCTCTATCAAAGACCATATGATTTGATCAGATTGGGTGGAACCCAATGTGGTCTCCAACATTGACCCTTTCAGAACCTTATACAACAGAGGGTGACAATATTAACTGATAAACTGGCTGAGGGCAGGGAAGGAGACAGAGAGACAGCATTTACTGAAGGACTGAGGGATTGTGACAACATTAACTGAACATCTGAAGGATGACAGTGAAAGAATTAAACATGAGGAGAATGGGTAAGTCTTCATTCAGATCACATAACCTTTTGTATATCTGAGGATAAAAGCACAGTTTATGTGAACTAACCTTAATCTAATTTTTGTTGCACTGGGGTACATTACTATGAACACAAGTTGCAATTTTTTCCAAGACTAATATATCCTTTCTATGCCCAGAATGTGCACAGTAATCTGGATGTGATCTTATCAGAGTATCCATCTATAGGAAATCATCCTCCTTTTTCATATGCTGACCTTTTAGGATAGGCTGTTTGCAAGTAAGATTCCATGGCCTGGCATGATGGGAAGTTCCATCCAAACCAGGGTCAGGTTATACAGAAGGATCCAACATACATGAGCAAGCAAGGCTCCTAATAGCAGTCAGGACTAAACACCATGTTACATTGGACTAGACTTGCTGTAGTTGATCTCCTGCAGTGACAGCTAGCCCTCTTCTCCACGGGTGGACACCTCCTTTTCCAGCATTTGCAGTCATTGTTTTTACCTCCGAATCTTGACCACCTTGCCTTCTCCTCCACAAAAACATCCACGGGTTAAGGTATGGGTTCCTGATCAGCAGCTCTCCAAGTGGTGGACAGCTGTAGCTGGAGGAGGCTATCTTCCAGAAGCTGATCTCTTCTTGGGGGAAATGGCAAAAATCTCCTACAAGAAAGCACTGAAGCACCACCCCACCTTCCACATATACAATCGCTCTCTCTCACACACAAACACATACACACTGTCACGCTCACACATATACTCTCCCACACACACACTGTCAAACACATTCACTGTCTCACACACACACAACACACAAACATATATACAAAACACACACAAATACTCACACACAACACACTTACACATGCACACACGTAGACACACATGCACTCTCACACACACCCAAGCACACACACTCACTCATGCACACATATATATATGCATGCACACACATGCACATATACACACACACAGACACTCGTACATACATACACACTCGTGCCCGCGCGCACGCGCGCACACACACACGCACACACACACACACATATCCTAATCTGTTTCAGGAGCTGCCTGCCCTATTTATGAGCATTTAGGGGTGGCATAGTGGCTCAGTGGTTAGCGCTGCTGCTTCACAGCGCCAGGGTCCCAGGTTCGATTCCAGCTTCAGTCGAGTTTGCACATTCTCCCCATGTCTGTGTGGGTTTCCTCTAGGTGATCCGCTTTATCCCGCAATCCAAAGGTGTGCAGGTTAAGTGAATTGACCATGCTAAATTGCCCATAGTGTTCAGGAATGTGTAGGTTAGTTAGGGGTAAATGTCAAGTAATAGGATCTGGGTGGGGTACTCTTCGGAGGGTCAATGTGGACTTATTGGGCCAAATGGCCTGTTTCCACACTGTAGGGATTCTATGATTTCTAACTGGCAGAAATGAATTAGTCAGCAGGGCACACTAACCAGGAGTTCAATGCACAGCTCTCTCTCTCGGCGGGCAGGCGGAGGGAAAGCTGCCAGCTGGGTGCCAAGGTACACCAACCATCTTCTGTACTTGGGAGAGTTTACATTGTGGCAGAACACTAGCACTGCCTTTGATCCCAGAGGAAATGGATTAGTTTCTCTGTAACTTGGTAGAAACAAAACATGGATGGGTCAAAATGACCAAGTGGTAATGCAGCGTGAGATTATACTCCACATACTAATGCGCTAAGCAGTGCACCAGATTACATACACGCCATATATGTTGCCAGAAACCTCTGAGGAGTGTTATTAAAGAGTTAAACACCTGGCTCAGTTAATTCAAAACAGATTGCGTAAGGAAGGAATAGTTGACACTGAGTGGAGGTGGAGATGAAATCCATTGTTGGATTATTTCATACCCAAAACCTCGAACTGAAAAACCAACTGCTGGGGAAGCCTAACTGGCAAAGTAGCATGAGCTGGAGGCCAAGATACTCACTTGATGAAGGAACTGACCAGGAATGACCTGAGTACTCCAGGAGTTGAGCACTGGTTATGAACAAACTGCAGCGTGAAAATATAAGAATACCAGCTCATTATCAGAGTGAAGAGTCCTCGAATCACTTGTTGTCAGAGCCCTCCACTAAAATGTCCAGTTGGAATTCACGTTCTTGAATGTTGAATAAAGAGTTACCTTGAAAAGACTTGCGGCTCCAGGGATCTCTGTAAATTACTATAGAGCAACCAGCCATTCCCAAGCTGAATGCCATGATAGCAGATGGTGTGAGTGAGTAAGAGACCCAGCAAGGGCCAGAGCACAGTGGGATATTCAAAAGAAACAACAGAACAACTGAGAAGTAGCTGCAGCCGCAGAGCTACCGACAACAGAACAATACGGGAAGCAAGCTTTGACAAGGGGAAACCATGGGACAGATCAAACCCCCCCACAATCAGACACAGGACTGGAGGGGGATCAATATCTTGGCTCCCAGGTTTGCTAGTCTTGCAAGGGAGGGTTTAAACTAGATTGGCAGGAGGGTGGGTGGTGGTGGTGTTGTGGAGGGAGGAGCGGGGAGACAAGTGTGAGGCTGGACGGAGCTACAGTCATCAGAAATAGGAGGTTGAAGAGACAGGTCAGGCTGGAAACAACAGGAAGTGAGGAGTGCCTGTTGGATTAGATTTCATCTATTTAATGCAAGAGGACTGACGGGGAAGGGTGATGAACTCAGGGCGTGGATACATATGTGGAACTGGGATACTATAGTGAAGTGGGAGATGGCACAGGGCAGGGTTACACTAGGCACACGGACACACAAGATGGCCGCTGAGCCATAAGTTGGCCACTTGACATACAAGATGGCTGCCGGGCCACAACACTGAGAGACGTAGCAGAGCAACCACAGATACTGCCTGAGGCCACCAGAATGCTAGCACAATGCACTCACAACCTAGTTGATTAGTTTAAGGCAGGTGTGGGAAGAGTATACACGAGTAGCGTATACTGCCCGCCGAAGGGTCCAGCCATCACCTTTGATAGAAATGCTAACAGCTTAATATGGACCCAATACAAAGTGCTAATAGCCAGGGCTGCAGTAATTGTACTTCTCAGGAAGAGCGATTAGCGCCCATTACTACAGCAATGGACTTCCACGCAGGCATTCAAATTAACAATGGCTGCGCTGAAACTAACAATGACCGCGTTGAAATTAACAAAGGCTGCACTAGAACTGAAAATGACTGCACCAAAACTATCAACAATTCTGCAATGTTTACAATAAACAAACTATGTTGCA
This sequence comes from Hemiscyllium ocellatum, assembly GCF_020745735.1. NCBI lineage: Eukaryota > Metazoa > Chordata > Chondrichthyes > Orectolobiformes > Hemiscylliidae > Hemiscyllium > Hemiscyllium ocellatum. The sequence goes on along the minus strand of NC_083429.1, from coordinate 17,424,651 downwards.
AAGACAATAACCTCATCACTGACCTATTGTATTACAAAATGTATAAAAGTATCTTGACATGTGCCCTGGGTTGAGAGAAGACCTGCAACTGAACACTGTGCTGTTGGTGTATGTCTCTGCCCGGAGCTCCAATATTTCCTCGTACAACAAACTCCGTTGTCGAACCCTGACTCTGACGCTGAGGCTGGTGATTTTCCCCACAATAGCCATTACAGAAAAATGGCTAAGGAAGGATCAGGACTGGCAGCTTTATGTGCCAAGGTACAGGTGTTTTAGCCAGGACAGAGGTGATAGAAGGAGGGGAGGAGGAATTGCATTTTCATTAAGGTGAGTATCACAGCAGTAAGCAGAGATGGAATAACTGAAGGACCCTCCAGTGAGACTTTGTGGGTGGAGCTGAGAAATAAGAAGGGGATGATGACATTTTTGGGGTTGTACTATAGCCCCCCCAAATAGTCAACAGGAATTAGAGGAGCAAATATACGGGGAGACTGGGGAGACTTGCTGGAGGAAAAGGATTGTCACAGTAGGGGATTTTAATGTTCCAACTTCGACTGGGAGTGCCATAGCATGATGGGTTTAATTTGTTTAATGTGTTCAGGAAAGTTTCCTCAAGCAGTATATAGAAGGTCCTACACGGGAAAGGGCAAAACCTGACCTAATCTTGGGTAATAGGTGACAGAGGTGACAATGGGGGAGTACATTGGAACCAGACCACAGTTCTATTAATTTTAAAATCGTTATCGGGAAGGACAAGTTTTAAACTGGGGCAAGGTGAAATTTGATAGGATTACACAGGAGCTTGTAGGAGTTGGTTGGAGCAGCTCGTTTGCTGGCAAAGGGACCTCTGGCAAATGGGAGGCCTTTAAAAGTGAGATAGCAAGAGTTCAAGGCCCAGATGTTTCTGTGAGGGTGAAGGGCAAGGTTGACAGGAAGAGGAAATCCTGGAAGACAAGAGATATTGAGGCTTTGATCAGAAAAAGGAGGTTCTGTGGCCAAAATCGAGACTCCAGAATGGTATGTTGCCTCCCAGGTGCACAGGTCAGGGATGTCTCAGATCAACTGCAGGACATTCTGAAAGGGGAGAGTGAACAGCCAGTTGTCATGGTGCATAGAGCCACCAATGTTATAGGTTAAAGAAAACAGCTGAGGTCTAAGGGGAGAACTTAGGGAGTTAGGAGCCAAGTTAAAATGTAGGACCTCAGAGATAGTAATCTCAGAATTGCTCCCAGTGCCACATGCTAGTCAGAATAGAAATGAAAGAATAGACAGGATGAATGCATGACTTGAGAGACAGTGTAGGAGGGAGGGGTTTAGATTTTTGGGAAATTGGGACCGGTTCTGTTGGAAGTGGGACTATTATAAATTGGACAGTCTACACATGGGCTAGACAGGAACCAATGCCCTTTGGGATGCTTTTGCTAATGCTATTGGAGAGGGTTTAAACTAAAGTGGAATGGGAACCAAATGAGAAGATAAGGTAGTAACTAAAGGCTGTAAGAAACTAGATAATGAAGTCAACGTGACTAAGGGGAAAAATAGGCAGGGAGCAAATGATAAACACAAAAGGACTGGTGGTCTGAGGTGCATTTGTTTTAATGCGAGAAATGTAGTAGGTAAGGCAGGTGAATTTAGGGCTTGGATTAGTACCTGGATTAGCACCTGGGAGTATGATGTTATTGCCTTACTGAGACTTGGTTGAGGAAAGAGCATGATTGGCAACTAAATACCCTAGGATATGGATGCGCAGGCGGGATAGAGAAGGAGGTAAAAGGGTTGGAGGAGTTGCATTGCTGGTCAGAGAGGATGTCACAGCTGTGCTGAAGGAGAGCACTATGGAGGACTCAAGCAGTGAGGCAGTATGGGCAGAGCTCAGAAATAGGAAGGGTGTAGTAGCAATGTTAGGGCTGTACAAAGGCCTCCCAACAGAGAGTGTGGGATGGAGGTACAAATATGTAACCAGATTATGGAAAGATGTAGGAGCAACAGAGTGGATGTGATAGGAGATTTTAATTTGATTAGATTTCCTGCAGTGTGGAAACAGGCCATTTGGCCCCAAAGCTCCATACCTCTGAAGAGTAACCCAACCAGACCCATTCCCGTCTGGTTAATGCACCTAACACTATGGGCAATTTAGCATGGCCAATTCACTTGACCTGTACATCCTTGGATTGTGGGAAGAAACCCACACAGACACAGGGGGAATGCGCAAACTCCACACAGACAGTCACCTGAGGCAAGAATTGAACCCAGGTCCCTAGCACTGTGAGGCAGCAGTGGTAACCACTGAGCCACCAGGCCACCCAGCATTTTCCCACCATTGACTGGGATTTACTTAGTGTTAGAGGTGTAGATGGAGCAGAATTTGTAAGGAGTATTCAGGAGGGTTTTATTATAAATAGTTCAAATCGTGAATGGGAAGTGAACCCAACCAGGTGGTTAAAGTTTCAGTAGGGGATTACTTTGGGAATAACGATCACAATTCCGTAAAATTTAAAATACTCTTGGACAAAGACAAGAGTGGCCCTAAAGGAAGAGTGCTAAATTGGCAGAAGGCCAATGATTCCAAAATTTTGCAGGAGCTGGAGAATGTAAATTGGGAGCAGCTGTTTGAAGGTAAATCCACATTTGATATGTGGGAGACTTTTAAAGAGAGGTTGATTAGAGTGCAGGAGAGATACGTTCCTGTGAAAATGAGGGTCAGAAGTGGCAAGACTGGGGAACCATAGCTGACAGGTGAAATTGTAAGACTAGCTAAGAGGAAAGCGGAAGCATATATAAGATTTAGGTGACTGAAAACAGATGAAGCTTTGGAAGAATATTGGGAATACAGGACCAATCTGAAACAAGGAATTAAGAGGGCTAAAAGGAGTCATGAAATCTCTTTAGCAAACGGGATTAAGGAAAATCCCAAAACCTTTTATTCATGTATAAGCAGCAAGAGAGTAACTAGAGAAAGGGTTGGTCAACTCAAGGACAAAGGAGGAAAATTATGCTTAGAGTCAGAGAAAATGGGTGAGATTCTTAATGAGTACTTTGCATCGATATTCACTGAGGAGAAGGACATGATGGATGTTGAGGTTAGGGATAGATGTTTGATTATTCTAGGTTAAGCCAGCGTAATAGTGTTGGGTATTCTGAAAGGTATTAAGGTGGACAAGTCCCCAGGTCCGATAGGACCTATCCTAGGTTACTGAGGAAAGCAAGAGAGGAAATACCTGAGGCCTTAACAGGTATCTTTGCAGCATCCATGAACATGAGTGACATCTTGGAGAACTGGAGAATTGTTAATGTTGTCCCTTGTTTAAGAAAGGTAACAGGGATAATCCAGGTGATTATATACTGGTGAACCTGATGTCAGTGGTGGGGAAGCTGGTGGAGAAGAAACTGAGGGATCAGATAGAGTCATAGAGTCATAGAGATGTACAGCATGGAAACAGACCTTTCAGTCCAACCCGTCCATGCCAACTAGATATCCCAAAACAATCTAGTCCCACCTGCCAGCACCCGGCCCATATCACTGCAAGCCCATCCTATTCGTATACCCACCCAGATGCCTTTTAACTGTTGCAATCTTACTAGACTCCACCACTTCCTCTGGCAGCTCATTCCATACACTTACCACTCTCTGTGTGAAAACATTGCCCCTTAGGTCTGTTTTATGTCTTCCCCTTTCACCCTAAACCTATGCCCTCTAGTTCATGGCTCCCCGACCCCAGGAAAAACACTTTGTCTATTTATCCTACCCATGTCCCTCATAATTTTGTAAACCTCTATAAGGTCACCCCTCAACTTCTGAGCTCCATGGAAAACAGCCCCAGCCTGTTCAGCCTCTCCCTGTAGCTCAAATCCTCCAACCCTGGCAACATCTGTGTTCATCTTTTCTGAACCCTTTCAAGTTTCACAACATCTTTCCGATAGGAAGGAGACCAGGATTGCACGCAATATTCCAACAGTGGCCTAACCAATGTCCTGTACAGCAGCAATATGTCCTCCCAACTCCTGTACTCAATACTCTGACCAATAAAAGAAAGCAAACCAAATGCCTTCTTCACTATCCTATCTACCTGCAACTCCACTTTCAAGGAGCTATGAACCTGCACTCCAAGGTCTCTTTGTTCAGCAACACTCCCCAGGACCTTACCATTAAGTGTATAAATCCTGCTAAGATTTGCTCTCCCAAAATGCAGCACCTCGCATTTATCTGAATTAAACTCCATCTGCCGCTTCTTAGCCCATTGACCCATCTGGTCAAGATCCCGTTGTAATCTGAAGTAATCTTCTTCGCTGTTCACACCTCCAATTTTGGTGTCATCTGTAAAGTTACTAATTGTACCTCTAACACTCACATCCAAATCATTTATGTAAGTGACAAAAAGTAGAGGACCCAGCACCGATCCTTGTGGCACACTACTGGTCACAGTCCTCCAGTCTGAAAAAGAATCCTCTGCCATCACTCTCTGTCTTCTACCCTTGAGCCAGTTCTGTATCCAAATGGCAAGTTCTCCCTGTATTGCATGAGATCTAACTTTGCTAACTAGTCTCCCATGGGGAACCTTGTTGAAAGCCTTAATGAAGTCCATATAGATCACATCTATCACTCTGCCCTCATCAATGCTCCTTGTTACTTCTTCAAAAAGCTCAATCAAGTTTGTGAGACATGATTTCCCATGCACAAAGCCATGTTGACTATCCCTAATCAGTCTTTGCATTTCCAAATACATGAACATTCTGTTCCTCAGGATTCCCTACAACAACTTGCCCACTACTGAGGTCAGGCTCACCAGTCTATACCACCCTTCTTAATTAGTGGCACCACATTAGCCAACCTCCCATCTTCCGGCACCTCACCTTAAATCTATTCTCGTTTGGAAGAAAATGGGCTAAATCAGTGATAGGTAACATGGTTTTGTGCAGGGAAAGTTATGTCTCACCAGCTTAATAGAATTTTTTGAGGAAGTGACAAAGTTGATTGATGAGGGAAGGGCTGTAGATATTATATACATGGACTTCAGTAAGGCGTTTGATAAGGTTCTCCATGGTAGGCTGATCGTGAAGTTGAAGCCATATGGGATTCAGGGTGTACTAGCTGAATAGTTGGAGAACTGGCTGGGCAGCAGGATGCAGGGAGTAGTAGTGGAAGGGAGTTTCTCAAAATGGAGACCTGTGACCAGTGGTGTTCCAGAGGGATCTGTGTTAGGACCACTGTTGTTTATGATAAACATAAATGATCTGAAGAAAGGTATAGACAGTCTGATTAGCAAGTTTGCAGATGACACTAAGACTGGTGGAGTAGCAGATAGTGAAGGGGTTTGTCAGAGAATACAGCAGTATAGAGATAGATTGGAGAGTTGGGCAGAGAAATGGCATATGGAGTTCAATCTGGACAAATGTGAGGTGATGCATTTTGAAAGATCCAGTTGAAAAGCCACCTATGCAGTAAATAGAAAAGTCCTGGGGAAAATTGATGTGCAGATAGATCTGGGTGTTCAGGTTCATTGTTCCCTGCAGGTGGCAATGCAGGTCAATAGAATGGTCAAGAGGCATACGGCATGCATTCCTTCATTGAGCAGGGTATTGAATACAAGAGTTGGCAGGTCATCTTATAGTGTATAAGACTTTGGTTTCACCACATTTGGAATACTGTGTACAGTTCTGTTCGCCACATTATCAAAAGAATGTAGATGCTTTGGAGAGGGTGCAGAGGAGGTTCACAAGAATGTTGCCTGGTATGGAGGGTGCAAGCTATGAAGAGAGGTTGAGTAGATTAGGATTCTTTTCATTAGAAAGACAGAGTTTGAAGGGAGGACTTGATTGTGGTCTATAAAATCATGAGCGGTATAGACAGGGTGGATAGCAAGAAGTTTTTTTCCAGAGTGGAGGACTCAATTACTAGGGGTCACAAGTTCAAGGTGAGAAGGGATCATTTTAAGGGAAATATGTGTGGAAAGTTCTTCACACAGAGGATAGTGGGTACATGAAACATGTTGCCAGTGGAGGTGGTGGAGGCAGGCATGATAACATCTCATTTAAGATGTTTCTAGACAGATACATGAATGGGCAGGGGACAGAGGGATACAAATCCTTAGAAAATAGGTGACAGGTTTAGATAGAGGATCTGGATTGGTGCAGACTTGGAGGGCCAAAGGGCCTGTTTTTGTCCTGTAATTTTCGTTGTTCTTTGTTCTTTGACGTACAGCTCAGGTACCGGCAGCTGGGATCAAGGGAATCCCCAGAGGTATAAAGGGGATTCAGGAGTTTACTGAAGAAGGAAATCAGGAGGGCAAAAAGGGGCAAGAAATGGCCTTGGCTGAGAAGATTAGGGTGAATCCAAAGAGGTTCTTTAAGTGTATTAAAGGAAAAAGAATATCTGGAGAGAGAATAGGGCCCCTCAAGGACCAAAATGGACATGTATGTGTAGAACTGCAGGAGATGGGTGAGATCTCAATGAATATTTCTCCTCTGTGTTTACTGTGGAGAAAGACATGAAGACTGGGGAACTGGAAGAGGTTAGTAGTGATATCTTGAGGACAGTCCATATCACAGCAGAGGAGGTGTTGGATGTAATAGAATGTATGAAGGTGGATAAATCTCCTCGTCCTGACCATACATATCCAAGAACACTGCAAATGCTAGAGAAGAAATTATGGGGCCCTGGCTGATATTTTTGCATCATCATTAGCCATGGGTGAGGTCTTGGAAGTTTAGAGGGTAGTGAATTTTGTGTCACTATTCAAGAAAGGTTGCAAAGAAAATCCCAGAAACTATAGACCAGAAAGCTTAACATCGTGGTGTGTAAGTTACTTGAGAAGATTCTGAGGAATAAGATATAAATGCATTTGGAAAGATAGGGTTTGATTAGGAATAGTGTAGTGCATGAAAGATCATGACCCATAAATTTGTTAGAGTTCTTTGATGATGTGACCAGGAAGGTTGACAGGAGCAAGGCGGTAAACATAGTCTATATGAATTTCATTAAGACCTTTGATAAGTGCTACAAGGGAGGCTTTAAACTAGTTTCGCAGGGGTGCAGGATCATCAACAGGACAGAAATAAGTACGAAGCTAGAAGGAGACACAGTAATCATATGATCGGCTCCTCGGGAATGTTAGATTGCATAGAATCCAGGGAGAGCTCGCAAATTGGATACACAATAGACTTGATGGTAGGAAGCAGAGGGTAATAGGGGAAGGATGCTTGTCAGACTGGAGACCTGTGACTAGTGGAGTGCCTCAGGGATCAGTGCTGGGCCCATTACTGTTTGTAATCTATATCAATGATTTGGATGAGAATGTTCAAGGCATGATTAGTAAGTTTGCAGATGAGACTAAAAAAGGCAGTATTGTGGACAATGAGGAAGATTATCAGAAATTTGCAGCAGGACCATGACCACAAAAGAGTGCAGAAGAAAGTTGCAAGGATGTTGCCAGGACTCAGCAGTCTGAGTTATAGGGAGAAGTTTGACAAGCTGGGGCTTTGTTCTTTAGAGCACACGAGACTGAGGGGGCTCTTATAGAAGTCTACAAGATCATGATCATCTCATCAGAAATTTGAGCTCATTATGATGCTAATGCATCACCAATTGGGCTAGCAGGCAGTGTCTTTCGAAATCCAAGATGGTGCAGAAACGGGATGGGTTTATTATGTTTACAGAAAGTCGACAATGGAATACTGTGATTGAAGAAGAAATACTTGCAGCTCATGGGCATGTCAAAAATCTTCTGATTTAATCCTAGAGTTGCAACGTTGATAGAAAAAGATCATAATCTATTTGTAATGCTGATGATAATGAAATAAATTGCAAAAATGTCACCAAAGATATAAAGATTCTGATTAAGGTGAATGAGATGCCACATTTGAACAGGATACATTCAGAGTAAATTTCAAATCATAACAGACACATCATCAAGAATTTCAATGGAATAACAAGAGCAGCAGGACAACAACTTTACTGAGGAGACAGAAGTCTATGTACCCTGGTCTACAATAGTAAGAAAACATGAGGAAACTGTACAAGCTCAGAAATAACAAGTGAAGAGTCGACATTCATTCATTCAATAGCAATATGTGGCTCCAGTGAGGGGTACAGTGAAAGGTAGCTTGGAGAATAAGAGATGATGAGACAGGATTGTTTTACTATCAATGAGAAGACAACCATTATAAAGATGGAGGACTAGCCACATACCCAGGAAGAGAATGTGAACAATCAGCTAACTTTCTTTGACAACTGAAACATTGATTTACAGAGTGCAAGTGAAAACAGATTCTCAAAGATCTCTCAAGGATTTATGAACTGGATTGGGAAGATTGGTGCAACTGACAAAAAAAACAGGCATCCCTGGGAAAGAGAGATTTTGGACAGAAATGTGGAAGATGTAAACATGGTGTAAAAGCAATGATCCAGGAGGAGAAACAGAGTAGAGATTTAGATTTTATTGTGACGTACTCAAATCCAGAAGTACAGGAGTACAGTGAAAAGTTTTCAATGACACCACACATGGCACCATCTTCGGTACAAGTACCTAGGTACAAAAATGTAAAAACAAGTTAATGCTCAAATATATAAAGACTGGATCATGCCAGTAGTAAACATGGTGAGACACTGCAGAGGGATCCAACAATGTGGACTTCATGCTAGGTTTAAGTTTGTAAATAGTTGATAGAATGTTGCCCAAGCCACCAAAAGCCAAGGTTGCAAACGCATGTTTGTGATGGTCTCATCGCCCACTTGGAATGCAGAGTAAGTGTATTTAGGCTTCAAATGCTGAATGAAGGTGATTTGCCCATGTCACTGTTAAGCGTAAATCTAACATTGCCATCTCAGTGATGCTCATGTTAGCGGCAGTGAATTAATAAAGAGGCAATTGCTGGCCAATAACGACCCATCGATTGTGAAACTTCCAAAGGGGCTGTGGTGGGAGAGGAACCTCACTTCACCATCTGTTGTGTGAGTGTAATGATGGTCAGGACTGAACGTAATGGGAAGTTTCAGGATCGATGTGGCCATAAGATGGGAAGGTGGTCAGAGTGGAGCCAACGCCCCCTTTTAATGGAATGTACTGGTCCCTCAGCCCGAATGGCACCTTCACCAAGTTGGTCACATCCTTTGATCAAGGCCATAAGGGAGCAGTCGATGGAGCTGCTGAAGATGTGGTCCCAATGCTTGCACCGGTCTAGGGTGGGGTGGTTGTGGGTGTGTCCTCCATACAGTCTGGGCAGAGTGTGCTGCATCATCCTAGTGTGCTGTGCCCTACACAATCGGAGCAGGCAATGAGCTGATGTGATGGACACTGAGGGGGTGGGTGGAGCTTGGGAACATGGAGGAGGAGGAGGGAGCTCTCCCTGTCCATGACAGAGCTCAGCTGTGCTGGGTGCTACAAACCAGGCAGGAGCTGACTGAGGCCCATTTCCGGTTGCTGAGACCTAGGTACAGCAGATCTTCATGTGGGTCAGTGGGTCAGTGGTGAGGGAGTGCTGCACTGTCAGGGAGTCAGTGCTGAGGTAGTGCTGTACTGTTAGGGGGTCAGTGCTGAGGGAGTGCTGCACTGTCAGAGGGTCAGTGGTGAAGGAGTGCTGCCCTGTCAGAGGGTCAATGCTGAGGGAGTGCTGCACTGTCAGAGGGTCTGTGCTGAGGGAGTGCTGCACTATTAAGGGGTCAGTGCTGAGGGAGCGCTGCACTGTTAGAGGGTTAGTGGTGAAGGAGTGCTGCACTGTCAGAGGGTCAGTGCTGAGAGAGTGCTGAATTCTTAGAGGATCAGTGCTAAGGGAGTGCTGCACTGTCAGAGGATCAGTGGTGAAGGAGTGCCACACTGCTAGACGGTCAGTGGTAAAGGTGTGCCGCCCTGTCAGAGGGTCAGTGCTGAGGGAGTGCCGCACTGTCAGAGGGTCAGTGGTGAAGGAGTGCCGCGCGGTTGGAGGTTCAATACCAAGGGACTGCCGCAATGTCGGAGGGTGAGTGCTAAGGGAGTCCCACACTGTCAGAGAATCAATGGTGATGGGGTGCTGCACTGTCTGAAGGTCGGTGCTGAAGGAATGCCGCATTGTGAGAGGATCAGTACTGAGGGAGTACCACAATGTAAGAGGGTCAGTGCTGAGAGAGAGACATACTGTTAGGAGGTCAGTGCTGAGGGAGTACCACAATGTCTGGGGATCAGTGCTGAGGGAGTGCCGCACTGTGGGAGAGTCAGTGCTGAGGGAGTGCTGCACTGTGGAAGGGTCAGTGCTGAGGGAGCGCCGCACTGTCGAAGGGTCAGTGCTGAGAGAGCACCACACTGTCAAACATGCCCAGAAACCCTAGCCACTCTCCCCAACATCAAAGACATCTCGGAAATGGCTACCAGACTACTCGATCTCTTGGCATCATAGTAGTCCACAAACCCACCAACATTCTAAAACAGCTGTTAATGAACTTGAAATACCTTATACAGACAGCAAGCAAAACTAGTGTCATTTATAAAACACCGTTCAAGGTCTGTGACAAACACTACATTGGAAAAACAAGCAGAAAACTAGCCACCAGGATACATGAACATCAGTTGGCCACAAAAAGACATGACCCTCTCTCACTAATATCCTTACATACAGGTGAGGAAGGACACCACTTCGACTGGGACAACACATCCACCCTAAGACAAGCCAAACAGAGACATGCACGAGAATTCCTAGAAGCATGGCAATCCAACCAGAACTGTCTCAACAAACAAATTGACTTGGATCCCATTTACCACCCCCTGAGAAAAAGAACAGAAAATGACATCACCATAGGAAATGATATCACCACAGGAAATGGCATCACCAACCTGAGGAAACTAAAAAATATAAATAAAAAGTGGGCTACACCACCAGCGCTTCATTTGGAGGCTCACTGATGATGTTGCCTAATATAGTAATGAAGCATCTGAAAACAAGCCTTGCAGCTCAGCGAGCAAATCTACATCCAGAAAGTCAACCTGAGCTACAAATCTTCTCAAAACTTGTGAAATGTAGATTAATAGGGTAGAGGAATGGATCTGGGTGGAATACTCTTCAGATGGTCGGTGTGGATTTGTTGGGCCAAATACCCTGTTTCCACACTGTAGGGATTCTATGAATGCACTTAAATGATCCCTCTTCAACAATCGGCTCAATCTTGTTAATTACATTGGGCAAACTCAACAACAAAGTGAAGATTTTCTGTAAATACAAGGCTGAGCAAAAGAACCTTCTTATTAAGATGTTCCATCTCACTGAGAAGATTTCGGGGCAACCCATGTCAAACAATCTGCTCTGAAAACACTGCCCAGATTTTCACAGCTGTGATAAATTTCATCATAGTAGCTGAAACAATCCAATCAATTTCAATTCCAAATATTTTTGCTGTCCAAACGGAAATGCATTTTCGGGTACATCACTCATTCATTGAAAGATGACATACAAATGCACAATAGCAGCATTCTAAAACAATCAGAAACATTCAGAATGAAACAATTCACAATGTTAACATAAGTCTCACGTGACCTTCTCAATGTTAACAATGAATTGCTTGGAGGCTAAGCACTGCATCATGAAACCCGAGTGTAAACTCTACAATCACACTCTTGTGAAATTCTGGGAGGGGAGAGGACTTTTGTAAGAAGCTGATAAATCAACCAACCTGAATTTTCAGTATTTAGTGGCTACTGAGGCTGTTCTAGACCACTGCAAAATTGAAAATGCTCCTCTGTTTATATGCAGAGAAAGGTTCAGTAATATGGCAGTTGCTTGAAATTTGCCAAGCAAGAGGAGTAGGCAATTCAAACATTTAATTAGGTGATGACTAGTCTGTAAATCAATTGCCCATCTTAGGCATTCCTTCACATAATGAGGGAAATTAATATATCTCTGGAATAGGAAGTATAGACAAGGAGAGGCAGAATCCAAGGAGCAGGAAAATCAGCGTTTCGGGCAAAAGCCCTTCATCATTCCTCATTCCTGAAACATCGATTGTCCCGCTCCTCGGATGCTGCCTGACCTGCTGTGCTTTTCCAGCATCACTCTAATCTAGACTCTGATCTCTACCATCTGCAGTCCTCACTAGTACAGACGGGGATATTGTCTTGAATTTCCATGCAATTTTCCTAAATTTACTACAAACCATTGGCAGGAGAGAAGCAAAACTCTGGGGAAAATGGTGTGCGCAACTACTTTCATCCATTGATATGAATGACAATAACTGTTTCCAGTAGGGTGTGGTCTATAAGGGACTTAGTTCCTTTCATAGGACTTCATGTTTCCAATCTGTACATGGGCCCTGATGTCTGCCCTGGTAGATACAGGTGAGTTGACATGGAGGTGAAAGGGCATAAAGTGGGAGACATGTTTGACACTAAGTTGGCATAGGAGCATTGAAGAACCAGAGCTAAAGGACAGGAGCTTAGGAGGGTGCACACAGAAGGAGGATGCAGGTTGCCATACTTTCTGATATAGGCTAGACCAGGTCAGGACATCAGTTTCCTTCCCTGAGGGACAATAGTGAAAATGATTTTTACAATAATCAGCAGTGGCAATCATTAAACTTTAAAAGACTTTTATTGAATTCAATTTTCACTTTCGCTATGGTAGAATTTGAAACTAGTCTCAAGATTTTTAACTGGGGTTCAGGATCATTTTCCATTGACATTGTCATTGCACCACAGTCTACCCTGCACATTATATATTTTAAATGGGATTATTGGCTCAGCACAAGGTATGTTTTTCTAATGTCTTTGTCTACGAGTGGAACCATACTTGTGCAATTTTATGTAAAGCTTTATGATTCATAACTGCACAGGAACACAAAAACATTTTGTGGTGCAACATTCAAACCCTCAAATTGTCTCTAACATTACAAAGACCTTAGCCACTCACTCATTCAGGGAAAATGTCCAGCTATAGTCAGTGTCTATGTGGGTCAGACATGGTATTGATGAAGCACGGATGACAAAGTGAGAGAGGCCATTAATCAGCTCGCTGAAATAGCAAATACCCTTCACCCCCATGGGTCTTGTAATCACTGTAATTACTAACATCGGGGATCTGACAAGGCACATTTTCCAAACCCTTCAGCCAGATTAAAAAGTTATGAGCCTCCCACCATCCCCTCGACTCTGTTAATGACAGGTCAAAGGTTAGTGTTGAGGGTTAACCTTCAGTTAGCAGTTACAGTTACACGTAGCTGTAAGCCCCAGGCTGATGTTAAAGAAGGTATTCAAGGTAGTGACTGCCAGGCGTTCAACTTCCTCGGGTCAGGAGGTTCCAATATAGACCTTGCTTCAGCATTTCAAACAAAATTGAAGTTTAACATTTGGAAGGACATTTTTCACACTAAACTAAAAATAAGCACCAGAACATTAAAATTATCCCACTAGGATATCATTGCACTGCCATTAAGAGTTTGTCTAGAACTCCTCTCTGCACTGATTTGTTACAACTAGGTGACATGAAGTGATTGGCTCCTCTCGCTTTTAACCCCCTCTCACTTTTAACCCCCTCACAGCTGGTTGTAACAAATATTTTTACTTTTCTTTTAACTTTATTTAACATTTTTTCAGTGAAGTTTTTATGACAATGAGCCTCAAGAAAAATAAAACAACGTATCATCAAACACATGTTTACAATGCAGGGAATAACCTGAGAAGAAGTGGCTAGGAGGATGATTATAGAGTCAAGGAGGTAAATGTTTGGAGTCCTCAAGTTTTGAGAGTTAAACCTGAGAGCCAAAAATTTTTCTTTTGCCTTGTTTCCTCAAACTCGCAGAGAACCTTGATATTTTGGTGGACAATGGCTTATTGCAAGTTCTTTTAGTGTTTGTTTGTGGTATTGAGAAAGATTTAGATTAGATTACTTACAGTGCAGAAACAGGCCCTTCGCCCAACAAGTCCACACCGACCCGCCGAAGCGCAACCCACCCAGACCTATTCCCCTACTTTTACCTACCTACTACTGCAGATAGACTGTTCCTTTGTGGATTATGGTGTCACTATTCCATTCCAACATGGATTGTTATGACGAGGTGACATGAGATAACCTATCATTTCCAATAGGTGAAGTTATCATGCAAGTGTGGCTAAGACAGGAGACGTGAACTTGTTGATGCCTCTCTGAGTTTCAATGTCTCTTGATTAAAATGGTAATTCCAAGGCAATTGGTTTCATGTATTCCATGTGGCTCTCCTGGACTTTGCTGTTGATCACAGCAGCCATTTTAGGTCAGCAATGTCCTCTCTTTTAAAACCATTTTAGTCCATGAAAGGTGAATATTGAACGTCCATTTTGACAATAATTAAAACATAGTTCATTGGTCCATCGATATTATGGCTTTCTAAAATTGAGAAATTTTTATCTGGGTAAATTTGAGCAGCCAGGACCTGAGGTTTTCACAGCTGAAGAAGTTGACTCTGATGGCCTTTGGATTTGTTCTGTCTTGAACAGCAAAGGCTGAGGGCGGATATAATAGAAATGTTGAAAATTATGAAAGGTTTGAACAATTTGGACACAAATAAGATTTTGATTGTGACAGAACCTAAACATGAGCCATTATGTTTCTTAATTAATCATCAAATCAAACAGAAGGAGACCATTCAGCTCATTAATCCTGAACCCGCTCAAAGATACTGCTCTTTCACTATATTCCCCAAAATCATTCCCTTTTATGTGTTTGGAAGCTATGGAGATTTTGGTAGAAACATACGTCCTACATCACTGGTCATGTGCCCTCAAAGCAATTAAAGTAAAATAAGTGAGGGTTGAGGTACCAGGGTGTGTCAGTTGGGCCTTGTTAAGTGGTAGAGGTGAGAGAGGAATGTTGGAGGAGTGGATTATGAAAAGCAGGTAACATCAATGCCCTTGTAGTTGTCATGCCCTAGGCCTAAGCATCTTCAGCTGCTTCATCAATTACCTTTCCTCTATGTTAAGGTCAGATGTGGGGATGTTCATTGATTACTATACAACATTCAGCTCCTCAGATACTGACACAGTCCACATTTAAATACAGCACGACCTGGACAATATCTCAAGTTGAAAAATGTGTTGCTGGAAAAGTGCAGCATCCAAGGAGCAGGAGAATCGACGTTTCGGGCATAAGTCCTTCTTTAGGAAAGAGGAGGGTGTGCCAAGCAGGCTAAGATAAAAGGTAGGGAGGAGGAACTTAGGGGAGGGGCAATGGGAATGCGATAGGTGGAAGGAGGTTAAGGTGAGGGTGATAGGCTGGAGAGGGGGTGGATGCGGAGAGGTCGGGAAGAAGATTGCAGGTCAAGAAGGCAGTGTGGAGTCAGAGGGTGGGACTGAGATAAGGTAGGGGGAGGGGAAATGAGAAAACTGGAGAAATCTGCATTCATCTCTTATGGTTGGTGGGTTCCTAGCGAAAGATGAGGCTCTCTTCCTCCAGGCATCGTGTTGCCATGGTCTGGTGATGGAGGAGGCCAAGGACCTGCTTGTCCTTGGTGGAGTGGAAGGGGGAGTTGAAGTGTTCAGCCATGGGGCGTTTGGGTTGGTTGGTGCGGGTGTCCCAGAGGTGTTCTCTGAAATGTTCCGCAAGTAGGCGGCCAGTCTCCCCAATGTAGAGGAGGCCACATCGAGTACAGCGGATGCAGTAAATGATGTGTGTGGAGGTGTTGGTGAATTTGTGATGGATATGGAAGGATCCCTAGGGGCCTTGGAGGGAAGTGAGGGGGGAGGTGTGGGAGCATGTTTTGCATTTCTTGCGGTTGCAGGGGAAGGTGCCGGGAGTGGAGGTTGGGTTGGTGGGGGGTGTGGACCTGATGAGGGAGTCACGGAGGGAGTGGTCTTTCTGCAATGCTGATAGGGGAGGGGAGAGAAATGGCAGAAATGACGAAGGATGATACGATGTATCTGGAGGTTGGTGGGGTGGTAGGTGAGGACCAGTGGGGTTCTGTCCTGGTAGCGAATGGAGGGGTGGGGTTCAAGGGCGGAGGAGGGGAAGTGGAGGAGATGCGGTGGAGAGCATCGTCGACCACGTCTGAGGGGAAATTGCAGTTTTTGAAAAAGGTGGTCATCTGGGTTATTCGGCACTGCTGGGACACCTGCACCAACCAACCCAACCGCCCCATGGCTGAAAATGCACAACTTGCGCCACACCTCCCCTCTCACTTCCCTCCAAGGCCCCAAGGGATCCTTCCATATCCGTCACAAATTCACCTGCACCTCCACAAACATCATTTACTGCATCCGCTGCACCCGGTGTGGCCTCCTCTATATTGGTGAGACAGGCCGCCTACTCGCGGAACATTTCAGAGAACACCTCTGGGACACCCACACCAACCAACCCAACCACCCCGTGGCTGAACACTTTAACCCCCTCCCACTCAGCCAAGGACATGCAGGTCCTTGGCCTCCTCCATCGCCAGACCATGGTAACATGACGCCTGGAGGAAGAGCGCCTCATCTTCTGCATAAGAACCCTCCAACCACAGGGGATGAATGCAGATTTCTCCAGCTTTCTCATTTCCCCTCCCCCCACCTTATCTCAGTCCCAACCCTTGGACTCAGCACTGCCTTCTTGACCTGCAATCTTCTTCCTGACCTCTCAGCCCCCACCCCCTCTCCGGCCTATCACCCTCACCTTAACCTCCTTCCACCAATGCCCCTCCCCCAAGTCCCTCCTCCCAACCTTTTATCTCAGCCTGCTTGGCACACCCTCCTCATTCCTGAAGAAGGGCTGATGCCCCAAACGTTGATTCTCCTGCTCCCTGGATGCTACCTGACCTACTGCGCTTTTCCAATAACACATTTTTCAGCTCTGATCTCCAGCATCTGTAGTCCTCACTTTCTCCTAATACCTCAAATTGGGTTGGGAAGTGGTAAATGATATTCATGCCATACTGGCTATAACTATTTCAAAGAAAGGTTTAGGGGCGGCACGGTGGCTCACTGGTCAGCTCGATTCCAGCCTTGGGCGATTGTCTGTGTGGAGTTTGTACATTCTCCCCATGTCTGTGTGGGTTTCCTCCGGGTGCACCGGTTTCCTCCCACAGTCCAAAGATGTGCAGGTCAGGTGAATTGGCCATGCTAAATTGCCCATACTGTTTTGTGCATTAGTCAGAGGGAAATGGGTCTATGTGGGTTACTCTTCAGAGGGTCGGTGTGGACTGATTGGGTGGAAGGGCCTGTTTCCACACTGTAGGGAATCTAATCTAATCTAAAACAGAATGTAACCACTGATGCTTGGCATTCAGTGGCAATGCCATCAATGAATCTCCTGCTATCAACATTTGAAGATTATCATTTACACAAAAGTGAATAGGACTCATTACATAAACACAGTGCTACAAGAGCAGGTCAGAGACTAGGAACCTTGCAGTAAGTAACTCACCTCCTGACTCCCCAAAGCCTGTCCACTATCTACAAGACACAAGTCAGGAGTGTAATGGAATACTCCCCCCTTGGCTGGATGGGTACAATCCCAACACCATTCAAGATGCTTGACGCCATCTAGGACAAAGCAGCCATCTTGATTGACACCACATCCACAAATATAAACTCCCTCCCTCCCGACACTCAGTAGCAGCAGTGTGTATTATCTACAAGATGCACTGCAGAAATTCACCAAAGATCTTCAGAAAGCACCTTCCAAACCCATGACTTCCATCTCGAACAAAGGGGCAGCAGATATTTGGGAACACCACCACCTGTAGGTTCCCCTCCAAGCCACTCGCCATCCTGACTTGAAAATTTAGCACTGTTCCTTCATTGTCACTAGATCACGTATTTTGCAACATTCTTCCAAACAGCACTGTGGGTGATAAGAAATGCAGCAGTTCTGAAAGGAGTTCATCACCATCTTTTTCAAGCAAGTTAAGGAATGGATAATAAATACAGGCTCACCAGCAAAGTCCACATTCCGTGAATAAAAAAATTGTCTCTTTCATGGGCTAAGGTTTTGCCAAATTACAGACCCAGCGCCCCCCGTCCCTCCCATGAGCCCATACAGAGGGTACCAGGCTTACTCAGCAGTCTCCCTCTGAGATGTGAACCTGTCTCCTCATGAGAAAATACCAGCTGAGGGAGAGGAAGCCTTTAATTGGTCACTTAAGTGGTTCCCCATGAGTGCTGCCCACTCTAGATGGCAGAAAGGCATTGAGCACGGCATCCAATGAATCTTCATCCGATTTTGGCAATTCAAGCCCATCCCCCAAAAGCTGATTCTACCCCTCTGTGCCCAGTGGTTATTACCACTTCTGTCCATGGAATCACGTACTCTTTTTTTACTTGAGTGAAGCCTGCCATGGTATTAAATTTCCCCATGCTCATCTCTGCTCTAAGGAGAACAACCCCAGCTCCTCTAGCTTTGAAAATGGAACTAGATGGGTGCTCGTCAACAAATAGGATTGGAAATCTATCAAAGAAGTAGGGAATGTGAGAGCTGGGAAGGCTGGCTGCTGCTTTAAACTGCCTGTGTAGCTCAGCCAACCTCGTCAAACAATTGAAGCAGTGCCTGATCATAGGCAGGGGCTGCGGGGAACTGCCTTCTCAGACAGGAGTCCAACCATAACAAACCAGGACACAACCCTGAGCTTGTAAAGTGAAAGATTCCCCTGTGGGGTTCACAGCAGCTACTCAGTACCTTTCAGTGTGAGAATATTAAAGTCAAAACAGAAGGAACACTGGAAAGATCAGAATAAAAAACAAAGTCAGAATTGCAGTACCTTATCTCCCACTGCCAAGACTTTTCAGTTGGAGAGAGCCACATTAAGTTTCCAAGTTTCGAGACAGTAATGTGTAATGTGGCACTTGAGCACAATCACTGGAAAGGACAATGTGATGCTCCTGAGACTTTAGCATTGGCTGCCAGTATAAGAGAGTACTTTCTAATTAACTGCTTATTTAATCCATTCTTTCGGTCAATTGACTGGTATGTCATTCACCTGCATTTTCCTTGCACTGTACAGACATACTCTCTGGGAGTTATATTGAAATGGAGAATGGTTCAACACAGAAAGAGGCCATTCAGGACAGGGCGTCTATACTTGCTCTCTGCAAACACATCTCATAAGTTACATATTCACACACCTTTTCCCTTTAGCTTTAAAAATTTTGGCGTTTTTTGATAATTGTGCAATCTCTGTTTTGAAAGCCTTGATTGAACCTGCCTCCTCCACACCCTCAAGCATCACATTCCACATCCTGAGCGCTTGCTGCATGAAAATGCTTCTTCTCATGTCATGTAAAATGCACTTTAAATAGGCATTATCTGGTTCCACTGGAAACAATCTCTCCCTCACCCTTCTGTCCAGGCCCATTGTGATTTGAAATAGTCCAATAAATCTCTGGCCCAAGACAAACAGTTCCAGCTCTATCTACTGAATTGCAGCTTAACATCTGGAGTGGGAGGTTGCGGAGTAGTCGTAATGTCATTAGACTAGTAATCCAGAACCCCAGGCTAGTGTTCTAGAACCTGAGTTTGAATCCTACATGACACATGAAGTGAAACTTTAATTCAATAAAAGAAAGTCTAATGGCAACGATGGATTTGTTGATTACTATATTAAAAAATTAGATCATTGATGTTCTTTAGAAAAGTAAAACTGCCTTCCTTACCTGGTCTGGGTGTATATGACTTCAGCCCCACAGCAATGTGGTCTTAAATGCCCTCTGAGCAATTGGGATGGGTAATAAATGGTGACCTAGCCAGTAATTTTTGAGGAGAAAGTGAGGTCTGCAGATGCTGGCGATCAGAGCTGAAAATGTGTTGCTGGAAAAGCGCAGCAGGTCAGGCAGCATCCAAGGAACAGGAAATTGGACGTTTCGGGCATAAGCCCTTCATCAGGATTCCTGATGAAGGGCTTATGCCCGAAACGTCCAATTTCCTGTTCCTTGGATGCTGCCTGACCTGCTGCGCTTTTCCAGCAACACATTTTCAGACCTAGCCAGTAATGTCTACAGTCATGAACTGAATTCAATTAAATTCCTGAAACCATTTTCATTCATCTTTCTGCACTGTTACAAATACTTTCACATTCTTCCTCAAGTGGAATGCCCCACAAAGAGCACAAAACTCCAGCTGTGACCAAACTAGTGATTTATGAAAGTAATGATAACTCAGGGCCTTTTTCCCGAATGCCCCTAATTTCACTTGTCATTTCAAGTTTTGTTTCAGGTCAGGTCTCCCAGCAGTGGTAACACACTGTTTGTTTAAGTCCTTGTATAATTGGGGATCGTTGACAACACATGATAAGGGTACTGTTAGTGACAACTTCCTGAGCATTTCTTTGACGTTATTCATTCTCACATGAAGCGTACTGTCTGATCTCACTCTGTGTAATTTACACATTTGTATTTTTGCTGCTGAAACTAAAGATGTGCTCAGTCTGACCTTTAACACCATATCAATACCATGGATATGGGAAATCTCACCAATCAGTGAAACTGGCTCTCTCTCTCTCTCTCTGTCTCTTTATCTGCCTCTGTACATCTCACTCACACTCCCACACATTACTTATTTCTCTCTACTTCTCTGTCTGTCTCAATCTCTTACTTTATTTGTTTCTCTTTTCTGTCTCTCTCAATTTCTCTTCTTCTGTCTATGTGTGTGTTTGCATCCCTCTCTTACTCCATTTCATCCTCTCTCTATATCTCTCACTGTCTCCCTATTTTTCTTACTGTGTGTATCTCTCTCTCATTCAATTTCCTTCTCTCTCACACTTTCTCTATCTTTCTTTGTCTAGATATCTCATTCTTTTTTTCTCTCACTCCCATCATTCTCTCAGTGTCCCTCTGTCTCTTTCTTTCTTGTTCGGTCCACTCTGGTGGACCAACTGGGAGGACATTTTGAGATTTTACGGTTCCTGTCACCTCTTTAATATCCCTAGGCTGTCTTGAAATGATCCAGTAGCAGAAAAGATGCTGTAGCCCTTGGGCAAACAAAATCAAAATCCATTTATCAGCAAAGTGCCATTCTCTTTCTGATAAAGCAGAATTCACTAATTCCACAAGAGCACAGGATTCCAATTTGTGAGAAGCAGCTGAATTCAAGTCTGGTGAAAAGCTGGCACACAGGCAGAAGACCTGAGCCTAGCCCAAGGCTCAGCCAGGCTACTATTATCAGAATGGGATTGCCATGTCCCTATTGGTGCTGACCGAGGACTGAACTGCCTCACCCACAGCCTACTAAGGTATGTCCCATAAAGGCGTGACAATCACGAAGGCTGCGGGGGCCAGGCCTGAAGGAAAACCAAGTCTAAAATGTCATAAAGTGGTCTAACATGTATGCTTGAAAACAGAATTTGAGTATGACAAAACCAGCTGGCTTAACTGGGTTCTCACTGCATCTTTCTCCCCTCTGCCTGCTCCCATCATGTGGCTTTCTTCTCCAGATTATAACTTTCCAGTTTCAGAGGACCTTGAAAAATGCAGGTCTCCAGAATGAAGCCAGATTGAACAGCAGCGAGCTTGATGCAGAGCAGAGCAGAGTCCCCTCGAGTCGACAAGATTGAAGAGGGATCTTGTTAAGGAGTTTAAGATGATTGGTGAAGTTGCAAGGGAAGGAAGAGAGAAATTATCCTGATGGGGAAGTCCAGGTCACAGAATCTCGAGAGCAAGACTAAGGGCTAATTAAAAAATCTAAATCTTAGATTGAGAGATATTTGTTATGGTTTTAGATTCTTGTTAGATATTAGGATGATTATGGTGGTGATAACTAGGGTTATTATTGAAGAGGGTATTAGGGAGATTAGTGTAAGGGTATTTGGGTTATGGAACCAAAGAAGGCAAATTGAATTAAAATACAAATGATCAATGATCCAATTGATAGGCACAACAGGATTGATGCTCCAGTCCCACATGCAACGTTATGTGTGTCAGTAATCAACAACTCATCAATAAACGATCTGGTTACAAACATGTTGCCATGTGTGTGAACTTTCTGTGTGCAAATCTGCTGCTGTATTTTCCACATTATAGCCCACATTTGTGGGTGGCATGGTGGTTAGCTCTGCTGCCTCACAGCGCCAGAGACCCGGGTTCAATTCCCGCCTCAGGCGACTGACTGTGTGGAATTTGCACATTCTCCCCCTGTCTGCGTGGGTTTCCTCCGGGTGCTCCGGTTTCCTCCCACAGTCACAAAGATGTGCGGGTCAGGTGAATTGGCCATGTTAAATTGCCCGTAGTATTAGATAAGGGGTAAATGTAGGTGTATGGGTAGATTGCGCTTCTGGCGGGTCGGTGTGGACTTGTTGGGCTGAAGGGCCTATTTCCACACTGTAAGTAATCTAATCTAATAGCAATTCAAAAGTAGTTGACACAATCAGTGGGTTAAAGTCAAGTTTTTTTTAGATTAGATTACTTACAGCGTGGAAACAGGCCCTTCGGCCCAACAAGTCCACACCGACCCACCGAAGCGAAACCCACCCATTCCCCCACCCCTTTTACATAACACTATGGGCAATTTAGCCTGGCCAATTCACCTTAGCTGCACATCTTTGGACTGTGGGGGGAAACCGGAGCACCCGGAAGAAACACACGCAGACACGGGGAGAATGTGCTAACTCCACACAGTCAGTCACCTGAGGTGGGAAATTGAACCCAGATCTCTGGCCCTGGGAGGCAGCAGTGCTAACCACTGTGCCACCGTGCTGCCCACACAGTTTTTCTTTCTATACATTTGCTGCAAAAGTGACAAACAATTCCAACTGGCCAGGGTTCTCCCCATTTTGTGTGTGTGTGTGTGTGTGTGTGTGTGTGTGTGTTAGCACGTTCATGTCTGTCAGTGTCAGGAGTTTGGCATGTTGTATTAATTACTTGGAATACCTTGTATGTGCACTGGCCCTTTAAGTGTAAGCAGACTGTATACAGTTCAAACTCCCCAAGGCCAGCCATTGCCTCGTTTTAACTTGCTACGTCTGCTTCACTCTGACCCTCGAATACTTGCTTGCCTTCTGTCCCATACTATAGGCCTGTTCTAAATTTTCTCTGCTAATAGCCAGACTATGAAATCATCCAATCAATTCCCCAGTCACCACAGAAGTCGTGACAAATTTCTTTCATATTTATGGGCGAGGGAGCCAGGAGATTGAGGCAGTGGAATCTTGCCCAGTATTGTTCCCAGGCTCCCTGGGTGATTTAAATGCAAGGCCTGGAGAGGTCACTCCCTGCTTGTTGGCAGTTCCTCACTCTGACTCCAAGCCCATGTTGAACTTATTAGAGAGAAGGAAGTGAAACTTGACATCGCTGACACTTAGCACCCTCTCCATATCCTGTCTGCCAGACGATTATAATATACCTACTATATGTTTAATGACACAGCCATTTTTGGAACATGTATCGTAAGAGGAGTCTCCTTTGCAGCTTGCTCTGTGTTACTCTCTTGCTGTGTTCAGGGCTAACAGGGGTCTTGGTGGAAGTTGTTTCAGGCAAAAATGAAGGAATATATTCCCAGCCCCCATCCCATTACCCCTCTGCACACCACCCGCTCCCCCCCCCCAACCCAACCTACATCACTGTGACCCACTGTCGGTTGGATCCAGTGTAAACTACACTTTCTTGTGTTTTACAGGAGCTTTCACCAACATCTTTGAGGGATAAATTTGAGCTTAAAGTTCCTCCAAACATTTCTAGCATTTTTAAGAATGGGTTTTCACAGTCAGTACAGCATTTCTGTAGCAATATCATGTTTTGAAGCTCATTGAGTTCGGTGGTGGAAGAAAAGCATACGTTAAAATGTTCAACAATAGAATATTGTCGGCAATGTCTTACTGCCCCCTGCTGGTCTACAATGAAGCAACATTACAGCTGTCTGATTGGCGATAACCATTCAGACCCATGTACTGTTTGCTCCCTATGTGTCTGCATGCTCAGAGCTGGGTAAAAGTCATTAACAGTACCTACATTTCTGCTCAGATGTGAAGGCAGGTAGAATTGTCAGAGCCCTCTTATCAAAACAGGAGAGGCATCACATACCTCTGCATCCCTACTGTACAAATCAACATTTTAATAATGAATCATGGATATTACATTTCCTGTTTAAGAGAATTGCTGCTGGTTCAGGCAAGGGTTACATACTGCAACTCCACAGATTTACTGGAATGCATCATTAACTCACACATACCCACACTGTAAGACTACAACGAGACTGCTCATTCACATGAATAAGGCTTACTCAACTGATATGTGTGCAGAATCACTGTTTATTCAGCAGAATGGGGGATGCTCTCTGTGTAACTGTCCAGAGGGATGTTCTAATAAGTAAACAGTGTAATCAGTTATCCCTTTAACATACCTACTCATTGCTGAGTTCACACTCTTGTCATTTCTAACGTATTGATGTTAATGTAGACTGTATTTTCATGAATGAGTCATCGCTTTAATTCCACAATCACTTGACACAGCTGTAATAAACACACCATCTGGTGTTTTGCTGGGATCACAACAGCATGTGATTGGAGCTGGATGTTGTTTTACTGGCTAAATAGCTTAAAAAGATGTGAACTCAAACGTCATCTGCTCACCAGTGGGAAAAGTGATTCACAATGTTTTCTCTCGATGGTGGACCCTATTTCCGAGTTGACATCCTTTTATTTCTGAACTAACACTTCTGGAAAATTCCAATGCGTCGATCTGCTGAAGCTTTCTTTCACACACTGTGATGTGAATTCATCAGATTCCCATCATTGTGCATTAACCCAGGAGAAATTTACTGCTAAAGAAGCAAACTAGACAGTGTGATGATAACATCTCCCCAAGCCACACGGCAATTACAGACATTGAGAAAAGAAAGAATTACATTTAAAAAGAGTCATTGAGTTATGCAGCAGGCTCACAGAACCTTCAGTCCAACCTGCCTATGCCGACCATAATCGCAAACTAAACTAGTCACGCCTGCCTGCTTTTACCCCATGTCCCTCCAAACATTTATTATTGATGTACTTATCTAAATGTCTTTTAAACATTCTAAATGTACTTCCATCCACCTCTTCCTCTGGAAGTTTACTCCATACATGGACCACTCTATGTGTAAATAACATTGCCCCTCGTATCTTTTTAAATCTTTCTCCTCTTATCTTAAAAAACACCCTCTAGACTTGAAATCCTCCACCCTAGGGAAAAGACAACTACCATTCACCTTATCTATGCCCTCAAGATGTTATAAACCTTTCTAAGGTTGGTCCCCAGCTTCCTACACTCCAGTGAAAAAAAGTCTCAGCCTATCCAGCCTCTCCTTATAACTCAAACCCTCCATTCCAGGCAACATTCCAGTAAATCTCTTCTGAATCCTCTCCAGTTTAATGATAACCTTCCTCAAACAGGGCAACCAGAACTGCACTCAGTACTCAAAGAGCCAGATGGCCTATTCCTGATCCTAGTCCTTATGTTCTTATATACTCCAGAAGAGGCGTTGTTGATAAAGCACCTTTCACTACCAGTAGTTATCTCATGTTAATTTGCCAACTAAATTCTTTTAAAGTGTAGTCACTGTTATATATAATGAGTGCAGCAGTCTCTTTATGCACACCGATCTCCCATGAACAGCAATGTGGTAATAACCAGATGATCTGTTTTGGGTACATCAACTGAGGGATAAATATTCCAGGATACCAGGGAGACCTCCCTGCTCATCTTCCAAACGGCACTGTGAAATATTTACATCCCTCTACACAGGCAGCTAGGACTTTGGTTTAACATCTCACCCACAACGCAACACATCCCACACTGCAGCACTCCCTAAGCACTGCCCTGGAGTGACAACATGATTTTTGTGTTCAAACCCTTGAGTAGGCCTTGTGAAATGTGCACATCTGAATTCAGTGCACAATGAGGCCACTCAGCCCCTCTAACCTGCCCTATCATTCAATAAGATCATGGTTGATCCCTTTGTGTTTTAATTTCTACATTTCCTCAATAATCTTTGATTCCTGTACTTGACAAGAAACTATCCACCTCCACTTTAAAAATATTTAAGGACCCCTCCTCCAGAGAGTTCCAAAGTTGCACAACCCTCTGAGGAGAACAAAAACTCCTCGTCTTTATCCTGAAACAGCAAGCCTTCATTTTGAAACATAGCGCTTTCATTCAAGATTGACCCATAAGAGGAAATGTCTTTTCCACATTCACTTTGCAAGACCATTTCGAATTTTATAAACTTTGACCACGTCACATCTCATTTTTCTAAATCCCACTGGAAACAAAATCAGTCTGCTCAAACCGTCCTCATAAGTTAAATCAGATAAGGCTCTTCTGAACATTTTCCAAAGCACTTACATACTTCCTTAAATAAGAAGATCGAAACTGCATATAGCATTCAGGATGCAGATAACTATTTATTATACAACCATTATATAACTAGAGCATAACAGCTTTACTGTGTCATTTTCATAATAAAGGACCAGTATTCCATTAGCTTTCTTGATTACATGTTGTACCTGCATACTGAAGTTTCAGGACACTTGCACTGGAACACTAGATCCCTCTGCACTTCAGAATTCTGCAGTCATTCATCATTTCATTAATATTCTTCCTCCCAAAGTGCACAAGTGATTCAGAGACAGATATACTCAGAATAGAGCCATGGCTGACATTCAAGGAACTGATAATAATCAAGAATGGTTTCCAAAACAAATTTGACCTTGGCCGTTACTGTCCAAATTGGATATTTAATTGCCCAAAGGTAACACAATTATCCCACTGTGATGCTGGCCTAGCAGTATTATTAATCCTGAGACGGTGGTAACGTTTTGCAGACCTGTGTCCAGATCTTGCCATGATAGAATTTGGATTCAAGAAAAATCTTGAATTAAAAGTCTAACCATAATCATGAAACCTTTTTTTGTCAGGAGAAACCTACCTGGCTCACTGACATTCTTGTCAGAAAAGAAATGGCTGGCATACACGTGACTCCAGGTCCATGGCAATGTGATTGGCTCTCAGCTGCTCTCTGGGCAACAGATTGTGGCTTAGCCAGCAGTTACATCCTCTGGATGAATAATAAAATAAATAGTGGTGTTAGTTCGAGTTTGAAAAGATTAACTGGCAAGACATTAGTTCAGAAGGAGGAGCTCCTCGTAATAAGAGCAGTCTGAAGTGTTCATTAAATGCTGAGGTATGAAGCAGCGGCCTTTGGTGTCATATCCCTTTAAGAGATCATTATGCAAATGTGACCCGATTTATATCTTTCAATTCTTGCCTCAGTTGAAGTCAAAGAAAAATCGAGCAGTAATATGTCAAAATCGACACTCCAACTGTCTAAACGCACCCTCAAAAGCAAGTGGGAAAAGATGGCAAAATGATGGGCAGTTCAAAGATGTGCAAGTTAGGTGGCTTAGCCATGACAGATATACGGTTACAGGGATAGGGTAGGGGGATGGGTGTGGGGTCTGGGTCTGGGTCTGGGTGAGATGTTCTTTGGAGCATCGGTGTGTACTCAATGGGTTGAATGGCCTGCTTCCACACTGCAGGGATTCTTTGATTCTGTGTTTCTCTCTGGTTTCTATAACATTGTTCAAATGCGGGTTAGAGTGGGCAGTCTTGGAATGAATCTTTCAATACATTGAGCTCAGTCATGGAGATTTACTGTTTTAAAGTACAGGCTGTAATTAATGAGGAAACATCAGTTATTCAGTGGGGCAGTCGTAGCTAGTGAATGGTGAATTTTTTTGCCAGGTCTGATTCCCTGAAGTGGATGTGATTTGCAGATTATCCCAGAGTGATTTAATCTGGGAAGGTGGTATTTTCTGCTTTCTGCCAATAAGAGGGGTCCCAGGCAGCAAGAAACAAGTCAAAAGCAAAATATATGGATGTTGTCAATCTGAAATAAAAACAGAAAAGGTTCAGGCAGAAGTGCCTATGGAGAGATAAGTAAAGTTAACATTCCAGGTAAATACCCTGTCCACAAAACTGGAAAATCTTACAAAGGGAGGAAAGAAATGACTTGCATTTACATAGCACCTTTCATGAACACAGGGTATTCCAAATCACGTCACAGCCAATTACATGCTTCCAAACTGTTTTAATGCAGGAAATGGGGATGTTAATTTCCACACAGCAAGATGACAGTAACTACAGTGTGATAATGTCCAGGTCACTTATTTTACTGATGTTGGTTCATAGGAAAGTATTGATCAGAGCAGTAGTAAAAATAATACAAACTGGCAGAGTCCAAGTCCAAGTAATGTTATCAGACAGATCATCTCTTCACAGTGTGCAGAAGAAGCAGTTTCAAATGGAGGAGTACACCTGATCCAGCCTGGAGGACAACAGTGCAGTCAGTCTGTGAGAAATAGACCAATATTTGGAAGGAGTGTGTGACAAGAATTTTTTTAACCATAGCAGGACACACAGACATACAACCAGACGTACACACCGACGCACACACAGACACGCATACAAAAATAACATCACTCTCTGCTGCCCTTACAACATATCCCACAGACATATCTCCCCAGCTGAGATAATACATTACTCATGCTACAGTGCAGCTCTCCCTGGCCTCTCCAAAGATGAAAAGGTTGAAAATATGATCAGATATATTGAAGAGAAGCAGACAGCACAGATCCATAAACCAGGACTCACATCAAAAGCACAAAAACATTCCCCTGCAGAGACCCATTCCAGACCTTTTCCCTTTAAATTAAATGTAGTCATTAACAATGTCCAGAGGATCAGCTACGATGAGAGTGAAACTAGTGAAGCCCCCAATGGATACAAACATTGGGTGGCACTAGAATAACGGTTTGCTCTCTCACTCCATCCTATATTCGTCTCTGAATCACAATGAACAGCTCGGCTCCACAATCTCATACACTGCTGATTCATTGCTGTCTCTGTATGGAAGTGGTTGCCACTCAAGGTAATGAGGAGACTCTGGCCCTTGAGAATTGTTAAAGGAGTAAAGCAAGCCCAAGGACAATGTTCAAAATCAATAATTATCCCAATTGGCCTAGTGGGGCCCACAATGCCTAACTGTTGGGCTATTGACTATTGCCAGGGGCTGGAATCTCCTGGAAGTGTGGAGTTTGGGGGCAGCAATGCCATTTAATGAGGAGGCTGGTGGTATAACTGAAGTCCAGTGCTTTCTTCATATTCCATCCCCTTCCTCTATGTGAATAAAGTTCTGGATGAAAAGTCCAGTTGACCCTCCCATTCCTGTACCAGTTGAAGCCCTTCAGTGAGTCAGTAAATTGAAGGGCCTCATGATGAGACCCAGTGAGACGGGGCCAATTACTACACAATGCCTAACTATGTTGGCTGCTTCTTACCTCATCGAGGAGATGGGGTCAAAGACAATCAGTCCCTGATTATGGAGCTAGACAGAGGGGTTTGCTGAAATCACCATGTTGTTCTTTGCTAGTGACATCACTGACACCTTAATCCCTCTTTCACTATTTCATTTCACCCTATCCTTGTTATTTCTGAGGCCTGGTTCAATCTATAACCTGGGACACCAAAACTGATCTTTCCAGGAGCAGCCACCGCCTCCCTCTGGCACTGCTGAGCACAAGAGATGCCAGCTTCTGATTGTCCAGCAGTTTTCATGGGCAAGCCTTCCATCTGCAGAACATTTATACTTGAGGAAGCTCCAAGTGTCAGAGGATTCAGTCCTTCAGAAGAGTCACTGGACCTGAAAAGTTAACTTTGCTTTCTCTCCACAGAGGCTGCAAGAACTCCTGAGTTTTTAATCCAATTTCTGATTTTGTGACATGAAGGGGGCATCAGGTAAGCCAGGTGGCTGCTGAATAGGGAGTCTGTTTGTTTGGTGTGTGTCCTTCCAAGAGGAGGCTGCATAGTGGTCTCACTGACTCTCCTGCTGGTAAATAAAACCCCCAACATGACAGGTGTGCACTGATGTACTATTTCTGATGCATACTGAGCAGGCTCCACCTCATTGCATCTGTGTTTAGGAAAACAATGAGGACTGCAGATGCTGGAGAATCAGTGTCGAAGAGTGTGATGCTGGAAAAGCATGGAGGTCAGATGCTTTCCGTATCACGGAAACGTGGATAGATGAGGGACAGGAATGGTTGTTGAAGGTTCCTGGTTACAGATGTTTCAGTAAGATTAGGGAGGGTGGTAAAAAAGGAGGGGGGGGTGTGGCATTGCTAATTAGAAATGGTATAATGGCTGCAGAAAGGAAGTTTGAGGGGGATCTGCCTTTGGAGGTAGTATGGGCTGAAGTCAGAAATAGGAAAGGTACAGTCACCTTGTTGGGTGTTTACTATAGGCCCCCCAATAGCAGCAGAGATGTGGAGAAACAGATTGGGAAACAGATTTTGGAAAGGTGTAGAAGCCACAGGGTCGTAGTCATGGGCGACTTCAACTTCCCAAATATTGATTGGAAGCTCTTTAGATCAAGTAGATTGGATGGGGCGGTGTTTGTGCAGTGTGTCCAGGAAGCTTTTCTAACTCAGTATGTAGATTGTCCAACCAGAGGGGAGGCCATATTGGATTTGGTACTCGGTAATGAACCGGGACAAGTGATGGGCTTATTAGTGGGTGAACATTTTGGTGATGGTGACCACAATTCTGTGACTTTCACCTTGGTTATGGAGAGAGATAGGTGCGCACAACAGGGTAGATTTTACAATTGGGGGAAGGGAAATTACGATGCTGTAAGACAGGATTTGAGGAGCATAAGTTGGGAGCATAGGCTGTCAGGGAAGGATGTGGTGGAAATGTGGAACTTTTTCAAGGAACAGATACGACGTGTCCTTGATATGTATGTACCTATCAGGTAGGAAAGAAATGGTCGTGTGAGGGAGCCTTGGTTGACGAGGGAGGTTGAATGTCTAGTAAAGAGGAAGAAGGAGGCTTACATAAGGTTGAGGAAACAGGGTTCAGACAGAGCAGTGGAAGGATACAGGATAGCCAGGAGGGACCTGAAGAAAGGGATTAGGAGAGCTAAGAGAGGGCATGAAAAATCCTTGGTGGATAGGATCAAGGATAACCCCAAGGCATTTTATGCGTATGTGAGAAACATGAGAATGACGAGAACGAGGGTAGGTCCGATCAAGGACAGTAGTGGGAGATTGTGTACTGAGTCGGAAGAGATAGGAGAGGTCTTGAATGAGTTATTTTCTCCAGTATTTACGAACGAGAGGGACCATATTGTTGAAGAGGAGAGTGTGAAACGGACTGGTAAGCTAGAAGAGATACTTGTTAGGAAGGAAGATGTGTTGGACATTTTGAACAACTTGAGGATAGACAATTCCCCCGGGCCTGATGGGATATATCCTAGGATTATGTGGGAAGCAAGAGAGGAAATTGCAGTACCGTTGGCAATGATCTTTTCGTCTTCACTGTCAACGGGGGTGGTACCAGGGGACTGGAGAGTAGCAAATGTTGCGCCCCTGTTCAAAAAAGGGAATAGGGATAACCCCGGGAATTACAGGCCAGTTAGTCTTACTTCTGTGGTAGGCAAAGTAATGGAAAGGGTAATGAGGGATAGGATTTATGAGTATCTGGAAAGACACTGCTTGATTAGGGACAGCCAGCACGGATTTGTGAAGGGTAGGTCGTGCCTTACAAGTCTTATTGAATTCTTTGAGGAGGTGACCAAGCATGTGGATGAAGGTAGAGCAGTGGATGTAGTGTACATAGATTTTAGTAAGGCATTTGATAAGGTTCCCCATGGTAGGCTTTTGCGGAAAGTCAGGAGGCATGGGATAGAGGGAAATTTGGCCAATTGGATAGAAAACTGGCTAACCGGTCGAAGTCAGAGAGTGGTGGTAGATGGTAAATATTCAGCCTGGAGCCCAGTTACAAGTGGAGTTCCGCAGGGATCAGTTCTGGGTCCTCTGCTGTTTGTAATTTTTATTAATGACTTGGATGAGGGAGTCGAAGGGTGGGTCAGTAAATTTGCAGATGATACGAAGATTGGTGGAATTGTGGACAGTGAGGAGGGCTGTTGTCAGCTGCAAAGGGACTTAGATATGATGCAGAGCTGGGCTGAGGAGTGGCAGATGGAGTTCAACCCTGCCAAGTGTGAGGTTGTCCATTTTGGAAGAACAAATAAGAATGCGGAATACAGGGTTAACGGTAGAGTTCTTAGTCAGGTGGAGGAACAGAGGGATCTTGGGGTCTATGTACATAGATCTTTGAAAGTTGCCACTCAGGTGGATAGAGCTTGTAAGAAGGCCTATGGTGTATTAGCGTTCATTAGCAGAGGGATTGAATTCAAGAGTCGTGAAGTGATGTTGCAGCTGTACAGGACTTTGGTTAGGCCACATTTGGAGTACTGTGTGCAGTTCTGGTCGCCTCATTTTAGGAAAGATGTGGAAGCTTTGGAGAGGGTGCAGAGAAGATTTACCAGGATGTTGCCTGGAATGGAGAATTGGTCGTACGAGGATAGGTTGAGAGTTCTTGGCCTTTTCTCGTTGGAACGGCGAAGGATGAGGGGTGACTTGATAGAGGTTTATAAGATGATCAGAGGAATATATAGAGTAGACAGTCAGAGACTTTTTCCCCGGGTACAACAGAGTGTTACAAGGGGACATAAATTTAAGGTGAAGGATGGAAGGTATAGGGGAGATGTCAGGGGTGGGTTCTTTACCCAGAGAGTGGTGGGGGCATGGAATGCGCTGCCCGTGGGAGTGGTAGAGTCAGAATCATTGGCGACCTTTAAGCGGCAATTGGATAGGTACATGGATGGGTGCTTAATCTAGGATAGATGTTCAGCACAACATCGTGGGCCGAAGGGCCTGTTCTGTGCTGTATTGTTCTATGTTCTATGTTCTATGCTGCCTGATGTGCTATACTTTTCCAGCTCCATACGTTTTGACATTTGTCAATAGTCACCTCAGCTGGCAATGAGGGGGTTAAATGGGCAATCATGATGAAGGCCAAGTGTCACAGTTGGTCATGGAAGGGGATACTGTTTGGAGGTGACAATATTCTAGTCAGACGTCTAACTGTGAAAGTGTTGATGGTGAAGCTGCAATTGTATCTATGTTTATGGTTCACAGCGCTGGTCAAACTGAATCTGTGTGATATGGAGACCCAGTCATTTATATCCAGCATCAGAAATAGCCAGGAGATTGGGTCCTTGTGCAGTCACAGCACTCACGAGGAAAGTGTGAGAAATTACTTTAATCCACCTGTTAGAGATACTCAGTTGCACACTTTGTTGGCAGGTGGGAGTTGAAATTTGACCATCTGGGGGTCCCCTCCTGCTCAACAAGATCCTTCTTTTTCTTTCCTTCGCAGGATTTGAGCATTGTTGGCTAGGCCCAGCATTTATTGTCTATCCTTATTTGCCCTTGAGAAGGTGATCATAGGCCATCTTCTTGAACTGCTGCAGTCTTTGGGTTGTGGGAACAATGTTGTTAAGGAGGGAGTTCCAGGATTTTGACTCAGAGACAGTGAAGGAGTCAGGATGGTGAACAACTCAAAGGGGAACTTGCAGGAGATGGCATTCTCCTGAATCTGCTGTCCTTGTCCTTCAAGCTTTTTAAAGCAGTCTAGTCAGTTATGTTACGATACCCTGAAGTCATGGTGAGAATTGTTCAATTTGCCCTGATGAGATAAACATAGAAAATAGGAGCAAGAGTAGGCCTTTCGACCCTTCAAGCCTGTTCTGCCACGTTTGGAGTAGGTGGAACTTGAACTCATGCCTTCTGTCTCAGAGCTATGGCATTGGGCCACAACTGGCCATTGGGGTCTATTTGAAGATACAGTTCTAATGGAACTCCACTGACCTCAACTCTCTGCTCACAAGCTGAATGGTGAGGAATAATTATTGCTTATTGCTAAGTATCAGAGAATTGTCTCATGTTCATTGCAAATCATTCAGAACCATAATTGACTACACCTGGCCTGTGGTGCTGTTCAGCGGAAATTCCTTCTTTCCTGTTATTTCTGTGGTTAATCACAGTTTAGATCAAATCAAAAAGTCTTCAATTTATATTTACAAATTGGTCCCTGACTGATTGTACCAGGGTGGGGGATGTGGGTCTGTGCTGGAGAAGCACTTGTTGTAAAAGATGTTCTGTGAATGTTTATAACCACAGTAGCCCTTCCAGAAAAAAAGAAATACACACCATACACAGGATAGATCTTCTTCCTGAAAGCTGGGAAAATAATCCGATTGAGAATTTCACAAAAGGTGAAGTTTCTTGCACATATTCTGAGCGGTGAGCCTTTCACTGAAACTGCAACACTGTGATCTCCACCTCCCAGTCCTAATGCCTGCCTTCCTTAATGAACCAGGAATTATTGATGGAAATTCTTGCTCACGCGACAGATGCTTCAACCTGAAAACACACAACCTTCTCATTCTCTCCAGATGACAGCTTTCTTGAATATGTTTATTATTCTGGGAAAGAGCAGTGAAAGGTATCCCAATCAGCCTCACCTAAATTCGTGCTAGGAACTGATTAATCTGCCTTTATTTCCCCAGATGAGTTAAACAAAGAAATGTAGGAAATAGGAGCAGGATTATTATTGAAGTGATATTAATAAACTAGGAAGAGTGCAGAAAGGATTTACTAGGTTGCTACCTGGACTGGAAGGTTTGAGTTATAAGGAGAGGCTGGATAGACTGGGACCTTTCTCCCTAAAGTGTAGGAGGCTGAGAGATGACCTTATAGATGTCTATAAAATTACAAGAGGTAGAGATAAGGTCAACAGCTTTTCTCCTTGGTAGGAGAGTCTAAAACTAGAGGACATTGGTTTTTAGGTGTGAGGTGAGAAATACAAAAAAGCTGACTTTCACACAGAGGGCGGTTAGTGTCTGGAACAGGCTGGAATGGATAGTGGTGGAAGCGAGTACAACTTCATCATTGAAGCAATATTTGGACAAATCCATGGATGGGATCAGTGTGGAGGGACATGGACCAAATACAGGTAAATGGGACTAGATTAATTACGAAAACTGGACAGCATGGACAAGTTGGGCTAAATGGCCTGTTTCCATGCTATAAACTTCTATGACTCTCTGAGCAAGCCATTCAGCCCTTCAAGCCTGCTCCACCATTCAGTATGATCATGGCTGATCATCCAACTTATCACCCTGTTCCCTTCTCTCCCTGTAATCTTTAAGCATTTTAGCCCTAAGAACTCCATCTGATTCTTTCTTGAAAACATTCAATATGTGGCCCCATTATTTCTGTGGCAGACAATTTCAAAGGCTCACCACTCTCGAGGTGAATAAATCTCTCATCTCAATCCTAAGTGACCTATCCCATATCACAGAACTGTGACCCTAGTTCTGGACTCCCAGGTATTTGAGCATATCCTTCCTGCATTTCCCCTGTGTAGACGTGTAAGAAGCTAACCAGTTTCTAAGAGAAAGTCAGACAGTCATAGAGATCTACAGCATCGATAAAGGCCCATCAGCCTATAATGTCTGCATGTCAAAAATAACCAGATAACTATTCTAAATCTATTTTCCAGCACTTGGACCATAGCCTTGGAATTGCAAATGCACATCAAAATACTTGGTAAATGTAATGATAGTTTCTGTCTCTACCACACTTTTAGACAGTGTGTTCCAGATACCCACCACTCTCAGAGTGAGAAAGGATTTCATCACGTCCCCTCTAACCCTCCTACCCCTTACCTTAAATCTCTGCCCCCTAACAATTCATTGCTCCATCAAGGGAGTCAAGTTTCTTCCTGTCTACCCTGTTAATGCTCCCCATCAGAATAACAGCTCTTCTCAATCTCCTGCACTCTAAGGAAAACAACCCCAGTCAATACAATCTCTCTCCATGGCTGAAACTTTCCATCCCAGGCAACATCCTGGTAAATCTCCTCTGCACCCTCTTCACTGTTATCAAAGCCCTCCTTCAATGCGGATTCCAGAACTGCACATTCAGATACTCCCACATCATGGTAAACTGCCCTACCTGATCCATGATTTGGAGATGCCGGTGTTGGACTGGGGTTTACAAAGTTAAAAATCACACAACATCAGGTTATAGTCCAACAGGTTAATTGGAAGCACACTAGCTTTCGGAGAGACGCTCCTGATGAAGGAACGTTGCTCCGAAAGCTAGTGTGCTTCCAATTAAACCTGTTGGACTATAACCTGGTTTTGTGTGATTTTTAACTTTCTACCTGATCCAGTCTTTCTTCATGTTTTATTTTAGATTTCCTACAGTGTGGAAACAGGCCCTTCAGCCCAACCAGTCCACATCGACTCTCCAAAGAGTAACCCACCAAGACCCAATTCCCCTTTGACTAATGCACCTAACACTATAGGCAATTTAGCATGGCCAATTTACCTGACCTGCACATCTTTGGACTGTGAAAGAAAACCAGAGCACCAGGCGGAAACCCACACAGACACAGGGAGAATGTGCAAACTCCACACAGACAGTCGCCCAAGGAATCAAACCTGGGACCCTTGTGCTGTGAGGCAGCAGCGCTAACCACTGAGATACCGTGTTAGTCCTGTCATTCTAGAAATCAATCTGGTATTCCCTCCAGAGCCTGAACACCCTCACTCAGACAAGGAGACCACAACGTTTCAGGGTAGGCCCTAGTATCCTGCTCATTTACTCATAGATATCAAGAATCTCACAAAGTGATGCAGAAGTAAGGAATATAATCTGTCTCTTTCTTGAATCAAAGTGAAAAATCACCATTGTGCCTAAAGCTTTTTTCTGTCATCAAAAAGAGAGGTGAAACTGGTGGGGATGTTCACCTGAGGGTCACCACACTTCAGGGAGGGGTGAGAAGGTAGGGTCTTCATGAAGACCTCAGCCAATACAGAAACTGAAGCCAACTGTTGGCATCTGTGGCAGCCTCTGTGAGAGAAATCAGAGTCAATGTTTCGGGTCCACTAACCCTTCTTCAGAACACTGAGTTCCGATGAAGGTCACCAGACCTGAAACATTGACTCTGATTTCTCTCACAGATGCTGCCAGACCTGCTGAGCCTTTCCAGCAACATCTGCTTTTGTTTCTGATTTAAAGCATCTGCAGTTCTTTCAGTTTTTATTTTGTTGGCATTCGTTTTTGTTGTAAACCAGTTGAGCCAGTTGAGTTAACCAACTCAGAATGCTAAAGGAATTGTGAAACTAATGTTAGTCACCCTAACTCTATTCACCAACATCATGAAAAATCCTCTCACTTTTGACTGGGTTGACAGTGCTGACAGGAAAGGTTCCTGACAAAGTACAGAGAGTTTTACACCTTTCTAACCTCTCCTGGGAGTGTTTGATGGGGACCACGTAAAGGTAACTTTGCTTTCAGCTGGAAAAGAGTAGAGGTAGTTTTACTCTGTATCTAACCCCATGTTATACCTAACCTGGGATGTTTGATGGGGAAGAGTGTCAAGGGTGCTTTATGTTTGATTTTAAGAGGTAGAGGTAACTTTTCTCTGTATCTAGCCCTGTGTTCTGTTTGTCCTGCGATATGTTGGGGACAGTGTCAGGGTGCTTTAGTTTCAGGTTGAAAGTGTAGAGGACCTTTTCTCTGTATCAAAGCCTGTTCTGTGTTTGGAGAAGGTCTAATGTAAGAAAGCTTTGTTCTCTCGTTATTAAACCTTGCAGTTTAATTCACAGAAAGTAAAAGTACAGACCTGTGTACTACTGACCGGACTTGATGATGTTCGAGATTGGCCAGCTGTGTTTGATCATCGAGATACAGTGTGGCATTGCGAGTGGCCTGATAACAATAAGCAGATGGCAATGGCTAAAAGTGGTGTGGTGTTAAGGACTGTAAGCTGCATAAAATGTAACTGAAAGCAGTATGAAAATAAAATGGAACTGTCATAGTCATGGGAGATATGCTTTCAGGTTTGGGAATTGAATTGTATTCTGATTGTTAAAGATGCTTAATTTTTAAATAGTTCTGATTGCTCAGCTCAGCCAATAGAGATCAGGTTTCAGAGTTCTTAGTGAGTGAAAAGAATGAGACATTGTGCTATAGTCTGGCCTGTCTGCTTACTGCTGCAAGCTGTTTTATTTACGGAAGATTTTTATTGCTCGTCCTCTGAAATCCTAATGTTAATGCATCTTATTATCAGGGCAGTGAGTATCAGCACTGTATCTGTGTGCGTGCATGTCTAGAGTGACATTAAAAAGCATAGCTCCTTACATCTCATCCAATCCCCTGGTGGGTGACTATCCCACTTTCTCCCAGAAGTCAGTATCACAGATATTGCATCTCATTCTGTCTCCATGCACAAGACAGGAGACAATAATGTCCCTCCAATGGGTCAAATAAGAGGAGGCAATAGACACAGTTATTGGAAAAAGAAGATAGAGACTTTGCAATGATATAACCTCTTGTATGACCCTTGGATGATCTAAAGAATTTTTGAAATGCAGTCACTGTAGTGATGCAGGAAATATGGTAGTCAGTTCATGCAAAGCAAGAGCCCACAAACAACAATATGTAACTAATTAGATCATCTCTTCATTAGAACAAAAACAAATTACTGTTAAATTTGGAAATTTGAAATAAAAACAGAAAATGCTGGAGAAACTCTTCAGGTCTGGCTAACAGTCTCCCACTCACCTTTCTCTGCAAATCACATGCTGAAGGAGGAATAACGTACCTTCATAGATATTGAAAGAATGAATTTCAATCAGTGAGTGGAAGAATGTACATTGGTGGGCAAATGAAATTGTCTTCATGTCCAAGGATGGAACAGAAGTAAAAGAAAGCAACGCATCAAATCCTATGGTCCAGACAGCTACAATTGAATGGCATCTCCTTGATTTTGTTTTCTTTTCCTACTCTTAATGCCCATTCTTGTTTTAGTCCATCTGTCTGATTGTGAAGTGAGGAATTTAAGAAGCAGTGGAATTAATGTTACAGAAACTGTGAGCAATTTGTATTTCCTTTTTGCCATTTTCACAATAAATAGGTATTTTCTCGTTCAGTACAGAAACCTAGTGAGTGTTTCTTTTAGCGTGAGTTTATCAGTCAGGGCCTTATCTCCTATTTTGGTTAAGCTCCCTTTAATTCCCTCATCGAGGTCATTAATATGAATTGTGAAAAGTTGAGGCTCCAGCACACACCCCAGTGGGACTCCATTCATCACATCCTGCCAATCCCACAAAGATTCATTTATACGCAACGGTCTGTTTTCTACCAACCAACCAATCTTCTTTCCATGCTAATACATTACCCCACCCAATGCCTTTTCCTTCTTTATATGGTGTCTTATCAAATGCCTTCATGAAATAGAATATAATATATACACATTTATCCACTGTCAATAAATACCATTTTCTTTTGGGAAAACTATGTTTGCTTTCTCAGTCATCTTGAGCTTGTTGAAGTAAACGGTTACCATCTCTTGAATTATTGATCCTGACACCTACCAATGACAGGCATCAAGCTAAGTGGCCAATAGTCTCCTGTTTGCTGCCTCCCTGCCTTAGATTAGATTCCCTACAATGCGGAAACAGGCCCTTTGGCCCAACAAGTCCGCGCCGACCCTCCGAAGAGTAGCCCACACAGACCCATTTCCTTCTGACTAATGCACCTAACACTATGGGCAATTTAGCAAGGCCAATTCACTTGGAAGGAATCCGGAGCATGCAGAGGAAACCCACGCAGACACAGGGAGAATGTGCAAACTCCACACAGACAATCACCCGAGGCTGAAATCAAACCTGGTGCTGTGAGGCAGCAGTGCTAACCACTGAGCCACCGTGCCACCCCTGACCTGAATAAAAGTGGTGTATTTGTTGCTTTCCAGTCCAATGGAACTTTTCTTGAGTCAAAGGAATTTTGGAATTCTCTACCTCATGGGCAAACTCTTTTAAGGCTCTCTGAGGAAGTTCATCGAGACCCAAAGACTTGTCAATCCAAGGATCCATTAGTTTGCTCTTTCATCAATTTACCACTTCCCTTGTAATTGTAATTTGTAAGTTCCTCTCTTCCTTCCACCTCCAGATTTATAGCTATTGCTCGAAGGCATGGTTTGCTTTCTATGTAGTGAAGGCAGATGCCATTCACCTGCATTTCCTTATGATCTACTGTTCACTACCAATTTTTAATCTCTAAAGAACCAACAGCCATTTCACTTACTCTTCTCCTTTTCAAATACCTGTTGCAATTGTCACTAACTAATTTTTACATTTCAAATGAAATTTTGTCTCAGCCTCCAGTTTTTTTGTTCCTGATTAACCTTTTAGTCATTCCCTGTGGTTCCTAATGATCTGACTAACCAAGGAGCTTGCCAACCAGGATGGATCTCTTTGTGTTACACCCACTGCTTGGGTCAAGGTCATCTGGAGAACATTTCTCGATGAATAATTTATCAATGGGGAAAAATAAAGCAGGATTTCAGGTCAAAACTCAAAAAGGAAGGTAACTGTATTTATGAAATTAGTGTGTTCACAGATCTGGAACTGACAGCAGATTGGCACTGGCCAACCCTATCATTCTTCTGGTCAGTTTGGTGGATCTCGATATGACAGTCACTCCAGTAACAACTGCCACTGACTGTGGTCCAAACTGTAGACCCTGAAAAGGTGTTGTATCCAAGACGACAGGAGCAACATTGTCAACAAACATTGGATGAAACTGATGGAGCTAGCAGTAACTGACGGATAGGTATGGCCAAAGATGCTTCGGGATGTCCTGAGATGTCGTATCCTACATTTGCTAGCTGCTGGATGGGCACCCACAGGGGTAGAATCCCATTCCAGTATCCTTGCAGGGAACAGTGGTCTTTAACATTTATGGAAAAGGAACATTTCCAGAAATGACTGGGGATCTGTATAGAATTTCCTGGTCAGCCACTCTTGAGCCACTCAGTGATGCACAAATGCACCAGTTTACAATGAGTGTATCTCTTGGACGTAAGGAGTCAGATGGTCAGGGCAGTTGGCTTTGCTGGCTTCTCAAGGCTAGAAAAGGCAGCCAATTTCCAAAGCACAGTGCACAGAGTACCCTTTCAGCACCTACATGCCTATCAATTAGAAAAGGTTCCACTCCCTGGATGTTCAGATCATCTATGACCAGAAAAGACTTCAGGTGGGTGCATGAAACCCAAGATATTTACATCCTGGAGCGCTCAAAGATGCCAGTATTTTTCAAAGTTTGTCATCACATGTCTTTTTCAAATGTGAATACTGAAGAAAAATATTCATTTAGTGTTTCCCCTATCTTGTTGGCCTCCATGCTCAACTTCCCACCACTGTCCTTTATGGGCTATAATCTCACTTTAGTCATTCTTTTATTCCCGATATTCCAATAGAAAGCTTTGGGGATTTCCCTGATCCTGGCCACCAAAGGCTCTTCTTAGCTCTCTCTTTAGGTCTTTCCCGGCTAACCTGTAAATCTAAAGTGCCCTAACTGAGCCTTTCTGTCTCTTCCTAACATCAGCCTTCCTCCTCTTGACAAGAGATTAAACTTCTTCTGTAAACCACGGCTCCCTGGCTTGGCCATTTCCTTCCTGTCCGACAGGTTTATATTTATCAAGGACACGCAGTAGCTGTTCCTTGAAGAAGCTCCACATTTCAGTTGCAGTACAATGTCGCCCCCAGGTGGTATTGTATCAACAACTTCAGCTTTTTCACTGCCCCAAAGTTTATATCTTCCAGTGTCAAGGATAAAATTCTGGAAAGCAAATCCAAAGTGAATTATTTAATAAATACCTTGGGTATTTTTCAAAGTACCGATTTTGTATTTTATATTTTTACAAGATGATTATCAAAGGCCTCCCTTTAAATTGATTCAATTTTAATCATCAGCTGTTGGAAAGTTAAAAGATTTCAACATCAGACGTGTTTTTATTAGTTGAGTGTGAGGTCAGAGGACCTCAGAGGCAGGAGCCATTTAGCCCATTGTTTCTGATGTACCAATCGATAAGATCATGGTCAACCTGATAATGTGCAACTCCACTTTCTTGCCTTTTCCCCACAACTCTTGGTTACCTTACTGATTAAAATCAGTCTATCTCAGCCTTGAATATACATAAGCACTCAACCTCTGCAGCCCTCTGTGATACAAGATTTCACAGATGCACTGCCTTCCACATCTTCAACTTAAATAGGTGAGCCCCTTGTTTTGATATGATGCCATCTGATCCGAGACTCTCATGCAAGGTGACATTCCCCTTGTTAAGTCTCCTCAGCATCTTGTATGTTTCAATAAGGTCTCCTCTCATTCTTCCTTGATCCAATGCAATCTTACCAGATTTTGGAGATTTGTAGCTCAGGTTGTGGATCATGTTGTAAGTTTGCTCGCTGAGCTAGTAGATTTGTTCTCAGATGTTTCATCACCATGCTAGGTAAAGTCATCAGTGAGTCTCCGATGATACGCTGGTGTTCTGTCCTGCTTGCTATTTATCTGTCTTTGTCTGTTGTGGTGGGTGATATCTCTTCTTGTTCTGTTTATGAGAGGTTGGTAAAGGGGCTCTAAATTGATATTTGTTAATGGAGTTCCAGTTTGAATGCCAGGCCTCTAGGGATTCCCAGGCGCATCTCCGTTTGGCCTGTCCCAAGATGGATGTATTGTCCTAGTCAAACTGGTGTCCGTCTTCGTCTGTGTGTAAGGATACTAGCGACAATTGATCATGTCTTTTGGTGGTTATTTGGTGCTCATGTATCCTGGTGACTAGTTTCCTGCCCATCTGTCCAATGTAACATTGCAGCCCTAGCATGGTATTTTGTATATTACGTTTGTTCTGCTGGTTATTGGTACGGGCACCTTTAAATTTATCAGAAGTGCAGTGGTAGGTTTGTGGGCTACCATGATGCCTATGGGCTAGAGGAGTCTGATCATCATCTCCAATTGTCTTTAAGTATGGTAGGGTGACTATAGTTTCTGTTGCGTCTTCCTGTTTAGGTCTGTTATGTAAGAGTTGGCAGACTGTGCTTATCCGGTACCCAATGTTTCTGAATACATATGTCCCTGGATCCAGCCCCTAGGTATCATGGTAGCTCACAAACCTACCACCGCGCTGAAGCAGTTCCTGATTAATTTACAGGACCCTGTACCAATAACCAGCAGAATGAACTTCATATACAAAACACCCTGCAATGACTGCAACAAACATTACTTTGGGCAGACGGGCAGGAAACCAGCCACCAGGATACATGAGCACTAACTAGCCACCAAAAGCCATGGCCAACTATCACTAATATCCATACACACAGATGATGAGGGGCACCAGTTCGACTGGGACAGGCTAAACAAAGACACCCTCAGGAATTCCTAGAGGCCTGTGCTATGGACTAGGCCAAACCACTCAAAACATTCTAAAGCAGGCAGCCCAAAACTTACCTTTGCAATTTCTTTTGGTGAATGTCCAGTGAAAAATTACCCCACAATAGGGCAGAAAGAGAGAGAGAGAGAGTTTCCACACAGCTCCCTGTTGAACTTCCCAGCTCAAGACTGAA
The DNA here is from genome assembly GCF_020745735.1 of Hemiscyllium ocellatum. NCBI lineage: Eukaryota > Metazoa > Chordata > Chondrichthyes > Orectolobiformes > Hemiscylliidae > Hemiscyllium > Hemiscyllium ocellatum. Next base: position 17,381,406 of record NC_083429.1, on the reverse strand, counting down.
CTAAATAGTGCTCAGCTCAGCTCAGCTCAGCTAGAGAACTGACCACTCCCCTCTCTTTACACAGGTCACTTCTAAATCATGACCACTTTGACCTGAAGTTTCATCTGTTTACATATAAACAAAAAGACGTCTCAAAATCCTTTTCATCGCTGTACCAAATCAGACTGATTAGAGTTCGGCCCAGTTTATTGCCCCTCTGAAAAAAATCGAGGACAACATCTCCTTGAGCCAGGAATGGCTTTTAGAAAAAAACATAGAGTAGCCTTGTGACACCTGACATTCAAACTGGAACTCCATGAACAAACATATCGATTTGGACCTCATTAACCAACCTCTCAGAAAAGGAACCTAAAGTGATATCACCCACCACAACAGACCCAGACCTGACCATCTCTCTATTTTAACACTGCACGCCCATGTGCTTTCCCTGTTACCAACCGAAGCTGGATGTTATTTTTATTTTTCATGGATAGGGACTCCAAAATCTTCCTGTTCTGTAGATTTCTGCAGTGTTTCTTCATTTAAGTAATGTTTTGCTCCTCTTCTACCTCCCTAAGAGCATAACCTCACATTTTCCCACAAGGCATTCCACCTGCCATGTTCTTTGTCCACTCACTTAATTTGTCAATATCTCTCTACAGACTCTTTGTATTCTACTTACGTTTATGTCACACTCAAACCTGGCAAGTTACTAATATGAATTGGAAATAATTGTGACCCGCCCCGCCCCCCCCCCCCCCCCCACTCACTGGTCCTTGTGGTACTCCAGTAGTTAACAGGCACCATTCTGAAAATGCTTCCTTTATGCCAACTCTTTGTACTCTATTAGATAGCCTATCCCTCCTGTTTATGCGAATATACTACCCCCAATACAACGCTTCACATCTTATTAAGTAGCCTCATTTATGGTCCCTTATCAAACACCTTTTGAAAACCCAAATATATTATGTTCACAGTTTCCCATTATCTTTCCTGCTTGTTAACTCCCTAAAGAATTCTGTTAAATTTGCCCAGCATAATTTCCACTTTATAAATCCACACTGACTCGGCTTGACTATTCTGTATATTTCTAAATCCTTTATGATTGCATTCTTTATAATAGACTGTAACATTTTCTCAATGACATGTACAGATAGTCACCTGTTTCTTATCTCCTCCTTTTGTAAATAAAGGTGGTACATTGACAGTTTTCCAATCCTCATTTCTTTTTCAGAATCTAAAAAGTCTTGAAACACTATTACCAATGCATGCACGACTTCTGCAGTTTTTATTTATTCATTTACAAGATGAGGATATTGCTGGCTAGTATTTATTGTCCATCCCTAATTACCCAGAAGGTAGTTTAGAGTCAACCCCATTGCTTTGGGCCTGGAGTCACATGTAGGCCAGACCAGATAAGGATGGCAGCTTCCTTCCCTAAGGACATTAGTGAACCAGACAGATTTTTCCTGGCACTCAATAATGGCTTCATGGTTGTCACTAAACTCTTAATTCTCAGATTTTGTTTTATTGAATCCAAATTCCACGATCTGCCATGGTGGGATTCTAATTCAGGTTGCAAGAAAATTACCTGAGTTCCTAAATTAACAGTCCAGCAGCAATACCACTGGACCATCGCCTCACTAATATTCCCTTTAATATTTCTAGGGATGCAACCTATCGGGTCCAGAAGATTTTTCAATCATTAGCCATAATAGTTTCCCTGTCACTTTTTCTCTAGTGATGTTTATGAACATTTTAGTAATTTTGAATTATCATGTCTTCTACAGTAAAGACCTGTGCATTATTATTTTCCCAGCCTCAGTCTCTAAGGGAGCTGTGTTCACTTTGGTCTCTCTCTTTCTTTTCATACATTTAAAGAAGCTCTTGCTGTGCATCTTGGTGCTATTTGCAAATTTACCCTCAACATTTCCCTCCTCTTTTATTTTTGTTTTTGGTTATCCTTTGTTAGTTTTTAAAACTTTCAGACCTTCAGGTTTATCGCCAATCTTTGCCATATTGCATGTATTTTGTTTGTTTTAATCTGATACAATCCCTAACTTCCCTGGTTAACATGTTTTGTTTGCTTCCTATAATCTGTTCCCACTGAGATATATCTTTCATTGTTCCTCATCTGTATTTGCTGTGAAACTAATTTCCCAGTCCACTCCAGCTGTTTCTGCTCTCATTTCTTTGCAATTGCCCTTATTTAAACTTTGCTCAGTTGTTTCTGACTCCAAATGCTAAATTCTACCATGTTATGGTCACTGTTTCTGAGGGGCTCTTTTACTCAGCCATTGTTTATAAAGTTAAAAATCAGGTGATAATGGAGGGCTTGATCCGAACAGAATTTATAACAATAATTTACAGTGTGATGTAACTGAAATTATACTTTGAAAAATTGATTGTCTGTTAAGCCTTTCATCTGTTAGAATACAGTAAAAGTTTTACTTCTTTCATGTGTAAATCACAAAACCTTTTTTAAAAAATGATTTGGAGCTGTTGGTGTTGGACTGGGGTGTACAAAGTTAAAAGTCACACAACATCAGGTTATAGTCCAACAAGTTAAAAACCACACAACACCAGTTTATAGACCAACAGGTTTAATTGGAAGCACACCTGATGAAGGAGCAACGCTTCGAAAGCTAGTGTGCTTCCAATTAAACCTGTTGGACTATAAGCTGGTGTTGTGTGACATTAAACTTTTTTTTAAAAGTTGCATTCTCGGGTTAGCTGTTAACAATGGTGATAGCTAGGCAATATGTTGAAGGTGTTGGCCCCTGTGTTGCTCTGTCTATGCCACGATGTTTAGATTGAATCTAATCAAAAAAGTGAGACAATGGAGTATTACATAAATTCATGCAGTTTTTGAGCTCAGACTTCTACATGAATGCATGCAGTTTTTGAGCAAAGTACAATGTAACCCTGCAAGTACAAATCCACCCCACAAAATGTATGTGTGCATGTGGGTCTTTGTCTGTCTGTGTGTGTGTGTGTGTCTGTCTGGGTTGGGGGTTGTGAGTGTGAGAAAGTTGCCTTTGCTCAGTTTCCCCAATGTGCCATGCCTCCGGGCATCCTTGCCTGCATGGTACATGGTACATGTACATTGGGGAAACCAAGCAAAGGCTATGACAACGAATGAATGGGCACCGCACAACAATCAACAAATAGGAGGGTTCTCTCCCAGTTGGGGAACACTTCAGTGGTCCAGGACATTCAGCCTCGGACCTTCAGGTGAACATCCTCCAAGGTGGACTTCGGGACCGTCAGCAGAGAAAAGTGGTCGAGCAGAGGCTGATAGCTAAGTTCAGTACCCATAGGGAGGGCCTCAACCGGGACCTTGGGTTCATGTCACATTACAGGTGACCAACATTGCACTATACACACACATGGATACTCCTATACACACACACACACACACATACACACACACACTCCTATACACACATACACACAGATACACATACACACAGACGCGCACACAGACACCCACACACACCCTTACAGACACATACACTCCCACACTCACACATGCACCCCTTCACAGACTTAAGACACTCTGCACTCACTACACACACACATACAAACTTTCTCACACTCACAACCCCCAACCCAGACAGACACACACACAGACAGACAAAGACCCACATGCACACATATATTTTGTGGGGTGAATTTGTACTTGCAGGATTACATTGTACTTTGCTTAAAAACTGCATGCATTCATGTAGAACTCTGAGCTCAAAAGCTGCATGAATTTATGTAAAACTCCGTTATCTCACTTTTTAGATTAGAATCAATCTAAACATCATGGCATAGATAGAGAACACAGGGGGCCAACACCTTCAACATATTGTCTAGCTATCACCATTGTTAACAGCTAACCCGAGAATGCAACTTTTTTAAAAAAAGGTTTTGAATTTACACATGAAAGAAGTGAAACTATCACTGTATTCTAACAGATGAAAGGCTTAACAGACAATCAATTTTTCAATGTATAATTTCAGTTACATCACACTTTAAATTCTTTCTATAAACTCTGTGTTAGGATTGAACCCTCCATTATCACCTGATGAAGGAGTGTCACTCCAAAAGCTAGTGTGCTTCCAATTAAATCTGTTGGACTATAACCTGGTGTTGTGTGATTTTTAACTGTGTGCACCCCAATCCAACACCGGCATCTCCAAATCATTGTGTATTAAGCCTGTCTCATTCCACATGCAGTATTGACGTGGTGACTCCAGACAATTCTCTGGTCAATGACAAATCCCAGTATGTTGTTGGTGAGTTTCTCACTGCAGTTTGGCAGAGTGGGCTGTCCATAAACTTGCTCCTTGCATTTTGTAACTGCAACTACACTTCAAAATAGGAATTTAATGTAAAGTGATTTGGGAGTTATGAAAGGTAAGTGCAGTGTTTTCCTTTCCAAAGAGAAACTAGACATAGGTAATAAATACCACTCTTGCCTGGAACATCTAAATCTGCCTGAAAAGCATGTAAGATAATATTTTTTGCTGAACCTCCATACGCATGACAGTAATAAATCAACCAAATCAAAATCTTGAGAACGTGTGAATCTCTATGTTCCAGTTGTTGCAGGCACATCGTCTTCTCTGTGTCACCAACTTTTTTAAAATCTGTGGAGTGGCCTTCTCCTGGAACCTCCGTCTTCCTGAAATCTCCCTTCAGGAAACCCTCTCAGTGGACACAGCAGCCAGTTATGTCCCAGGCCTTGTATCACCTCACAGAATTGAATAACACAACCCACACACAGGTCATCCACCTCAGTCCTTCCAGGCTTCTTTCCAATTCAGGATGATGCTCCAGTTGTTGGCCTGAACTTTTGAGGGATTGCTCTGAATTCCCACTATAGCACTGACAGAAACCTGCCACTGAAGAGGGAGAGAACACTGAATATTCAGCAGTTCTGGGAAATCCCTGTCAACCCTAACAAGGTCATGGCCTCTGATGATAAAGACAGAAAGAGGCTGACATTAGGAGTTTCTGATCAACACACATCGAAATGCCGAGAGTGGCCTGGCAGAGGATTGAGGAACAGTTTTTCCCACAGCCCAGAGACATACTCATGTTGATGTAGGCACTCTCCATGCACATGAGATTTACTGGAGCTAAACCTAATGGGCTGGAGTGTACCAAACGTGCTTCCACGACCATGTGGGATCACCCACCTTCAGTAGCAACTGGATCCAGTGCCGGAGACATTTGAAAACTTCAGTGAGACAAGGGACCTACACCGTTGTAAGGCATTTTTGTGAGACTAGTCTGCGCCTGAACCTAACTCGCTTGGGATAAACAGAGTTGGGAATCAAAGCTGAGAACAGAAGCTGGGAATTGAAACACTGAAGACTCGGCAAAATCCCACAGCAGCTCTGTTTCAAGAGTTGGATTCTTCCAGAGAAGTCCATCGCTGGTTTATCCTCAGAAGCTGCTGGTCAACCTTTCCTTGCAAAACCGACTTGTGAACTCTGTAAATGTGCTTTTTGCTGCAATAAAACACAGGAGATGTGGAAAGAGTTAGTCAGATCAGGGCACTTTTGTGATAGAGTTACATAAAGCTCAGTTTAAAGCCCCACCTGAAGTGTTGACTGCTATTGACTCCTAGGTACGAGACCTCAGGAAAGGTAGGATAAAGTGAGGCCTGCAGATGCTGGAGATCGGAGTTGAGAGAGATTTCCCGATGAAGGGTTCTTGCCAGAAACATTGATTCTCCTGCTCCTCAGATGTTGCCTGACCAGCTGTGCTTTTCCAGCACCACACTCAGGAAAGTAGAGAGAGGTTGGTGGTAGGGGGTTGGTGCAACATAAATTCACCAAAATTACAACATGGAGCCATTGGATTGCTTCAAGTAGAGTTGCATTTCCTTGTGAGAAGACTAATGAGATCATATTGAAGTATTTAAAGGTAAAGAAATAAGGTGGAAAAAGGGATGGAGGAGAGATAAAAAGAGAGAGAAAGTCAGACAAAAGAGAAAGAAAAGATACAGAGAGAGAAACAGGTGACAAGTGAAGCTGAGCCATTGAGTGGTGACATCAGGAAGTAGATGTTTACATCCAGGATTGTGCCGTCTGGATCTCTCCCACTAGGAGTGATTGAAATAGAGGCTCGTTTATAAATTCTGATACAGTTACAAAGAAAACACAGAGTCAGGGTGCAAAAGGCACCAAGGGGCTGAATGGCCTGCTGGGGTTTATGGACAGGTGACAAGAGAACTCCAGCTTTCAAACAGACTCATGCCTGAGGTGACTTTGTTTTACCAATGACGTACACACTCAGCTCAGTCTCCTGCTGAACCCATACTTCAAGTACCAAAAAAAGTTGTAGACATTCGATAGCAGGGTCAACATTACCTTCACACCTACAACACAAGCTCCAACAGGGTGGACATATCACTTCTGCATCCGGGAGAGGTCACTTCTGGATCAAGGAGAGATCATTGTTATATCAGGGTGCAGTTGCTGAGGTATCAGCATTTTTGTCACTTTATACTTGGTGTCTTAAAATGGGCCTAGTTGAATGTAAAGACAAGGATCTGCCCTTATTGCCACTGCTGCCTGGCTGCTATAGACTATCCTCACATTGTCTTCAATACTTCACTCAGCTTCTGTTCCTATAGCACAGCAGCACACACATGGAGACCATCTCAGGTCTGCACAGCAGAGGTTCCCCACAGTGACCTGAGCAGTGGATGGTGTAGCTCCACTCCCCAGCATGGTGCCTCAGTGTGCTATGGGAGGCTCATAGCTTTCATTAATCTCTTGTGGCAGATTGAGGTCAGTGTTAGGACTTGGGTGTGGGAGGAGCATCCCTTGTTGCAAAACATTATCTTGTTGGTCTTTCTGGAGGCCCGATGATGGTCATATTGAGGACTGGCCCTATTTAGCAGCATCATAGGCACTGCAAGGATTGCGGTCATGCATCAAGATAAATTTTTTGTTGTGTTCACAAATTGACTCCACACTGATTGAGTGATAACCCAGGAGGTTGGTCTTTATCTCTTCATTGACTGGGAGGGCACTCAGAGACACATCTAAAACATAGATGTTACCCAACAGCAAGTAGCCCCTACCCTACTGAGTCCAAACGCCCTTTCATAAGAACATAGAACATAAGAACATAAGAACTAGGAGCAGGGGTAGGCTATCTGACCCTTTCAGCCTGCTCAGCCATTCAATAAGATCATCGCTGATCTTTTTGTGGTCTCAGCTCCATTTGTCTGTCCTCTCACCATAACCAGTAATTCCTTTACTGTTCAAAAACTTATCTCTGTTAGCTTTAAAAACATTCAATGAGGAAGCCTCAACTATTTTAATGGGCAGGGAATTTCACAGATTCACAACCCTCTGTATGAAGAAGTTCCTTCTCAATTCCATCCTAAATCTGATTCCCCCTAATTTTGAGGCTATGAAATCTTGTTCCAGTTTCACCTGCCAGTGGAAACAAGGTCTTATCTCTTATCTATTCCCTTCATAATTTTATATGTTTCTATAAGATCTCCCCTTATTCTTCTGAATTCCAATGAATATAATCCCAGTCTATTCAGCCTCTCTGTATAAGCCAAACTCCTCAACTCCAGAATCAACCAAGTGAGCCTTCTCTGCACCCCCTCTAGTGACATCACATCGTTTCTTAAATAAGAAGACCAAACCTGCACACTACTCCATGTGTGGTCTCACCAGCACCATGTAAAGCTGTAATATTATCTCTCTGCTTTTAAACTTTTGCAATGAAGGACAAAATTCCATTTACCTTCCAAATTACTTGTGTTACCTGCAGACCAACCTTCTGTGAATCATGCACAAGCATACCCAGGACCCTCTGCACAGCAGCATGCTGCAATTTTTTTCTGTTCAAATAATAGTCCTTTTTACTGTCACTCCTACCAAAATGGATGACTTCACATTTATTAACATTGTATTCCATCTGACAGACTTTTGCCCACTCATTTCAACTATCCATATCCCTCTGAAATGTTTCACAGTCCTCTGCACACTTTGCCCTGCCACTCATCCTAGTGTCATCCGCAAACTTCGACACACTACGCGTGGTCCCTAACTCCTAATCATCTACGTAAATTGTGAATAATTGTGGTCCCAACACTGACCCCTGAGGCAAACCACTCATCACTGATTGCCAGCCAGTTAAGCCCTCACTTACCCCCACTATTTGCTTCCTGGTAGTTAATCAATCCTCTATCCATACTAATACATTGCCCGTAATGCATGCACCTCTAACTTATGCAGCAGCCTTTTGTGCGGTACCTTGTCAAATGCCTTTTGAAAATCCAGATACACCACATTCACTGGGTCTCTGTACTGGTAATGTCTTCATAGAATTCTAGTAGATTATTCAACATGGTCTGCCTTTCATGAACACATGCTGCATCTGGCCAACAGGACAATTTCCATCTCGATGTCTTTCTATTTCTTCCTTGATGATAGATTCAAGCATTTTCTCCACTGCTGAAGTTAAGCTAACCGATCTATCATTCCCCATATTTTGTCTACCTCCTTTTTTCATCCTGGTACTCCCTGTCCCTGAAGAGGCCAAGTCCTCCTGTATGCTTACTAATTTACCTTCAGTGCTTTATAGTCAGAACACAGAGAAATTATAGAGCGTTACAGGGAAGTTAAAGGTGGATAAAGAAATGGTAGAAGATTCAAGCTTGGTTCTGTCTTCACAGCCGAAGACATAAACAATTTCCCAAGAAGTGTCACGAATCAAAGGAACTCATTAGAGGGAGGAATGGAAATCAGTATTTGTAAAACAAAAAGTATTTGAGCAATTAATGGAGTTAAAAGCTGACAAATCACAAGGGTCTGATAATCTACATCCCACAGCACTAAAGGAAGTGACCCTGAAAATAATGAATGGTCTTCTTCCAAAATTCTCCAGATTCTGTTCCAGTTCTCGCTGTAAATGTAATCCCACTATTTAACAATAGAGGGAGCTAAGTAACAGAGAAAGACCCCTAGGAGCCTTCTACATCCATCAAAGTTTCACCTGCACTTCCATACATGATATTTACTGTATTTGTTGCTCCAATGAGGTCTCCTGTACATTGGAGAGACAGGATGCCGACTTGCAGAGCGCTTCAGAGAGGATCTCAGGACACCCACACCAACCACCTCACCGACCCGTGGCCGAACACTTCAATACCCCGTTCCACTCTGCCAAGGACATGCAGGTCCTGGGCCTTTTCCATCGCCCTTCCCTAACCACCACAGGCCTAGAGGAAGCATGCCTCATCTTCCGCCTTGGGACTCTCCAAACACACGGCATCAATGTGGATTTCACCAGTTTCCAATTTCCCCTCCCCCCACCTTATCCCAGTTCCAACGTTCCAACTCGGCACGGCCCCCATGACCTTTCCTACCTGTCCATCTTCCTTCCCACCCATCAACTTCCTCTCCGACCTATCATCAGTACCCTACCTACTAACACACTCTCTGCTACCTTCCCCCCAGGCCCACCCCTCCCTCCCATTTATCTCTCCACCCCTTTGGCTCACAAGCCTCATTCCTGATGAAGGGCTTTTGCCCGAAACATCAGTTGTCCTGCTCCTCGGATGCTGCCTGGCCTGCTGTACTTTTCGGGCACCACACTCTCAACACAGGAAACTTCGGCCCAGTTTAATTATAAAAGACATGATAACGGAACACTTGAAAAGTATTAATAGGATTAGATAAAGGCAGGATGGGTTTATGAAAAGGAAATCATGATTAACCAACCTGCTGGAGCGTTTTGAGGATGTAATCAGTACAGTTGATAAAGGAGAATCATTGGATGTGAATATTTGGATTTCAAGAAGCCTTTTGATAAGGTCCTACACAAGAGGATAGTGAGCAAAGTTCCAGCTCACAGGATTGTGGGTAATATTTAGACAATTGGCTGCCAGGCTAGAAACTGCGAGTGTTGCAGGTGGCAGGTGGTAACTAGTGGTGTGCCACAGGGATCAATGCTCAGGCCCCAACTATTCCTGATATATAAATTACCTGGATGAGGGAACGAAGAGTAATATCTTCAAGTTTAGTGGCAAAGCAAAACTGGATGAGTGGTGAATATCAGGAAGCTTCAGGGCAATCAAAACAAGTTGGTTGTGTCAGAAAACACATGACAGATGCAGGATAAACTTGGCTAAATGTGAACTTATCGACTTCAGTGTGAAAAAACAGAAAGGCAGAGAATTGTTTCAATGGTAATATATTGGGAACTATGAACGTACAAAGGTGTCTGGGTGTCCTTGCACACCAGTCCATTCAAGTAAATAGGCAAGCAATTAGAAAGGCAAAAGGTACATTGGCTTTCATTGCAGGGGGATCTGAGTTCAGAATCAGATTGTCTTATAGCAGTTATACTGGATCTTGGTGAGACCGTACCAGGAGTATTGCATGCAGTTTTGATCTCCTTACCTAAGAAAGGATCCACTAACTATAGAGGGAGTGCAGGGAAGGTTCACTAGGCTGCTACTGGGGATGGCAGAACTAGTCTGACTGGGCCTCAGTAGAGTTTAAAAGAATGAGTGAGGATCTGATTGAAACAGGTGAAGTTCTGACAAAGCTGAACAGATTAGATGCAAGTACAATGTTTCCCCTGGGTTGTGGAGTTTAGAATCAGAATATGTATAATGGAATAGGCCAAATAGAATTGAAATGGGGAAGCATTTCTTCTGAGATGGATCAACCCGTGGAATTTGCTAACGTAGCACGCTGTGGAAGACAACTCAGTGAGTATATTCAAAGAAGAGATTCATCCATTTTCCAATATAAAAAGGTATGAAGGGATTTAGGGAGAAAGTGGAATATGATGTTAAAATAGACATCAGCTAGAAACATATCAAAAAGCAAAGCAGGCTCAAAGAGCCAAGTGGCCTCCACTTGCTCTGAATTGGTATGTTTCTACGTTTCTGGTAGTATAGGAAATAGGGTATTGCAACCCTTTGCTAATATTACCTTCTTCCATCTGAAAGGATCCCATTGCACAGAGAGAATGGATGATAATGATCTTCACAACCTCTCGGAGAGCAACCTTCATTCTGGTTTAAGATGTTCGGTCATTGGGAAGGAAGTGGTCTGGTTATGACTAACTCCTTTGTGAAGCAAGATCTCCTGAGGCACTGCTCCTGGGTCATCCCAATTGAGGAAATATACTTCCAGATGCTCAACTCAGGGCAGAGCTCCCCTGCTCCTGTCATCTTTACTCTGCCTTCTCCTCTGTATGTTCTGCCCATGTTGCAGAGCAAGTCCCAAACTAACGACTGCCCCTATCCCTAGAGAAGGCACTGCTACTCCTCCCAATGCTCAGAATAACCATCCAAACCTCAGCAGTCACTCTGTGCATTTTTTTTTACCAACTGCATGCAGCTACAACTTGTTGATTGGTCTTTTCAACGCTCCCAGAACTGGACATATCTTACTTCCCAACACTTGTGTCAGGAGTGATAAAAAAGATGGCCCCTCCGCATTCACTGAACCAGTTCCCATATACTTTGTTGCATCATTTCAGATTGCCTATATTCAGTCTTGCTGCCTTACATGATAGGTAGAATCATAGAATCCATACAGTGGGGAAGTAAGCCATTCAGCCCATCAAGCCAAACTGCCCCTCTGAACAACACCCCAATCACACCTATCTCCCCACTCTATAGCTCTGCATCTCTGATCCACCTAGCCTTCACATCCCTGGGCACAACGAGCAATTTAGCAAGGCCAATCCACCTAACCTGCTCATCTTTGGACTGTGTGAGTAAACCAGAGCACTAGAGGAAACCCACGCAGGCACGGGGAGAACATGCAACCTCCACGCAGACAGTCACTTAAGGTTGGAATTGAACCTGGTCCCTGGTGTTGTGAGGTAGCATTGCTAACCACTGAGCCATCGTGCTGCCCTACGCTGTGTACAGAAAGTGTCATAATACAGCCTCCCAGCCTATGGTTAGCACTAGAGCAGCACTGCTGGATTCATGGTCATAACAACACAACTGTCCACACTGACTCCACTAAAACTAAAAACTTTTGGGATGGTAATGTGTGCAGTAATGTTGGATAGGGGCAGGAGATTGACACTAGATAATCATAATAAAGTTGGTATAGGTACAAAGAGCCAATGGTATCCTCCTGCACAATAACAATTGTGTGATTCTGTGAAAGCAAAGTTGCTAAGAGGAAGTCAACACTCTTCTACAAGAGGCACAGTGGCTCAGTGGTTAGCACTACTGCCTCACAAAACCAGGGACCGGGGTTTAATTCCAGCCGCAGACTGTATGGAGTTTGCACATCCTCCCCGTGTCTGCATGGGTTTCCTCCCGCAGTCCAAAGATGTGCAGGTTAGGTGGATTAGCCACGGGAATTGCAGGGTAAAGGGTAGGTCTGAGTGGGATGTTCTTCAAAGTGTCAATGTGGACTTAATGGGCTGAATAGCCTGCTTCTACACTGTTGGGATTCTATGAGAAGTTGTGCTATTGAGCCCGATTGCAATCTCCATTGTAATTAAGTTTTGATGAGAATTTTCATTCCAATACTGTTGACGTAATTTAAAACTCCTCTAAACTTTGTACCACATTGATTGAGTTGGAAAAGTGTTCTAACTTTGCAATTATTTATTTATAAACATCTTCACTGGCCCTGAAATCTAATGTTATATTCCATTTCAGCATATCAAGATGTCCCTGGATTTGGTGACAGATCTAAACCAATGTAGAGAAATTCCTGAATTAGAGAATTATGGCTTTTTGAGAGCAATTATCCAAGGAACAGGAAATTCGACGTTTCGGGCATAAGCCTTTCATCAGGGCTTATGCCCGAAACATCGAATTTCCTGTTCCTTGGATGCTGCCTGACCTGCTGCGCTTTAACCAGCAACACATTTTAAACTCTGATCTCCAGCATCTGCAGACCTCACTTTTTGCCTGAGGGCAATTAGCCTCAAGATTAGCATCAAACAATTGTATTTTGACACTATTGCAAATGGTCAACAAATAAAATGGTAACAAATTCGCAAATCCCTCATCAGGAAACAAAGAAAGATACAGGCTATATCTAATCTTATATTGCAACCTTTCCCCTTAGCTAATGGGGAAGGTTGCAATATAAGTGTGCAAATAATCCAGAGGTTCAGGCTAAAGTACTGGAGATACAGGTTCAAATCCCATTATGGCAGCCAATGGAATTTAAATTTAATGAATGAAATCTGGAATATAGTGCTAGTCTCAGCCAAAGACCATAAAACTATTAGCAGATATCATAAAAACTCATCTGGTTCACTAATGTCCTTCAGAGATGGAAATCTTCCTACATGTGACTCCAGATCATCATCAAATGGTTGAATCGCAATGTGTAAGATGGCCATGCAAAACCCTTCTGGCTTGGCCTGGCAAACAATACCAATATCTTATCAAAATGTTTTCTAAATCTCCAACTAATGCCCCTGTGAGTGTGATTGCTCACTCAGAGACCAATCTGCAAACTTTCCACCTTTTAAAAGAAGACTCTGGAGATTTATTGCAGAATTATAACTTTTTTTATTAAAGGTTATACTCTCAAAAATAATATAGCATCCTCAACTGCTCCATTCACACAGTTAGATTTTTTTTTCAAAAATACTCTTGATTTTAAAATTGTTCTCATTCAAACATGAAATATTTTTGAAATTGTACCTAAATATGCACATTATTAAAAGTGGATATTTCAATCACCGTGGTAATAAGAATACCCCATCAAAGCAACCCAGCCTCAACTCTCCAAGTTCAGAACACAATCAGGGCAAAAGCTTTCAAAGTGAGAGATGTGAATGGAGTGACAGAGTGAAATGATTGATAAGTTTGCAAAACCCGTGAACTGTCAAGAGGATGGGAAATGTTTCAGATTGTGTCAACGAAGTGAATGTGAAGTGAAGACCGAAATGAAACCCAATCTTGCACAGAAGAGGTAAAAGAGGCCAGTTTCTGTGATTGGAGTTGAGGGAGAGAATGAGAAAAAGTCAGAGGTGTGAAAATTGGCACAATGTTGTTGGATGATGACAGAGACAGGAAGTATTGTTAAATAGAAACTCCTGTGTGGAGGCAGGGGCATGAAACTGTGTCAATCTGATGAGTTTGCCTTTTGCACACCAGCTTTGTGTAGAGTCTGGAAGAGTCAATACTGGGCCCCAAAACAACATTGCAAACATTTCAAAACTTTGTTACAAAGTGACCAATACTCACTGCACAAAGAGCTTTGAGTCAGGCTCCCAAAATTAACATGAATGATCTGTTCTTGAGGTGATATAGAGAGAGCTTCACTCAGCACCTCATCAGCATTGGAGCTAATTTTGAGACCTTTGTCATGCAGTTAGCTTATTATTGAGAAGTAAAGCTTTTTACAAATCCATGTGTCACATCTTGACTCAGACTATCCTTTGCCTATCAATCCTGGACTGAGATTCTCCATCCCTGAGTGTGTTACACCTAGACTGAGAATATCTCTCCCTGTGTCACATCCGGACTGAAATTGTTCGACTATGTATCATACTTGGGACAGAGCCTGTTGGAATGATACTGCAGTGTTAAGAGATGTGTTTTGTCATGGGTTCTTTTAGACAGAGATTGGGAGACAGATGCCGAACAGACTATGAGGAGATAAACAACTTGTGAGGCCTTGGAGTTTTTTTAAAGTTTGAACAATAGAAGCAGCCTGAGTGGGTGTGTTCAAGCTCTCACAGAACCAGAATTTTAAGTTGGTTTTCAGTAGCTGATACTAGGGCCTTGAAGAAATGGAAGCCATTTTTCCCTTTCTTGATTACAGCCAAGAACTGGGGGGTTTCTTCCTTGCTGCTAGATTACATGTGAGACAAAGTTTGTTTTCTGACTTTGCCTTCTTGCCAACAGTGTGTTTATGGCATGTTACTACACTGGAAGAGTTAATTTGTAATAGTTTCCATATATATTATTCTGTTAAAATTTCAATACTATTAAGTTATTCCAAGTTCTTCTTTCTTTTGTTGTAATTTAACTACAGTGTTTCAATAAATTGTGTTCTCTTAAACGTCAAGTAGTTTGGCCATTCAAATTGCATCTGGAATACAGCTCCTGACATTTACCTATAAAATAAGAAAAAAGGGATTTGACTACATTCTTAATATATTTTGAGGGGGTCTGGTCTGGTCCATAACAAACTGAGGGGTCTTGATGGGATCAAAATCTCTAATTCCAGGGTTGGGTTTAGGATTATTAGAGTCAAAATCAGCAAGTGGTAAGTGTTAATGTCTTTTGTTTCAGGTGCTGAGTTTGGTTGGTTTAAACAAGGTGTGCCTTGTGTAGTAATGGTTCTTTTAGTCACTTAAGAGTTTCCTGGGACTGGAAGAAGTCGTTTTAGGAGTTTTACAGTAAGTGAGCAAACTGGCAGACCAACTGGAGTTGGGGTTGCCTTTGTCCATGCAAAAAGGAAGGTAATTGCAGCAATGGCTTGACATTTACAATTGCTGGAAATGCAGTCGGAATCTTTGCAAACAGCTGGAATTCAATTGTAAATGAAGAGGCTTGAATTAGCAGCAAAAGAAAAGGAAAGTATAGCCCCAGCAGAACAAAAAGGAAGAGGAAAGGAAATGAAACAAGTTGAATTATTACTAAAAGCAGAGCAAAAGGAAAAAGACTCTAGCAGAAGAAAGAGAGAGAAGAAAGGGAGGAAGAGAAAAAAAGAAAGAAAGCAGACAAAGAGTGAAGAAAAACAGAAAGAGAGAGAGGTTGAACTTCAAAAGTAGATGATGAGAAAGGCAAGTTGACTTAAAAGGGCAGAGGTGATGGGAGAAGGTGGGCTTAATGAGGATAGTGATACAAACCCATTGGAGCCAAAGGTGGGGATCTGTTTAAATATGTCCGAGCATTGCTTAAGTTTGACAAGAAGAATGATCATTTGAGAAAATGGCTGAACAAATGAAATGACTGGTGACCATTAAGGTATTGTTGGTCGGTAGAACGAGTGAGGTATTTGCATTGTGATCAGGGTAGGATCTGGGGAATGTAACGAGGGATAAATGCCATCTTAAGTGCATCTGAGCTCATACCAGAAACCTACAGACATTTCAGGAATCTCAGGAAGGACCCTGGTCAAACATACCAGAATATAACCGTTTAAAACACTTACCTCAGGCGTCGGAGCCTCCATTTGCCGAGAGGTGCGAGGGAGGAGCAAAGGACCATTGGGAATGTTTAAAGTGGGTGAGATCTAAACCCGAGACCCTACACTATAGGGACACCCTCCCTCTCACCTCCTCTAACCTTACTAAGAGTCTGTAAACTTGGTAAGTTGTCAGGTTTCTCATTTTTTTACTTCTCTTCCTTTGTTTAGTCCTGTGCAGGCTGTCAGCGTATCAGAATATGGATGTTAAGCCAGTTGCATGTTCCTCCTGCAGAATGTGGCAGGTGAGACACACTTCACATGTCCCTGCTGACTACATCTGCAGGAAGTGCACCCAACTCCAGCTCCTCGAAAACCGAGTTAGGGAACTGGAGCTGGAGCTGGATGAACTACGGATTATCCGGGAGGCTGAGGGAGAAATTGAGAGGATGTACAGGAAGGTGGTCACTCCCCTGACACAGGATAAGGACAGCTGGGTTACTGTCAGGGAGAGGAAAGGGAACCGACGGTCAGAGCAGGGATCCCCTGTGGCCATTCCCCTCAGCAATAAGTATACCGTTTTGGATACTGCTGGTCGGGACAGCCTACCGGGGAAAGCCATAGTTGTCAGGTCTCTGGCACTGAGCCTGGCACTGAGGCTCAGAAGGGGAAGGGGGAAAATAGAAAAGCACTAGTGGTAGGGGACTCATTAGTTAGACAGATTGACAGGAGATTTTGTGGTCAGGAATGGGACTCTCGGAAGGTATGTTGCCTCCCTGGTGCCAGGGTCCGGGATGTCGCCATTGGGTTTACAGGATTCTGAAGGGGGAGGGGGAGCAAGCAGAAATCATGAACATATTGGCACCAATGATGTAGCCAGGAAAGGGACTGAGGATCTGAAAAGTGACTACAGAGAGTTAGATTGGAAGTTGAAGAGTAGGACGAGTAGAGTAGTGATCTCGGGTTTGCTACTGGTGCCACAAGATAGTGAGGTGAGGAACAGTTGGCAAATGCAGCTTAACACATGGCTGCGAGGCTGGTGCAGGAGGGAGGGCTTCAGATACCTAGACTATTGGGATACCTTCTGGGGAAAGTGGGACCTGTACATGAAGGATGGGTTGCACCTGAACTGGAGGGGCACAAGTGTCCAGGGTGGGAGATTTGCTTGTGTGATTCGGGAGGGTTTAAGAGCCACGTGTCTGAGAGGGGGACCGTCGCAAATGGGGCAGTGACAGGATGTAATGAATCTATCGGGAAGGTTTCTCACACGATGAAACAAAGGGATTGGTTAAAGTGTGTCTGCTTTAACGCAAGGAGTGTCCAAAATAAGAGTGACGAACTTTGAGCATGGATCAGTACTTGGGGCTATGATGTTGTGGCCATTATAAAGATGTGGGTTTCACTGGGGCAGCAATGATTTCTTGATGTTCCAGTATTTAAAATGTTTACAAAGAATAGGGAGGATGGAAAACGAGGAGGGGGTGTAGCATTGCTAATCAGAGAGTGCATCACAGCTACGGAAACAAAAGTTGTTGAGGAAGGTTTGTCTACTGAGTCAGTATGGGTGGAAGTTAGGAATAGCAAGGGAACAGCCACTGCACTGGGTGTTTTCTACAGACCACCTAACAGCAGTAGAGAGATTGAAGATCTCATAGGTGGGCAGATTCTGGAAAAATGCAAAAGTAGCAGAGTTGTTGTTGTGGGTGATTTCAACTTTCCCAATATCGACTGGAACTTCCTAAGTGCAGATGGTTTGGATGGAGCCATTTTTGTCAGGTGTGTCCAGGAGGGTTTCTGTAGTCAGTATGTAGACAAACCGATGAGAGGACAGGCCATTTTGGATTTGGTGCTTGACAATGAGCCAGAACAGGTGTCAGATCTCGTGGTGGGAGAACACTTTGGTGACAGTGATCACAACTGCCTCACATTTACCATAGCCTTGGAGAGGGAAAGGAGCAGTTACCAAGGGAAGATATTTAATTGGGGAAAAGGAAATTATGACACTATCAGATAGGAGTTGGGAAATACAGACTGGGAGCAATTGTTCCACAGAAAGGGTACAGCAGGTATGTGGAGACTATTTAAGAAGCAAGAAATAAGAAGGGGTAAGATTAAGGAACTTTGGATGACGAGAATAGAGGAGCCTCTCGCAAAAGAAAGAAAGAGCTTACGTAAGGTGGAGGAAGCAAGGATCTTGCACAGCTTTAGAAGATTACAGGCTTCCTAGAAAGAAGCTCCGAAATGGACTAAGGAGAGCCAGGAGGGGGCACAAAAAAGGCTTGGCAAGAAGGATTAGGGAGAACACAAAGGCGTTTTACTCATATGTGAAAAATAAGAGAATGATCAGGGAGAAGGTAGAGCCCATCTGGGATAGCGGAGGGAACCCGTGCGTGGAGTCTGAGCAGATAGGGGAATGAGTTTTTTGCTTTGGTTTTTACCAAGGAAAGGGGCCTTGTTGTTGATGAAAACTTTGAGGAGCTGTGATACAGTCTTGACCAGATCAAGATTGATGAAGTTGATGTGCTGGAAAATTTGGAAAACATTAAGATTGATAAGTCCCCAGGGCCAGACCAGATTTATCCTAGGCTACTCCAGGAAGTGAGAAAGGAAGTTGTTAAACCACTGACGAGGATATTTGCCTCCTCACTCTCCACGGGAGTTGTTCCGGAGGATTGGAAGGAGGTGAATGTTGCTCCTCTTTTCAAGAAGGGTAATAGGGAAATCCCTGGCAATTACAGACCAGTCAGTCTTACGGCTGTAGTCAGCAAAGTTGTTTTTTATAAACAAGGTATACAAGATAATGAGTGGAATAGATAGAGTCAATAGCCATAGACTTTTCCCCAGGGCAGGATTGACTGGTACAAGGGGTCATAGTTGTAAAATATTAAGAGAAAGATATAGAGGAGATGTCAGAGGTAGGTTCTTTATGCAGAGAGTTGTGAATGCATGGAATGCGTTGCCAGTGGTGATGGTGGAAGCAGAGTCATTGGGGACATTTAAGTGACTGCTGGACACGCACATGGATATCAGTGAGTTGAGGGGTGCATAGGTTAAGTTATTATAATTCACATTAGGATTAAACTTTGGTACAGTATCGTGGGCTAAAGGGCCTGTTCTGTGCTGTACTTTTCTATATTCAATGCTCTAAACATTGAGTTTGAAAGGATCAAACAAAGCAATTTCCATAGATGGATAAGGGCATGAAAAATAGATCAAGCATGTGATGCTCTTTGGAAAAGTTCAAACATCTATTTCCTGAAGTAATGTGAACTCATGTCGAAGAGCAGTGAGTTAAGACTGCAAGATTAGCAGTAGAAATGGCAGATGGTTATGAGCTGATGCATAAATCAAAGTGTGGCATCTATTATCAATTTCGATCTGTTGGAATAGAAATTGGGGAAAAGAGGTGGCAAGGGAAAAGGAGATCTCATTGAAGACAGTAAAGATAGTTTACAACAAAGTAAAAAGGAAACCCATGAGAAGTAAAAAAGCTGAGATGTTTTCACTGCAATAAAGTAGGTCAGTAGGTCAGATGGAATTGTAATGTTGGTGATTTAGCAAAAGCACTGGGAAGACAGATGTGGGAAACCAGGAGAAGTCAGGAGGTTTGCTGAAGTGCTTAAGGGAAGTCCAGTGGAACTAAAAAGCTGCACCAGAATATACAAGCTGGTCAGGAACTAGTTGAGAAAATAGTGCCAGATCTCTTTAAAGAATTTACTTGCGAGGATAAGATTTACTCAAATATACCTGGAGGAGCAGGTAAAGAAATTAAAATTTTAAGAGCTATGGGAACATGTCAATTTTCAATGGTGGGAGATAAGGAGATATGTAACTCAGAAGGAGTATTGCCAGAAATGGGGGTAACATGAGGAACTCATGGTGAGAAGAGCAATGTTCCATTATATAAAGAGAGGTTGGAAAGTCCAGTGAAATGTGATGAAGTGGTGGTAGGAGTCATAGAGAAGTTCTCAGTTCCAGGAATACATCTATCCGCAGTAATCATATAGCTGGATCACAGATGGAAGTAATGCCTGGTAGTGGAAAATCAGGCAATTGAGGTATTACAGGAGGTATATCCTTGGATTTTTCATGACAGTGCGATAACAAGGTCAAAAAGTCACAGGCTGAAGAAGGAGAAATCAAAGATAAGGAAATTGAAGTAGAATTATCAGAGGCAATGTTTGATTAAATGGTTGAGAAAAAAAAAGAACAGGTGGAGGGCAAAGTGGACATTTTTGTTCAGAGAAATTAATTACAATGGAAAGATGCAAAACTAAAGTAGTTGTATCAAGAAGTGTATCCAGAAGTATAACCTGAGTAAATCCCAGAATGTTACCCTCTTAAAAATGACTTCTTGATGATGAAATGGAAACCATCACATATTCAGACAGATGAGAATAGGCAGAAGTTCAGAAGGTTGTGTTACCAGTGGGTTATAGAAAAGAGGTGTTGCAGCCATTCGGAGGTCTTTTGGGAGTAAGGAAATCTCAAGCCAAAATACAAAAACACGTTTATTGTCCTGGATTGCTTAAGGATGTGGTTGAATAATGACAGACATATCACATGTGTCAGGTAACTGGAAAACCTCAGGCAGATAACAACAGTACCCATAATACCAATTACTGCATTTGAGGAACATTTTTTATCAGAGTCATAATTGTTTGCGTGGTAACCCTTCCTAAATCAAAAAGCGAAAATCGATATTTGTTGAAAATAATGGATGTGTCCACTGGATTTCCAGAGTCCATTCTTTTGCACAGTATCATAGATAAAAGGATTGGAGAAGAGTTACTCAAATTTTTCACTAGATATGGACTACCAACAGAGACACAATCAGATCAAGGATCAAATTTTACATCAAAATTGTTCAAGGAAATAATAGTTTAGAACATAGAACATAGGACATAGAACATTACAGCACAATATATTACAGCCCTTCAATCTTCAATGGTGCGCCAACCTGTGAAACCAATTCAACCCACACTATTCCATCCTCATCCATATGTCTATCAAATGACCATTTATATGTCCTTAAAGTTGGCGAGTCTACTACTGCTGCAGGCAGTGCATTCCATGCCGTACTACTCTCCAAGTAAAGAAACTACCTGTGACATCAGTCCTATATCTATCACCCATCAATTTAAAGTTGTGTCCCCCATGCTAGCCATCGCCATCCGAGGAAAAAGGCTCTCACTGTCCAACCTATCTAACCCTCTGATTATCTTACATGTCTCAACTAAGTCACCTCTCACCCTTCTTCTCTCTAACGAAAACAGCCTCAAGTCCCTCAGCCTTTCCTCATAAGACCTTCCTTCCATACCAACATCCTAGTAAATCTCCTCTGAACCCTTTCCAAAGCTTCCACATCCTTCCTATTATGCAGTGACCAGAACTGTACGCAATTCTCCAAGTGTGGCCACACCAGAATTTTGTACAGTTGCAGCATGACCTATTTGGTCGGAATCTCAATCCTCTCCCAGTAAAAACTAACACACCGTATGCCTTCTTAACAGCCTTATCAACCTGGGTGGCAACTTTCAAGGATCTATGTACCTGAACACCAAGATCTCTCTGCTTAGCTACAGTTTCAAGAATCTTATCATTAACCCAGTACTCTGCATTCCTGTTACTACTTCCAAAGTGAATCACCTCACAACTTTTCCACATTAAATTCCATTTGCCATCTCTCAGCCCAGCTCTGCAGCTTATCTATGTCCCTCTGTACTCTATAACATCCTTTGTCACTATCCACAACTGTATCAACCTTAGTGTCATCCACAAATTTACTAACCCATCCTTCTACGCCATCATCCAGGTCATTTATAAAAATGACAAACAACAGTGGACCCAAAACAGATCCTTGTGGTACACCACCAGTAACTGAACACCAGGATGAATATTTCTGATTAACCACCACCCTCTGTCTTCTTTGAGCTAGCCAATTTCTGATCCAAACCGCTAAATCACCCGCAATCCCATTCTTCTGTATTTTGTACAATAGCCGACTATGGGGAACCTTACCTAATGCCTTACTGAAATCCACATACACCACATCAACCATTTTACCCACATCCACTTGTTTGGTCACCTTCTCAAAAAAATCAATAAGGTTTGTGAGGCATGACTGACCTTTCACAAAACTGTACCGACTATCCTGAATCAAATGATTCCTTTCTAGATTATTATAAATCCTATCTCTGATAACCCTTTCCAACACTTTATCCACAACCAAAGTAAGGCTCACAAGTCTGTAATTTCCAGGGTTGTCTCTAATTCCCTTCTTGAACAAGGGAACAACACTTGCTATCTTCCAGTCTTCTGCCACTATTCCTGTAGACAATGACGACATAAAGGTCAAAGCCAAAGGCTCGGCAATCTCCTCCCTGGCTTCCCAGAGAATCCTAGGATAAATCCCATTTTATCTATTTTCACACTTTTCACAACTTCTAATACCTCCTTTTTGTGAACCTCATCCCATCTAGTCTAGTAGCCTGTATCTCAGTACTCTCCTCGATAACGTTGTCTTTTTCCTGTGTGAATACTGACAAAAAGTATTCATTTAGTGCTTCCCCTATCTCCTTTGACTCTACGCACAGCTTCCCACTGCTATCCTTGATTGCCCCCCATCTTACTCTAGTCATTCTTTTATTCTTGATATACCTATAGAAAGCCTTAGGTTTTTTCTTGATCCTATCCGCCAACAACTTCTCATGTCCCCTCCTGGCTTTTCTTAACTCTCTCTTTAGGTCCATTCTAGCTAATCTGTAACTCACAAGCACCCTAACTGTGCCATCATCTCTCAACATAAGCCTTCTCCATCCTCTTGACAAGAGATTCAACTTCTTTAGTAAACCACAGCTCCCACCCTCGACAACTACCTCCCTGTCTGACAGGTACATACTTATCAAGGATCCGCAATAGCTGGTTCTTGAATAAGCTCCACATTTCAATAGTGCCCACCCTCTGCCGTTTCCTTCCCCATCCTATGTATCCCAAATCTTGCCGAATCACATCATAATTGCCTTTCCCCCAGCTATACCTCTTGCCTGCGGTATATACCTATCCCTTTCCATTGCAAAAGTAAACATAACCGAATTGTGGTTAATATCACCAAAGTGCTCACTTATCTCCAAGTCTAACACCTGGCTCGGGTTCATTACCCAGTACCAAATCTAAAGTGGCCTCGCCCCTTGTTGGCCTGTCTACATACTTTGTTAGGAAACCCTCCTGCACACATTGAACAAAAACTGACCCATCTAAAGTACTTGAACTAAAGTATTCCCAATCAATATTTGGAAAGTTAAACCCCCATAACAGCTATCCCCTCACTCTTGCTCCTATCGAGAATCATCTTTGCTATTCTGTCTTCTACATCTGTAAAACTATTTGGAGACCTATAGAAAATTTCCAACAGGGTAACCTCTCCTTTCCTGTTTCTAACCTCAGCCCATGCTACCTCAGTAGACGAGTCCTCAAACGTCCGTTCTGCCACTGTAACACTATCCTTCACTAACAATGCAACATTACACCCCTCATTTACCATTTTCTCTGTTCTTTCTGAAAAATCTAAATCACAGCACCTGCAGTAACCATTTAGGAATCAAACAAACCAAATCCATTGTGTACCATCCAGAATCACAGCGAGCATTAGCATGGTAGCATCAAGCTATAAAGACCATGCTGAGGCCTGATAGTCAAGGCCATCCAGAGGATGGGGATAAAGGAATTCCACTTGTACCTTTAGCAATTGAAGATGCATCAAATGAACATACCAAATACAGTCTGTTTGGATTAGCTTTAGGGCATGAGGTGAGATGACCACTGAAGAAAAATTGGTGAGTCAGAGTTCAGGGAACACACGTTTGGATTCTAATTGTCAAATCTTAGGGAAAGATTAAATTGAGCAGGTGAGTTGGCTCGACAGTGTTTAAAATTAGTACAGCATGTGATGAAACAGGGAGTAGACAAGAAATCAAAAATTTGTAATTTTGTTAGTGGAAATTAGGTGCTAGTGTTACTTCCAGTGGTAGGTGAACCTTAAAAGCAAGATTTAGTGGACCTTACAAACCAAAAGGAAACTGAGTGAGGTAAATTATTTGATAAGAAGGAAATCTCACGGAGTGTTTCATGTAACATTGCTCAAAGAGTGTTTTGATGGGGAAAGAAAGCAAAAGTGTTATTTCTTACGACAGAGAGAGATGAATCAAGTTCAGAGGATTCTGAATTGGACATTTCTCAAATTAAATTGGACAATGAAGAAGCTCTCATTCGGATAAATTATTGAGCTACCTTCCAGATGAAAACAAAGATTGCACACAATCTCAAAGACAACTTAATTGAAGTGATTTGCAGTGACTGGAGCTCACCCACAGTAATGATGCTAAAACCAGATGGTACCCAACGATTGTGTGCGGCCTATTGTAAAGTCAGTGCAATGACAAAATCTAAATAATATCCTATTCCATGTTTGGAAGACTGTATTGAGAAGATGGGGCAAGCAACTTAAATTTCAAAATTGGACTTTCTCAGAGGATACTAGGCAGGTACATCCAAAAGAGCAAAGGAAATTCTGGCTATCATGACCCCAAATGGACTCTACCATTTTAAAGTCATGCCATTTGGTATAAAAAATGCACCAGCCACATTTCAAGAACAGATCAATAGAGTTATTTCTGGATTAACTACTTGTATGATGTACATCAACAACCTGGTGATTTTTAGTCAAACATGGAAGGAACATTTACAGCATCTATCAGAATAGTTTATTCAAATTTGGGAGGCAGGCTTGATGATAAACCTGGCTAAGAGTCAGTTCGCAAAAGCTCAAGTCACATTCCTGGGCCGTGTCTTTGGACATGGACAGATGGCCCTATGGAGTATGAAAACAAAGATTATTGGAGAGTTTACAGCATCATCAACAAAGAGGGCAGTACTACGATTCCTGGGATTGAGTATTTTTTTTATCAGAGGTTCATGATGGAACTTTAGCTGTGTGATTGGTCGACTGACTGACTTACTGAAGAAGTGCAAAACATTTCAGAAGATGGAGGAATGTCAGAAGGTATTTGACAGGCTGAATGCTGTCCCAGTGTTAGCCCCACCTAATTACACAAGGACATTCAAGGTGACTATCGATATGAATGATGTGGGAGTTGGTGCTGTACTCTTGCAAGAAGACGATGAGAAGTTAGAAATACCTGTTGGGTATTCTTCCATAAAATTGAATAATCTTAACAGAAATATTCCACAATTAAGAAGCAAACATTGAGCTTGGTGTCGGTGTTACATTTCAGGATTTATATTACCAGTATTGTGTCTGAGATGATCGTATATACTAGTCATAACTCCTTAAAGTTTTTGGAGAAATTTAAGGACAAAAATTCCAGACTGTTTAGATAGAGCTTATTATTGCAGCCAATCAATTTGAAAATTTTACAAGTTGCAGGAAAGAAAAGGTAATGATCAATGCACTGTCTCAACTTGGATGAAGTAAGACAGAGGTGTTCAGTTGCAGGAAAATAATAGACTGAAATAGACTTATAATAAAGGTTTGCACACTTAGGGTCAATTTGATGGAAATGCACTGTAGTGTCCTAAGGGAGTAAGACTAAGGGTTTTTAAAAATGAAGCTGTTTTTGTATATTGTTGGTTCATTTTGATTAGGGGGGATGTTATGATAATGCTATGACTTTAAGTCTTGTCTCTTTCCTGGTTTCTTTTAGAAAGGGATTGGTGACAGGTGACAAACAGACTCTGAGAAGAGAAACTTGTGATGCCTTGGAGTTGATTTTAAAAGTTGCAACAATAGAAGCAGCCTGAGTGAGCGTGGTTAAGCACTCGCAGATCAAGGATTTTTAGTTAGTTTTCAGCAGTTGCTGTTGGGTCTTGAAGAAATTGAATCTTTTTATTCCCTCTCTCAAATATGGGCAAAAGCTGGGAATTTTCTTCCTATGTTTCTGGATTGCATGTGAAATAAAATTAGTTTTCTGAATTTGCCTTCTTGTCAATAGTGAATTTATGGGATATTACTTTATGGGAATAATTAATTTGTAATAGTTTCAGTACCTCTTACTTTATTAAGTTTTCCAATAGAGTTAAATTATTCTAAATTTTTCTTTCTTTTGTTGTATTTTAACAATAGTGTTTGAATAAGTTGTGTTTTGCTTAATGTCGAGTAGTTTAGCCAATCATATTGCATATGGAATACAGCACCTGATATTTACCTTCAAATAAGAAAAAATTAAGGTCTAAGTTTCCTTATTAATACATTTTGAAAGGGTCTGGTCTGGTCCATAACACTGCCCCTTCCTGTTTCACACCTGGACTGAGACTGTCCCTGTGTGTGTCACACCTGGCTGAGACTGTCCCTGTGCATGTCACACCTGGACTGAATCTATCTCTGTGTGTGTCACACCTGGACTGAGTCTGTCCCTGTGGGTGTCACACCTGGACTGATTCTGTCTGTGTGTGTGTCACACCTGGAGTGAGTCTGTCCCTGTGCATGTCACAACTGGATTGAGACTGTCCCTGTGTGTGTCACACCTGGAATGAGACTGTCCCTATGCATGTCCCACCTGGACTGAGACTGTCCCTGTGCATGTCACACCTGGATTGAATCTACCTGTGTGTATGTTACACCTGGACTGAGTCTGTCCCTGTGGGTGTCACACCTAGACTGAGTCTGTCTCTGTGTGTGTCACACCTGGACTGAGTCTGTCTCTGTGTGTGTCACACCTGGAGTGAGTCTGTCCCTGTGTGTGTCACACCTGGACGGAGACTGTCCCTGTGTGTGTCACACTTGAACTGAGACTGTCCCTGTGTGTGTTACATCTGGACTGAAACTGTACCTGTGTGTTAAACCTGGAGTGAAACTATCCTTCTATGTGTCACACCTGGAGTGAGAACGGCCCTCCCTATGTCACAACTGGACTGAGACTGTTCATCCTATCACAATCCTGGCTTGGTGTTATCTAAAGCTTCCTCCTGTTATGAGTGAATGTCCATTATAAAAATGACATATTTCATTTTACTAGAAACTTGGAGATATAAGTACCAAATACACATTAACTGAGATGTGAAATTAATGTTTACATTTTGGTTTCATTGACTTCATTGAGTTGGAATACAGGGTTGTCGTATGCTTTCTTCTCATTGCGTTTGGCCTCCCTCTCTGCTTGCAGACAATGGGCACAGTGTGGAGTATCGACCTGAACAGTCTTACCAAAGTTGGAGAAATCAACTCTGTACTTCCCTTCTTTTGATTTGGAGACAATGGGAGCAAATCTATAGCCCCAGAAGACTTCATCTGGGATGTAAGATGTTCTCACCTGGCAGGTGGCGCTGGTGGCCTCTATGGTGCCATCCAGGAACACTACCAACTCAAAGTCTTGCTGCTTGATGGTCTCGGCTGACATCTCATAGAAGGGACTGGTCTTGTCAATAATGTGATAGATAGTGAGAGGAGATATGAAAAATAGATTCTCATTCCCTGCATCAACAATAAAATCAATGTTGACTTGATCCATAATAATGGTCTCACCCTCTAGAGTCACTGTGGTTTTCAAAAGCTTTCCATAAATGTGGCTGCTAATCAGAAGGCTTTTCCTGAGGTTGGCTACTCGGATCAGGAGACACAGTTTTCCCCCACGTTTGCTGATGACAGCGGTTTTGCTGAAGGTGATGGTTTTGGCACGTTTCTTTGGTCGAGAGATCTTGGCCAGGATGGCACCGCACATGAAGGAATTAATGATGACACCAAGGATGGATTGAGTCACCAGGAGGAAGATGGCTTCACCACACTGTTCCGTCACACACCTGAACCCATAACCAATTGTGACCTGAGTCTCCAGTGAGAAGAGAAAGGCAGATGTCAGCCCATTGAGATTCTGAACACAAGGCGTATGGGTATCAGTGGGTGAAAATTCAGGAAGGTCCTTATGCATGTAAGCAACTGCGTACCACAACAAACCAAAGAGAAACCAACTTCCGAGGAAAGCTGAAATAAAGATGGTCATCTGATATCTCCATTTGAGGTCAAGGACAGTTGTCCAAATATCCACAAGGAAGCCAATCCGTGAATGCTCCTTGACGTTTCCGAATTCGATGTTACACCTCCCATCCTTGGAGACAAGACGAGCTCTCTGACGATTGTGCTCTGTAAGGTTTTGAGTGAATCTCCTGCGGAGGTATTTGAACATTCCGCAGAAAAAAACACCTGTTAATCTGTGAAGACAATGCCAAAGAATATATTAAACTCCATTATTTATCCTCCAGCGAGCTCTGAGGACCTTCCCAATACATTCTAATCACAAAACTGAAGAGGAAACTGCATTTTATCACCTTTTCTGAAATTAAACCAAACACCATAATTTCTTTCAAAAGCTTCAACCTGGATATACGGTTAATTGAGTTGTCCACAGGAAATATCCATAAGTGTTTAAGAAAATAACAAGATTGCATATTACCACAAAGCAGATAAACATCTGTTAATTTTCAACTACTAGTTAGCACTAACCTGACAAATCATGATGATAAAAGAGAGAAATTTTGCTTGGTCATTCGGCATCTTTCAAGCTAAATGTGAAGGTTAAATAAAGCGTTCAGGAGCTCGACTCATAGAATAGCTGCAGAATTAAATTAGCCTTCACTTGTTTTTTCCAATTGAGAGCCCCACAGTTATTTGTTCACTAGATAAAGAGTCATTAAAGGATAAATGGGGCACAACAAGTTTAGAGTCAAGAGTGTGTTGCTAGGAAAGCACAGTACGCCAAGCAATATCCAAGGAGCAGGAGAATTAACATTTCGGGCATAAGCCCTTCATCAGGGGCTTGTGGTCTGGGGCTGAGAGATAAATGGAAGGGGATGGAGTTGGGAGGAAGGTAGCTGAGAAAGCGGTAGGTGGACGAAGGTGAGGGAGAAGGTGATAGGTCAGAGGGAAGAGTGATGGACCGTCTGGAGGGTGGTGCCGGATTGTAGGCTTGGACTGGGATGATGTGGGAGGAGGAGAAATGAGGAAGCTGTTGAAATCCCCATTTTTCCTGTGTGGTCGCAGGGTCCCAAGGTAGAAAATGAGGCATTCCTCCTCCAGGCGTCAGGTGGTAATGGTTTGGTGGTGGAGGAAGGCCAGGACCTGCATGTCCTTGAAGGAGTGGGAGGGGGAGTTAAAGTGTTGATGGGTGGAGGTAACCCAGAGATGTTCTCTGAAATGGTCTGCAAGAAGGTGTCCTGTCTCCCTGATGTAGACCACACCGGGTACAATAAGTCCACATTTAGAAAGAACAGATCATTGAGATATTCAGACCCAGCCTGAGACAAGGACAACATTAGTCTCAGTGATAGTTGTAGTTCTAATGGAATGCCAATTGCACAAACTCTAGCTTTGAGTTAGGCACATGTTACTTAAAACACAGATCTGACTCATATTGGTGATCCTAGATATAGGAGGACAAGCCTAATGTTGAAAAAAGAAATAAAGAGGAGGTTTTCTCTAAAATGAATTCATGAATTGTGGATTTTGCTGGTAAGGTCAATTCTTATTGCCCATCCATAATTGCCCTGTCATGGGTACAAATAGGTGCATGCTGGAACCACTGCAGTCTGTCTAATGCAGATGTACTCACAGTCAGGGAAGAAGTTCCAGGACTCTAAACCTGGGAGACTGAAGAAATTGCAATCAATTTAAACAGCAAGGCTGGTGTGTGACTTGGAGACGAGGGTGTAGGCACTGGTTTTGCTGTTCTAGCTGATGGGGGTTGTTAATTTGAAAGATTGTGTCAAAGGAGGCTTGGTAGAGGGAACATTTCACATAGCATGAGGTAAAAATTCAACTGAGCGTGAAGAACTGCACAGAGACTGATATCGATCACCAAGCTGCCCTTTATGTACACATGCACAGTGCACAGGCTGTGATCAGCCAGCTCAGAGTCAATGTCTAGACTGAGGAAATCTTCAGAATCTCCTGTTTATGTTTGTCAGCCAGGGCTCCCTGATTGGCTCAGGTTAACAACCCCAATCAAGGATCTCAGAGTCAATGAGATCCACCTGGCCATGCTCCCACAGTGGACAACAGGGACTGAATAAATTAGATTCTCCAAAAATATTTTCATTATCTCTACAGCTGAAAAAGATACCCTCAGTTTTGAGAGTGATTGGTACAAAGTGATGGGAATACAAAAAGGAGAGTCAAACGGGTTACCTCAGTTTTGAAAACAAAGTGTTTATGGGGATGGCACAGTGGCTCAGTGGTTAGCACTGCAGCCTCACAGCACCTGGGTTCAATTCCCACCTTGGGTGGAGTTTGCATATTCTCCCCGTGTCTGCATGGATTTCCTTTGGGTGCTCCAGCTTCCTCCCACAATCCAAAGATATGGAGGTCAGGTAAATTGGCCGTGTTAAATTGCCCATAGTGTTAGGTGCATTCGCAAATATAAGGTGGGGGAGTGGGTCTGGGTGGGTTGCTCTTTGGAGGGTCGGTGTAGACTTGTTGGGCCAAAGGGCCTGTTCCATATTGTAGGGAATCTAATCTAATATGTTGCCTGTTTTTATTGGGTAATTTTATGAGGCATCATCAATGGGATTGAGAGTCATGAAACCAGTCCTAAGTACCCATGCTGGTTTATACCCTCACAAGTAAAACTGCACCCTGGAGCAGAAACAGTACCCTATAAATTATATCATCAGAGTCAGAGTTAGAAACACAAGAATATCAATTCAAGTTTATAAAGAGGAGACAGAATTTACAACTTAACTGGGGTTTAGGGTTAACTAGCTTAGATTTGGGACTGGGGTGGAGGAGAAAAATTGGAAGCCTTGAGTCTGAACATGGGAACAGGAAGAGTCTATTTTATCCTCGAGTGTGCAGCACTTAACCAGTAAATCTAGTGATTCAATCCCTCAACTCCTTTCTTTTCTTCTTTGCTCCACACCTCTCGAGAAGCTTGCGTAATAAAATCTATCTCCCCGCATTTCAGGAGTTTGGCTGATTGCTGGCAGCAATTGAGACTTAACTAACTTTAGGAAGGAACAGGTCATCCTTTAACTATTGTGAGAAGTTTTGCTAGGAAGTGAACCCTCTTGCATTGATGCTTGCATTCATTGCTGTAGCTTTTTTGCATCAGTGGCGCCATTTCTACTTAACTTGTCCTTATTCCTTCCTATCCAGACTTGGCCATATTTGACTGTTCAGTCCATCTGATGTCATGGCCTGAAAACAGAAAGTGCTAGAATTCTAAGGGAGAGTCACACTGGGCTCGAACCATGAACTCTCTCCACACATGCTGCCAGTCCTGACTGAGATAACCAGACATTTCTTCACCCAGAGTGTGGTGAGCCTGTGAACGTCTCTGCCACAGAAAGTGATCTACGCTAAAACTTTCAAGGAGTTGAATATAGTTCTTAGGGTTAAAGGGATCAAAGGGTATGGGGAGAAAACAGGAACAAGGGACTAAGTTGGATGACCAGACGTAATCATATTGAATGATAAAACAGGCCCAAATAGCCTACTGTTGTTCCTATTTTCTATGTTTCTCCAGCACTTTTTTTTTATTTTGGATTTCCAGCATTTGCTTTTATTTAATGTTATGGTAGCTGGGGTTGGTATTGTCAACATAAATTTACAGTTCATCGTGTCAACAGTCATTGGACCAGGACATGATTAGTGACAAGTGAATGGATG
Organism: Hemiscyllium ocellatum; assembly: GCF_020745735.1. Classification (NCBI taxonomy): domain Eukaryota; kingdom Metazoa; phylum Chordata; class Chondrichthyes; order Orectolobiformes; family Hemiscylliidae; genus Hemiscyllium; species Hemiscyllium ocellatum. The sequence continues at coordinate 17,349,645 of NC_083429.1, read as the reverse complement.
CACTGCTGCTTGCTTAAATAACTCAAATTAAATTAGTGAAGTACAATTTTCCTTTCACAAAACCATGTTGACACTGCCTGGTTGCAGTGAATTAGTTTATGTGCTCCACGACAACTTCCATGATAATGAATACCAATGAGTTCCCTATGACTGATGTTAGGCTAACCAGTCTGTAGGTTCTTGCCTTTCTGTTTCCCTCCTTTTTTGAATAAACAAGTTCCATTTGTGGAGTTGTAATCCAATGGGACCTTTCCAGATCTTAGGAGCAAATGTTAGAGAGGCTGGGCCTGTGCCCCAGAAATCTAGAAGACTATCGGGTGATCTTATTGAAACTTCTGAGGGGAATTAACAGGGTAGATACTGAAAGGATGTTACCGTTTGTGGAAGACAATAGGAACTGAAAAGGGTGCGGAAAAGATTTGCAAGTATTCTATTGAGACTGAAGGGTTTTAGTTAAAAAGAGAGGCTGAATAGATTGGGACTTTTATCCCTGGACTGTCGGACGGGCGACCTCATAGAGATCTGTAAAATCATGAGAAGCATAGATAAGGTAAATAGCCAAGGGCTTTTCCCCAGGGCAGGTGAGTCCAAAACTAGAGGGCATAGGTTTATGTTGAGAGGGGAAAGATTTAAAAGGGACCTGAGGGACAAAGTTTTTCACTCAGAGGGTGGTACATACATGGAACAAACCATGAGAGGTAGTGTAGAAGCAGGTGCAATTATAACATTTAAAAGACATTTGGAAAGATATATGTCTAGGAAAGGTTTAGAGGAATATGGACCAAATGCAGGCAAATGGGATTAGTTCAAACCTGGCTGTCATGGTTGAGTTGAGCCGTAGGGTCTTGTTTCACACCTGATGAAGAGACAGTGCCCCAAAAGCTAGTGCTTCCAAATAAACCTGTTGGACTATAATGTGGTATTATGTGAATTTTAACTTTGTCCATACTGTATAACTCTATGATTAGGGGGTAACATTTCAAATAAGTGGTCGCCCATTGGAGATGGAGAGGAGAACTTGTCTTAACTCTACCCCACATCCCACTATCCCCGAGGGACAAAACAAAGCCTGTTTATATCACTCTCAGTTATATTCAGAGAGGGAGCTTCCAAATCTACTGGCGGAGAGAGTTCCAGAGATTTCCAATGCTTACGCTCAGATTTAAAGGTGAAGAATAACAGCGGGTCTTGGGTGGAATGACAGTGCCTGGGGGCATGCTATCTCACATGCTCAGGGTGTTTAGTGAACTAGCCCCATCAGCCTGAAATTGGTGCATATCCCTCCAAATCTTCCCTATACATTAACTAATTCAAAACTCTTTTACGTGTAACTTCGTCTGCATCCATTACTTCCTCTGGTAGTCATGATTTGGAGATGCCAGTGTTAAAAATCACACAGCACCAGATTATAGTCCAACAGGTTTAATTGGAAGCACACTAGCTTTTGGAGCGTCACTTTTGAGCCCTCCACTATCACCTGATGAAGGAGCGATGCTCCGAAAGCTGGTGTGCTTCCAATTAAACCTGTTGGACTATAACCTGGGGTTGTGTGATTTTTAACTTGCCTCTGGTAGTTCATTCTACACAAGAATCACTCTTTGTGTAAAAAAGCTGCCTCTCACATCCTTTTAAATCTTTCTCCTCTCACTTTGAAAATATGTCACCTGGTTTTGAACACTCACCTCCTTCCACCCCCCAGCCCCACCTGAGGGAAAAGACTCTTGTCATTCACCGTATCTAGACCCCTCATAATTTGATAAACCTCTATATGGTCGCCTCTCACCCTCGAATGCTCCAGTGAGAAAGATCCCAGCCTTTCCAGTCTATTTTTATATCTCAAACCCTCCATTCTGGCAACATCCTGGTAAATATTTTCTGAACCCGCTCCAGTTTCCTATAACAAGGCAACTAGAACTGCCTCACCAATGTCATGTGCAACTTCAACAAAGCATCCAAACTCTTAGACTCAAGTCTAAGCAATGAAGGCAAGCATGCTAAATACCTTCTTAACTATCCTGTCTACATGTGAAGCAAATTTCAAAAAATTGTGTACCTGAACCTCTCGGGTTCCAGTCATTGTGAGGTAGTAGTGCTAACCACTGAGCCACCATTTTGTAAGTTTCAAAGGATGTGAATCAGAACATTATCTTTATATATTAATATAATGCTTTGCAGGCATACAGAATGAAAATTGGAGCCAAACTATCCCAGTCTATGTTAAAGTAGTTAGCCTGAGATGTCATAAGGAACTCGGAAACAAATATATCATTAACCCTAGCTCTAATCCTAACCCTAATCCTAACCCTAAACTTGACCTTAAACCTAACCCTGACCCTAACTATAAGCCCAACACTAATCCATATGTTAATCCTAACCATAAACCTGATCCTGATCCTTGCCCTAACAGTGATCCTAACCCTAACACTGACAGCAGTCCTAACCCTGACCCGAGTGAACTCACTAGATTCCGAACACTGGAAATGTCAATATGCACAAAACCCATCTCACATCAGCCAGCACTGTTACTGGCCAAAAAGCTTCACAGGGTTTTACAGAACCTGTCACACCTGCCAGATTGTGTGAAAACCCCAAACTACAATAAGACCTTCCCCGGTATTACATTTGCTGGTTTTTGGAGAACCATTCAGCAAGAGATAATGTGGGATACCTGGCCATAGGAAAACTTTGCTACCAGTAAATACCTAGCCTTATCAGCTCCCCATCTCATATTGCCCACTCTATTCCTGTCTGGAATATAAGAGATAGGAGCAGGAGCCCATTGAGTTTGCTCCATCATTCAATATGCCTGTATTCCTGATGAAGGGCTTTTGCCCAGAACGTCGATTTTACTGCTCCTTGGATGCTGCCTGACCCACTGTGCTTTTCCGGCACCATTCTAATCTAGACTCTGGTTTCCAGTATCTGCAGTCATTGTTTTTACCTCCTTCATTCAATATGATCGTGTCTAATCTGATTTTGGTCTGAACATCATTTCCCTGCCTGCTCTCCCTGCTAACCTCTTTATTAGTCAAGAATCTATAAAAGGTGCACTGGAGACTAGAAGGTACCACATGTGTATCTCTGTATATCACAAAAATGATCCAAGAGAATAATTTTCACTCACAATATGATGCTAAACTGCTCCAGACTGAATCCAATGAATTTTTCCAATAACTGATGCATCTTTATAATTCCTCACACATTGATTATAAACAGTAGGAGTTCTATGCAACTCACAGCTCTGCAACTTTTATAAATTTCAATGAGTTTCTACATCAAGAAGTGGTCAAGGAAATCGGAAGACCTTCAAGAATTACATACTTGTCAATATACAGCCCATAACATGGTGTTCACTGTTCTGATCCAGACTTCCTGATTTTTGTGTTAAGCCACCAGCTTATGTGATACGTTCTCAAAAATATTGACTCGTCAACTATCATGTAAAGGATTCAGGACTGGAGAGCAAGCTTATGATGATGTCTGGATTAGTGGTGCTGGAAAAGCACAGCAGTTCAGTCAGAATCCGAGGAGCGGTAAAATTGACATTTTGGGCAAAAGTCTTTCACCAGGAATACAGGCAGAGTGCCTGAAGGGTGGAGAGATAAATGAGAGGAGGGTGGGGGTGGGGAGAGAGTAGCATAGAGTACAATAGGTGAGTGGGGGAGGGGATGAAGGTGATAGGCCAGGGAGGAGGGCAGAGCAGATAGGTGGAAAAGAAGATAGGCAGGTAGGACAAGTCATGTGGACAGTGCTGAGCTGGAAGTTTGGAACTGGGGTGAGGTGGGGGAAGGGGAAATGAGGAAACTGGTGAAGTCCACATTGATGTCCTGGGGTTGAAGTATTCCAAGGCGGAAGATGAGGCGTTCTTCCTCCAGGCGTCGGGTGGTGAGGGAGCGGCGGTGAAGAAAGCCCAGGACCTCCATGTCCTCGGCAGAGTGGGAGGCGGAGTTGAAATGTTGGGCCACAGGGCAGTGTGGTTGATTGGTGCAGGTGTCCCAGAGATGTTCCCTAAAGCGCTCCGCGAGGAGGCGTCCAGTCTCCCCAATGTAGAAGAGACTGCATCGGGAGCAATGGATGCAATAAATGATATTGGTGGATGTACAGGTAAAACGTTAATGGATTTGGAAGGCTTCTTTAGGGCCTTGGATGGAGGTGAGGGAGGAGGTGTGGATGCAGGTTTTGCAATTCCTGCGGTGGCAGAGGAAGGTGCTAGGAAGGGAGGGTGGGTTGTAGGGGGGCGTGGACCTGACCAGGAAGTCACGGAGGGAATGATCTTTGCGGAAGATGGAAAGGGGTAGGGAGGGAAATATATCCCTGGTGGTGGAGTCCGTTTGGAGGTGGCAGAAATGTCGGCGAATGATTTGGTTTATGTGAAGGTTGGTTGGGTGGAAGGTGAGCACCGGGGCGGTCTGTCCTTGCTACGGTTGGAGGGGTGGAGTCTGAGGGCAGAGGTGCGGGATGTGGACAAGATGTGTTGGAGGGCATCTTTAGCCACGTGGGAAGGGAAATTGCGGTCTCTAAAGAAGGAGGCCATCGGGTGTGTTCTGTGGTGGAACTGGTCCTCCTGGGAGCAGATACGGCGGAGGCGGAGGAATTGGGAATACGGGATGGCATTTTTGCAAGATGTAGGGTGGGAAGAGGTGTAATCCAGGTAGCTGTGGGAGTCAGTGGGTTTGTAAAAAATGTCAGTGTCAAGTCGATTGTCATTAATGGAAATGGAGGGGTCCAGGAAGGGGAGGGAGGTGTCAGAGATGGTCCAGGTAAATTTAAGGGCAGGGTGGAATGTATTGTTGAAGTTGATGAATTGCTCAACCTCCTTGCGAGGTGATGCCAATGCAGTCACCAATGTAGCGGAGGACAAGGTGGGGAGTGGTGCTGGTGAAATTATGGAAGATGGACTGTTCTACCTAGCCAACAAAGAGACAGGCATAGCTGGGGCCCATACGGGTGCCTATGGCTACCCCTTTGGTCTGGAGGAAGTGGGAGGATTCGAAGGAGAAATTGTTAAGGGTGAGGACCAGTTTGGCCATGTCACAGAGCTGCACATCATTGTGGATAAATAGCAGTGTGGGCAGGCCAGGAACTCATGGCAGAACATCAACACACTTTAATAGTTTGGATAGAAAGACACACAGGAACAGACTTCATGAACACGTGAAGAAGATCGATTAGTCCTTATCTAATGTGACTTTCAGATCTGAGCCTGGAATAGCTTCAATTACCAGGTAAATGAGTATTTAGTATTAATGTTTGATAAATTAGGTTAATTTGACATCTAAATGTGGAGACAGTTTTTGATTTAGCCTTCTCCTTGACTAGTCTGTCTTAAACCCAAATTCATAGCATAGCATCAACCCACATAATAAAAGGCAAACAGGTCATAGAGCCATAGAGATGCTCAGCATAGAAACAGAACCTCTGTTCAACTTATCCACACCAACCAGATATCCTAAATTAATCTAGTCCCATTTGCCAGCATTTGGCCCATATCCCTATAAACCCTTCTTATTCATATACCCATCCAGATGCTTTTTAAATGTTGTAATTGTACCAGCCTCCACCACTTCCTCTGGCAGCTCATTCCATACTCATCCCATCCTCTGCGTGAAAAGGTTGCCCCTGAGGTCTCTTTTATATCTTTCCCCTCTCACCCTGAATCTATGCCCTCTAGTTTTGGACTCCCCCACCCCAGGGAAAAGACCTGATCTATTTATCCTATTCATGCCCCTCATGATTTTATAAACCTCTATAAGGTCACCCCTCAGCCTCCAACAATCCTGGGAAAATAACTGCAGCCTATTCATAGGAGAGGTCCCAGAGATCTCTTAGTACCAGGGGTAGTCATCCATCCCTCAAAAATCAGCTCAACAAGAGATGGGGTGCAATCAATGATTTCTTCCTTGAAACTTGTGTTGCTGAAATGGTTAACAGTCTGGACGTGGAGTCTGTTAGGCACTAATCCAACCAGCCACATGGTCCTGTGACGGTAATTGCGTATAGAAGGAGGCTGTTAGAGCAAAGCACGGGGCCTTTAAAGTGGTGCTTGAAGCCTCTGCTCAACAATCGAGAGCTGCTTCAAAAGTGGATTTATGATGCATTGCATTGTGAGGCCACCAGAGTCATCAGGGAGATGCTGTGGGATCAGTGGGCTGTCTCCACCCACATGAGCACGTAATCACACAAAGTGATGCTCCATTATTGAACCACAGTTTACATCAGCACAGGGAAAGGCCATTAAGCACCTGCTATAAGCTCCAGTTCTTTGTCAGGACAATCCAAATCAAATTGCCGACCTCCACTCTCTCCCCATGGTCCGCCATCTTTAATTTAAGAACCTGATGCAATGGCAGCCATCTTGACCATTCCTAGCAGTGAAACATGTCAACAACTCTGTCACAAAAATACACTTCTCTACAACTCGGTGATCAATCTCTTCGACACTTTTTCAAACTGATGATACTTCTTCTCCAACTGCATTCAGAGGAAGTGGTCCAGGACTGTTTATCAATAATTCAAAGCCAACAAATTATTGCCATTAATTCTGTATCAGCTTTCTCTGCTTTAATGAAATCATCCACAGATCTTGTGATAATTAAAGACTCCAATACCTGGCATCATCCTCATGAATCTGAACTGTTCATCTCTTTTTTTTAATTTTTTCATGACACATAGATATTATTGGCACGGCCAGCATTTCTAATCATCACTAGGTGTCATATTAATTTGGTACCTTTTGTATAGGACAGCTAAAAGTGCACTTAGAACTAGTACTGTGACCTGATCAATATTTAATATAAATGCATTCGTACTTTTTTACTTATTAGTCCCTTAGTTTTTACTGTTAGTCCCTCTATACTCAGACCATACTTGCAAGATGGGATATTTGTCCATCTTGATCACTGTCTTTTCATCCTCTACATCTCTTTCAGTTATTATATACCCGTTCCTTGTGTGCTCTTAGCAATGGCATGTCCTCAATTGCAGAGGCATTAATCTGAAAGATAGCTCCTTGTGATTAAGAGATCTGGTGCCCTTCAACAAGCTTATGTGTGAGACTGAAAGAGATTCTGAGTGAGCACCAGCCCAATTGCCTGTAATAAGAGGATACCTAGCAGCAGATAGGAGATAATGAAGGAGTTTGTAAAAGAAGTCAGAGAGAAACTCCACATTTGGTCAAACCAAAGCTGAGCAGAAGGTTTCTTGCAGCCTAGCCCAGTAAATAGGTCACTACGAACACATTTCCTACAATTGTGGGGTCTGTAGCCTGGCTGTTATTACACAGCAAACAGAAATAAACCATCACTGCAGTGGGCTGTTCAGATACCCGAGATCATTGAGAGATTCATCGCTGACTGTTCCCTGTTGAACGAGGGATGCTTCACGGTGACGGCTGATCTCAGAATAGAATCTAGAACAAGTGACAAGGAGCTGGAGGTGGCCAGCTGGCTGAGAAGACACACTTCCAGTCACTCTTGTGTGACTCTTGCTGGAAAGTGAGGGTGGGAATGAAGATGGGACTGACACCTGGCTCAATCTAACTCAGTGCAGCCCTCTCAGTCTAAGGTAAGACAGGATTACATTACAGACCAGCTTTAAGTCAGGAGAGAGTGGTGTCATGGGAATATCACTGACCTGGTGATCCAGCGGCCTGTGTGCAGGGGTTCAAATGCCCTCCCATGGCAGCTCATGGAATTTAAATTAAATTTATTTTTAAAAATCTGAAATTGAAAATTCATCTCAGTAATGATAACCCTGAAGTTTTCATTAAGAAGCATCTGTGTTGGGATTTGAACTCATGTCACCAGATATTGGTCTTGATCTGTTTTCAATGTCACAGCTGCAGGATCTGCAGTGATAGGTGACCTCCCTCTTGATGAAGAAATCAGCATACCCTATGGAAAGGCAAGCACCAACTTTGGCCGACTAACAAAGCGAACGTCAAAAGTAACAGACTGGTAGCCTCGTTTTTGGAGCTGTCTATTCAAAGTTATCGAGTCATGCAGCACAGGGGCTGACCTTTCATCCATGCTGACCAGGTTTCCCAAACCAAACTATTCCCACGTACCTGTGTTTGGCCCATATCCCTGTACATGATTCCTGTTCATAACTTTTCAATGTAACGGTATCTGCATACACCACCTCCCCTGGATGGCAAGAAAAGGAATTTGTGAAAGGTCTGCGAATGATTTTTTAAAGCAGCTTGTAGTGGACCCCACTAGCGATCAGACCATTCTGGACTTAGTGTTGTGCAATGAGGCAGACTTGATAAGGGAGCTTAAGGTGAAAGAACCCTTAGGAAGCAGTGAGCGTATTATGATAGAATTTACTCTGCAATTTGAAAGGGAGAAAGTGGAATCAGATGTAACAGCATTTTGATTGAATAAAAGTAACTACAGAAGCATGAGGGAGGAGCTGAGTAGAATTGACTAGGAGAGGAGCCTAGCAGGAAAGGCAGTAGAACAGCAATGGCGGGGGTTTCGGGAATAATTCAGGAGACACAGCAAAAATTAATCCCTAGGAAAAAGAAGCATACTAAAAGGTGTATATAAGGTCTAAGCAACTGAAGTCAGATGGAGCTTTGGAAGAATATTGGGAACATAGGATCAATCTGAAACAAGGATTTAAAAGGGGTCATGAGATATCCTTAGCGAGCAGGGTTAAGGAAAACCCCAAAGCCTTTTATTCATTTTAAGGAGCAAGTGGGTAACAAAGGGATTAGTGGGCGGCACGGTGGCACAGTGGTTAGCACTGCTGCCTCACAGCACCTGAGACCCGGGTTCAATTCCCGACTCAGGCGACAGACTGTGTGGAGTTTGCACGTTCTCCCCGTGTCTGCGTGGGTTTCCTCCGGGTGCTCCGGTTTCCTCCCACAGTCCAAAGATGTGCGGATCAGGTGAATTGGCCATGCTAAATTGCCCGTAGTGTTAGGTAAGGGGTAAATGTAGGGGTATGGGTGGGTTGCGCTTCGGCGGGTCGGTGTGGACTTGTTGGGCCGAAGGGCCTGTTTCCACACTGTAAGTCTAATCTAATCTAAAGGAAAGGGTTGGCCCACTCAAGGATAAAGGAGGAAGGGTATGTGTGGAGTCACAGAAAATGAGTGAGATTCTTAACGAGTACTTTGCGTCGATATTTACAAAGGAGTGGGACATGATGGATGTTGAGTTTAGGGATAGATGTTCGATTACTCTAGGTCAAGCCGGCATAAGGAGGGAGGAAATACTGTGTATTATAAAAGGCATGAAGGTGGACAAGTCCCCAGGACCGGCTGTGATCTATCCCAGGTTACAAAGGGAAACGAGAGAGGAAATAGCTGGGGCCTTAACAGATATCTTTGTAGTATCCTTGAAAAAGGGCAAGGTCCCAGAGGACTAGAGAATTGTTAATGCTGTCCCCTTATTTAAGATGGGTAGCGGGGATAATTCAAGTAATTGCAGACCTGTGAGCCTGACGTCGGTGGTATGGGAGTTGCTGGAGAAGATACTGAGGGATAAGATATGAGCCCATTTTCTTCCAAATGGGTAGAATTAGTGATAGGCAGTATGGTTTTCTGCAGGGAAAGTCATGACTTACAAACCTAATAGAATTCTTTGAAGAGGTGACAAAGTTCATTGATGAGGGAAGTGATGTAGATGTCATATACATGGAATTTAATCAGATATTTGATAAGATTCCCGAAGGTAGGCTGATGAAGAAGGTGAAGTAGCATGGGATCCAGGGTATTCTATCTAGATGGAAAGAGAACTGGTTGGGCAACAGGAGACAGAGAGTAGTAGAAGGCCATTTCTCAAAATGGAGACCTGTGACCAGTGGTGTCCCACAGGGATCGTGCTGGGACCACTGTTGTTTGTGATATACATAAATGATTTGGAGGAAGGTGTAGGTTGCCTCATTAGCAAGTTTGCAGTTGACACGAAGGTTGGTGGAGTAACAGAAAGTGAAGGGGACTGTCAGAGAATACAGTAAGATATAAATAGATTGGGGAGCTGGGCAGAGAAATAGCATGTGGAGTTCAATCTGGACAAATGCGAGGTGATGCACTTTGGAAGATCCAATTCCAGAGCAAACTATACAGTAAATGGAAAAGTCTTAGGGAAAATTGATGTACAGAGAGATCTGGGGTTTCAGGTCCATTGTTCCCTGAAGGTGGAGGTTCAGGTCAGTAGAGTGGTCAAGAAGGCATAAGGCATGCTTTCCTTCATCAGACAGAGTATTGAACACAACAGTTGGCCGATCATGTTACAGTTGTTTCAGACTTTGGTATTTGGAATACTGCGTACAATTCTGGTTGCCACATTACCAAAAGGATGTGGACGCTTTGGAGAGAGTGCAGAGGAGGTTCACCAGGATGTTGCCTGGTATGGAGGGTGCTAGCTATGAGAAGAGGATGAGTAAATTAGGATTATTTTCATTGGAAATAAGGAGGTTGAGGGGGGCACCTGATTGAGGCCTACAAAATCATGAGAAGTATAGACAGGGTGGATAGCAAGAAACTTTTTCCCAGAGTAGAGGACTCAATTACTAGGGGTCACGCGTTCAAAGTGAGAGGGGAAAAGTTTAGGGGAGGTATACATGGAAAGTTCTTTATGCAGAGGGTGTTGGGTACCTGGAACACATTGCCAGTGGAGATGATAAGGTCAATAACGATAGGGCCATTTAACATGTACCGAGACAGATACATGAAATGGGCAGGGAGCAGAGGGATACAGATCCTTAGAAAAATAGACGACAGGTTTAGATAAGGATGAGGATAAGGATCAGCGCAGGCTTGGAGGGCCGAAGGGCCTGTTCCTGCACTGTAAATTTCTTTGTCCTTTGTAAAGGGAGGATAAGGCAACCATGGCTGACTAGGGAAGTCAGGGACAGCATAACAGCAAAACAGAAAGCATATAATGTGACAAAGGGCAGTGGGAAGCCAGAGAATTTGGAAGCCTACAAAGACCAACAAAGAATAAGGAAAAGCAAATTAGGAGGCAGAAAATTAAATATGGGAGTAAGCTACCAGTAATATCAAAGAAGATTGCTTGAGTTTCTTTAGATATATAAACGTCAAAAGAGACGCAAAATTGGACATTAGGCTGCTGGAAAATTGTACTGGAGAAGCAGTAATGGAGAACAAAGAAATGGTAAAGCAACTGAATATGCTTATGAAGGGAGTAAGGGCAGGAAATTATAGGCCAATTAGTCTAACCTTGGTCATTGGTAAGATTTTGGAGTTCGTCGTGGAGAATGAGATTTCTGAATACTTGGAAGTGCATGGTAAAACAGGGCAAAGTCAGCATGGTTTCATCAAGGGGAGGTCATGCCTGACAAGTCTGTTAAAGTTCTTTGAGGACATGATGAGCAGGTTAGACCACGAAGAGCCAATGGGTGTTATCCATCTGGACTTCAAGAAGGACTTTGACAAGGAGCTGCACAGGAGGCTGCTAAGAGCCCTTCATGTTAGAGGCAAGGTACTAGCATGAATAGAGGATTGGCTGTCTGGCAGAAAACAGAGTGGGGATGAAGGGGTCCTACTCAGGTTGGAAGCCAGTGACTAGCAGTGTTCCACAGGGGTCAGTTTTGGGATCACAACTTTTCTCCTTATATATTAATGATCTGGTTGAAGGAACATAGAGCACTTTGGCTAAGTTTGCAGATGAGACAAAGATAGGTAAAGGATCAGGTAGCATTGAGGAGGCAGGGAGGCTGCAGAGGATTTAGACAGATTAGGAGACTGGGCAAAGTAGTGGCAGATGGAATACAATGTGGGAAAGTGCGATGTCATGCAGTTTGGTAAGAAGAATAGAGAGATGGACTATTTTCTAAATGGGGAGAAAATTCAGAAATTGGAAGTGCAAAGGGACTTAGGAGTCCTATTCCAGGATTCTCTCAACATAAACTTTCAGGTAGAGTTGGTAGTTAGCAAGGTAGATACAATGATAGCATTTATTTTGTGAGGACCACAATATAAAAGCGGGGATGTACTTCTGAGACTTTATACAGCTCTGGTCAGACCACATTTAGAGTATTGTGAGCAATTTTGGGCCCCATACCTCAGGAATGATGTACTGGCCCTGGACCGGTTCCAGAGGAGATTCACGAAAATGATCCCAGGAATGAAAGACTTAACATATAAGGAACGTTTGATGACTCTGGGTCTATACTCGATGAAATTTGGAAGGATGAGGGCATATCTAATTGAAACTTACAGAATACTGAATGGCCTGGACAGAGTGGACGTCAGGAAGATGATTCTATTGGCAGGAGAGACGAGGGCGCAGCCTGACGGTAAGAGGAAGACCCTTTAGAATGGAGATAAGGAGAAACTTCTTCAGCCAGAGAGTAGGGAATCAATGGAATTGATTGCCACAGAATGCAGTGGAGGCCAAGTCATGGAGTATATTTAAGACAGAGGTAAATAGATGCTTGGTTGTCAAGGGGATCAAGGGTTACAGGGAGAAAGTGGGAGAATGGAGTTGAAAATTTTCAAGGATATTTGACATTTCAGAAATGGGGAATTATGGAAAAGATGGTGGTGCCTTTGTTAATGAAGAATGAGATCAGTACAGTTATGAGAAATAATCTTATTTCAGCATATCTAAATGTCGAATCAGTCTGGATGGAGCTAACTAGTTGGAAAGGAAATGATGTATGGGCACATTTTATAGCCCCTGACAGTGGCTAGAGCAGGGCAAAGTATCAATCAATAAATAATAGAAAGCATAATAGAAGGGTGACATGAAGGCTCAGTGGTTAGCACTGCTGCCTCACCGTGTCAGGGACTCAGGTTCAATTCCAACCTTGGGTGACCATGTGAAGAGCTTGCACATCCTCCCCGTGTCTGCATGGGTTTCCTCTGGATGCTTTGGTTTCTTTCCACAATCCAAAGTTGTGCAGGTTATGTGAATTGGCCATGCTAAATTGCCCATAGTGTTCAGGGATGTGTAGGTTAGGTGCCCTAGTTGGGAAAATATAAAGTAATAGGGTAGGGGAATGGGTCTGGGTGGATACTCTTTGGAGGGTCGGTGTGGACTTGTTGGGCTTAATGGCCTGTTTCCACAATGTAGGGATTCTATGATTAATACCAGTGTAGATAGAATGAATGAAATTGTCAAAAGGAGTGGGATAGAAAAGTGGGACTCCATTGAGTGTATTTGGAATAGTTGCTTAGAACAGCACTTTCTTCCTTCTTCAAGGACCGGAATTTCCCCACCCCATGATCAACAATACCCTCCTCCATTTCCCATACCTTTGCCCTCAAACAACCCTCCCCCTCAACCACAACAAGGGTTGAGTCCCCTTGCCCCTCATATTCCAACCCACTAATCTCCAAGTCCAATATGCCATCCTCCACCACTTCTGCCATCTGTCACTTTCCTTCCCCACTCCATCCTCTTTTCACTGGGCCATTCCCTCTGTGACTTCCTCGTCAGGTCTACACTCCCCACCAATGCCCCGTCCATACCTGAAATGTTTCCCTGTAGCTGCAGAGGTGCAAATCCTGCCCCACATCTCACCTCTCACCTCTCACCTCCATCCAAGGCCCCAAAGAATCATTCCAATCCAGCAAAGCTTCACCTACGTTTTTTCTAACCTGATTTATTGCATCCATTGCTCCCGATGTGGTCTCCTCTACATCAAAGAGACTGAAAGCAAACTAGCAGGGTGGTTCAGGGAACATTTATGGTCTGTACGCTCTAATCAACCCTCCCTCCTTCCAGTTGCCATTCATTACAATTCCCCCTCCCACACCCCTAATGACATGTCCATCCTGGGCCTCCTCCACTGTCAACACAAAGCCACACACAAACTGAATGAAGAATATCTCATCCTCTGCCTCAGGATCTTAAAACCATACAGCCTTAACATAAAATTCACCAGCTTCCAAATCTCCCCACCTCCCAGCTTATCCCAAGGCCCTGTCAACCCTCTCCACCCCACCCCCTTAATCTGACCTAACCTGTCCATCTTCCTTCCCACCTATTCGCTCCACCCTTCCCACTGACTAATCACAGCCACCTCTACCTGCTCCACCTATTGCTATGCCATCCCCAGCCGCACCCCTCTCCCTGTACTAATTTTGCAGCCCCCTTCCCCTCTCAGTCTTGATGAAAGGTTCTGACCTGAAACATTGACTCCCCTCCTCCTCTGATGCTGCCTGACTTGCTGCCCTTTTTCTAGCAAAACTCTCTATTCAAGGTGACTCTCCAGCAGCTGCAGTCCTCACTATCTCCACAATACATTCTAAAACCAACCAGGGAGGAGGTTACATTAAAATACACACAGGAAACTCAATAACATTCAGGAAAACAAGCAGCCGCTTGGAGATCACCCCAAGCAAAAGCTTCAACAACAACTTCATCTCTCACCAACACACAGTGACAGCCATGTTTACAAGATGCACTTCAGCGACTTGCTGAGGCTCCTTTGAAATAAGCTTCCAAACCTTCAATCTCTGTCATGTAGAAGAACAAGAACAGCAGATGCATGGAGACAACACCAGCTACGAGTTCCCCTCCAAGCTACACACCATCCTGAGTTGCAACTATATTAATGTTCCTTCACCATTCCTGGGTCAAAATGTTGGAACTCTTCGAGGATTGGAGAATTACATGCATGGATTGAGGATTGATCCATTGGCAGAAAGCAGAGAGTAGCACTGAATAGTTCATTCTCAATTGGCAGGCTGTGATCAGTGAGGTATCATAAGAATCAGACCTTAGGTCCAGCTGTTTGAATCAGTGATCTGGATGTGGGACGTCATTGTAATGTTTCCAGTTTTGCAGTTGATATAAAACTGAGAGGAAATGTTAGGAGTGAGAAGGCTACAAAGAGGATGGAGAGGCAATGGTCTAGTGGTATTACCTTATAGATTAATATAGACTACTAATCCAAGACCCAGCCCTGAATTTTAATCCTGCCAGATGGTGGAATTTGAATTCAATATAATTATCTTGAATTAAGATGATCAGGAAACTGTGATTGATTTTCAGAAAAATCCATCTTGTTCTTATATCTAATTAGATTTTTTTTTTAAGGGAAGAAATGTACCTGGTTTGGCCTCGACATGACTCCAGACCCACAGTAGTGTGATTGATTAGATTCCCTACGGTGTAGAAATAGGCCCTTCGGTCTAACCAGTCCTTCGAAGAGTAACCGACGCAGACCCACTTCCCTATGACTAATGCACTTAACACTATGGGCAATTTAGCATGACCAATTCACCTGGCCTGCACATATTTGGACTGTGGGAGGAAACCCGAACACCGAGAGGAAACCCACGCAGACACAGGGAGAATGTGCAAACTCCACACAGACAGTTGGTCTAGGCTGGAATCAAACCTGGGATCCTGGTGCTATGAGGCAGCAGTGCTAACCACTGAGCCACTGTGCCACCCATTGGCTTTTAACTCCCCTCAGAGTAATTAGGGATTGATAATAAATGCTGGCCTAGCCAAACATGCCCAGATCCCATGAATGAATCAAAGAAATAAAAGACTTCCTGAGGATTTGGGTAGGTTGAGTTAGTGACTAAGAATGTGACAGATACAATCTATGTGGCTAATTGTGAGGTTTTCCACTTTGGCATAGGGAATGAAGGTGCAGAGTACTTGAGTGACATGATATAGGAAATTATTGAATGCCCAAATGCACCTTGGTGTCTAAGGCTGTCGTTATTCCTAATTCACTGAAAGTGAGCATGTAGATACAGCAAGCAATGTTGGGAAACAATTTGTATATTAGCCTTTACCACAAGACAATTTGACTACAGGGCAAAAGTAATCTTGCTTCATTTGTTTAAATCACTGGATAAACTACACCTGGAACATTGTGTGCAGTTCTGGTTCCCTTGTCTAAGGAAGGGTGTATTTACCACAGAGAGAGTACAGCGAAGGTTCACCAGACTTAATCCTGAGATGGTAGCACTATCCAGACAGGTCAGAGTGTGGAAAGTGGGCCTGTGTTCTCTGGAGTCTAGGAGAATGAAAGGTGATCTCATAGAAACTTAGGAAGGTGTAGACAGAGAAGGTGCAGAGAGGATTTTCCCCTGGTTGTGGGATCCAGGATCAGGGGAATTCAATCTCAGCACAAGGGGTAAGCCAATTAGGACTGAGATGAGCAGTAATTTATTCACTTAGATTGGTGGTCTTTGGAATTCTTTGCCCCAGTGGACTGTAGAATCATCATCATTGAAAAAGTTAGTTTGTCTGCTTAACTATTATTTTCCCTCTCTGGGCTCTATCTCCACGTGTCTGCTCACTCGTCACCTCCACTCGCCATCCTGCACCTTCAGCATCTTTTCCACTTTTTCCGGGCTGCTTCTAGTTCCACAGAAGGGTCTCTGTTAATTCTGTTTCTTTCTCCAAAGATGATGTCAGACCCTGCTGAGTTTCTCCAGCAATTTCAGTTTTAGAGTCATTTTCAAGTTGTCAAACTAGATTTCGTGAAGTAGCACGAGGGTCAGTCCTAGACCCTTAGCGATTTATGATCGAGATTAGTTATTTAGATGAAGGAACTGACTATGTTGTAGCCACATTTTGCTGATAGTACAAAGATAGGGAAGAAAAAAAAATTGTCAGGGGGATAAACAGTGGCTGCAATGGGCTATAAATAGATTAAATCAGTAAGCACAAAACAATATGACGTGGACCACTGTGGGCTTGCAAACTTTAGCAGGTAGAATCGAAAAGCAGGATATTACATAAATGGAGAGAATGTAGAAATGCAGAATGCTATGCTACCATACAATCTGGGAATCCTTGAATATGAAAACCAAAGAGTCAGTGTGCAGATTCAACAAGCAATTAGGAATGTAAATGGAATGCTGGTGTGTATTGGTAGAGGGGTGGAAAATAAAAATCCGGAACTTTTATTCCAGCTCTACAGCACTAGGGAATTACCCTTTTGGTCTCCTCACTAAAAGAGGGAAATGTGAATATTAGAAACAGTTAAAGGAGGTCTACTCGAACAATTCTGCAGATGAAGAGATTGTCTTATGAGGAAATGTTTGGCAGATTGGATCTTTCCTTACTCGTTAGAGTCTAGAAAAATGAGATTTATTGAAATAGATCACATTGTAAGTGGATTTTTAGGGTAGATGGAAAGATAATGTTTATACTCATGGGGCAATCTCGAACCAGGAGGCACAACTTCCAAATAAGTTGCCTCCTATTTAAAAAGCAGCTGTGAAGCATTTTCTTTTTCTCCCAGAGGGTTGTTTGGCTTTGTAACAGAATAGTGGAGGCAGAACCATTGAGTGTATTTAAGCTGAATTAGACAGATTTTCATTTGAAAAGGGATTTCAGAGTTAAGGGGGACACTCAGGAATTGGATCAGCAATGAAATCATGGAATTGTGGAAGAGGCTGAATGGACTGAATGGCCTACTCCCAGTTCTATTTCTTGTGGCATTATGACGAAGCAGGTGCTGCTAAAATCATTGTAAAAGAGAATATAGTTCACACACAAGGTGGACTCAAGTTGTACAAGTGGAGCAGTAGGCAGGCTTTATGTAAAGTTTATAAGTCACCAGGACCCATTAAGAGACATTGGCAGGTGTAAGGGAAATAAGAATCAAAATTGCGCTATCATTGGGCATCATGTCCCAATCGCCGATCACTCGAGGAATAAAGCCAGGGGACGATCAAATTGCAAATGTCTTGTTCAATTAATAAATCATACAACTACAGGATAGTTAGTTTAATTTTAATGTTGGGAAGGATTTTAGAAAGATTTATCCAGGATAAAATTAACATTTACTTCAATGAGTGCAGATTCAACAAACCAGCCTAGGTTTGTTAATGGCATTTAGTGTTTACCAACTTGTTTGAGTTTTAATGAAGTAACACAGAGGATTGATGATGGTGATGTAGTTGATGTAGACTTCAAAATGGCATTTGCTAAAGTGTCACGTGATAAACTTGCCAATGAAATTGAAGCCTATAGAATAACAGAAAGAGTAGCAACACAGACACAGCGCTGTTTGGGTGACAAGAAAAACAGAGCATTGGTAGTTCTTTGTTGAATTTTTGAAGCAGGTACACAATGAGATGCCTCAGAGGCCAGTACTTGGACCACTGCCTTTGATGATATGTCTTAATGAACTAGATTTGGTAAACAAGGTGCAGTTTCAAAGTTTGCAAATGAGACAAAACTTAGAAGTAATGTAAGCTGCATTGAGAAGAGGCATAGGCTTCAAGAGATGATAGACAATGTTGGCAAATTTCCGCTTGCCATGTCAATAGGCATTAATAAATGGAAACTTTTAACTGCCCTGGAAAATAACTGGAACATAAACAGTGTGAAAGGCACGGAGGGTACAAAATTCTTGAACGGCATTCAAAAGAACATAACAAACTTAATGAGAGGGAGGTGCAATTCTACATTCAGTTTTAGGAAATGATATTAGAGAAGTGGATGAAGAAACAGTGGGTGACTATTTTTAGTGGAATAGTAATTATGATATAGTTAGATTTAGCCACATGGTTGAAAGAAACAGCAATAGAAAGTGTATAACTTCTAAATTGGGGAAGACAACTTTCCAAAGCTAAGAGATGGTCTGGTGAAAGCATTTGTTTTACTTAAAGGAAGGTCAGCGACAAATTATTAGGATGCTTTAAAAAGCAAGGGATTTTCTGTGCACAGTATAGACACCCCCCCCCCCCCATAAAGACAAAAGGTGGTACCATCAAAACTAGAGTCCCTGGATATCCAAAAGCATACCAAAAAAGATCAATTAGAAAAATAGAGATTATGACAACCTCACAAAAAATTTATACTTTGGGAAGTTTAAAGGAGTCAAGAAAGTAATTGTTACTTGGAAAGACATTGATTCATCAGGGATAGTCAGCATGGTTTTATTCAGGCAAGGTCATATTTTATTAATTTAATAGAGTTTTTTTGAGCAAGTAACAAGGAGGATTGATGAGGGTAGTGTAGCATATGTTGTCTACATGGATTTAGTAAGGCATTTCACAAACTCCTACATGGTAGACTGGTCAGTAAAGACAAAGCTCAAGTGGTGCAGTGAAGTGGAACAAGTTGGATCTGAATGTGGCTCAAAGGCTGGAATCAAAGAATTTACAGATTGTTTTGCAAATGGAAAATGGTTTCCAGTGATGTTTGACAGGGATTTCTGTTGGATCCTTTTCTGTCTGTGGTGTGTATTAATGAATTTGACTCAAATTGTAGAGGTGTGAATGGGAAATCTGAAGATTGGCAGGCTTACTGATAACGAAGAGGACAGCTGTCGTCTTCAGGTGATGTCAATGGATTTGTAGAGTTAGTGGAAAAGTAATAAATTAAATTTAATCTGGAGAAGTGTCAGGTTATAATATTTGGGATGACCAAATAAACCAAAGGAATACACATTAAACAGGGGATACTGAGAGTAGTCGAGGAACTGAGAGAGACCTTGGATTAAATGCCCACAGATTTGTAATGAAGGAATATGGGATGGCTATCTTCATTGGCTGAGGTATTGAATACAAAATAAGAATGTAAGATTCTGGTTATCTACGGCCGGAGGTTTGTATACAGTTTTGGTCACCACATCACAGGATGAACCATGATTGCCTCAGGTTGAATATAGAGGAAATTTTCAAGAATGTCACCAGAAAATTATAGCTATGTGGAAAGATTGGATAGACTAATGTTGTCTTCCTTAGAAACACAGGAGGCTGAGGGGTGATTTAATTGAAAAAAATATTATAAAACATAATTACAGCATGTACAAAATAAGGAAGGGGTTGGACAGAGTGGACAGGAAACCTTGTAATCCCTAGCGGAAAGGTCTATCACCTGGGAATGTAAGGTGATCATTCAAATGATTAGAGGTTACATAAGAACCTACTCTTTCACACAGAGGGTGGTGAGTGTCTGGAATTCGTTGCCTAATTTTGATAGTTGAGGCGAACCTGCAGCTGATGTGTTGGAACCTGAAAGGCTACAGACCAGATACTGATAAGGTGAGGTTAGATTGGGTGGTCAGTTTACTCAGATAGTGCAGCCATATTAGGCAGCAAGATCTTTTCCATGCTGCTACTTTTCATTAGTTCTACAGTTCTGTAAGTATTTAGAATGTGCAAACATTTAATGCAGAAAAAAATGTGAAGTGATACATTTTGTTTGGATGGACGGTCAATATAAAATAAAGGGTGCAATGCTAAAAGGGCAGTTGGGCAGAGAAGCCTGGAATATATGTGCGTAATTTGTTGAAGGTGTTCGGGAAAGTTGAGAAAGTTGTTAAAAAAGTCATTCAGGATTGATACTGTCATACTGGGTTTATAAATAAGGGCACAGAGTGCACGAGCAAGAACATTGTAATGAATCTCTATGACTTGATATGACCTCACCTGGAGAGTTATCTCTAACTCAGGGCCCCACATTTTCAGAAGAAGGTCGGGGTAGGGTTCAGAAAGGATTTATGAGAGAGATTGCAAGGATCAGTGACCTCAGTTACATGAAAACAAGCTCGGCTTATTCTCCAAGAATAGCAGATTTGATCAACACTTTTTTAAGATCATGGGATCTCTAGGCAGAGCAGATCAGTAGCAGGAGGAACTGGAAGAAAAGATATGGTTTAAGGTTCTTGATAAAAATAACATAAATGAAGTATTTTTTTATGCAGTGAGTGGCTTGGTTCAGGAATGGACTCCCTGACAGTGTGTTGGATACGGAGTCAATCAAGGTTTCCAAAGTATGCTTGTGCTAAGGGAAAAGGTGAGGGAATGGGAATATTTGATTAGTTCTTGCAGACAGTCAGTACAATCTTGACAAGCAGAATGGCCTCCTTAGTGCCATTTAATGATTCGATATTTAGAATTGGTTGACTACCCTCAGTATAGGTGGTCACTGGTCCCTGGTGAGTGAGTGAGCTGGGAGACAATTTAAGATTAGATTACTTTAGATTACTTACAGTGTGGAAACAGGCCCTTCGGCCCAACAAGTCCACACCGACCCGCCGAAGCGCAACCCACCCATACCCCTACATTTACCCCTTACCTAACACTACGGGCAATTTAGGATGGCCAATTCACCTGACCCGCACATCTTTGGACTGTGGGAGGAAACCGGAGCACCCGGAGGAAACCCACGCAGACACGGGGAGAACGTGCAAACTCCACACAGTCTGTCGCCTGAGTCGGGAATTGAACCCGGGTCTCAGGCGCTGTGAGGCAGCAGTGCTAACCACTGTGCCACCGTGCCGCCCACGGTTTTGTTCCATCTCATTTGAAAAAGAATTACAACTCCTACCTCTGTCTACACACTTCAGAAACCTAGGCCATACTCTAAAGGGAATAGAAACTAAGTGAAATCAGTCTCAAACCCTCCATTTCCTTCTTTGAGTTTGAGAACTGAATAAATGAAAGGAGAATCAGTTACACTATTTCATAGTCACACATCTACTGACCATAGGTATAAACATAAATATAAACACACAGAGTCACAACCATGATAAGTGGTCAACAGAGACATTCATGGGTATACAAACACACAGAGACATATCTCTAAAACTTGAAATCAATCTGATACATTTTGTAAAGCTCATTATTTTCTTATTATTGATGATGACCAAATAAGGCTAAGAGAAAAGTCAAGTGGAAGGGTCAGAAAGAGCAATAACCAGCCCTGAGTCCCACATACCGTGTTTCTCCTTCCTGTCCGCAGGGCTGACCCTTTCCCAGGGCTGCACCATCCAAGCTGATGGTTCGCACTGTGGAAGCTGTGAGTTTAATCTGCTGCGTTTGTTCTAATCCGGGGCACATGCCACAGTTTAAGAGCCCAGAGTACAGAGAGTTTGTTATAAAGCAGAGGGTGTCAGCTCCAACACGTTGCATGGATTTCCAGAACAATCGTTATTGCCATGGTTGAGATTAAACAAATGCAGAAAATGTATAATTAAAACCGGATTAAAATAATTCAAACATATTGGAAATAATGGCTCACCTGAAGGGGTCCCATCCCTTCTAGTGTGAAGCAGAGCTCACCCACAGAACCCTGACTATGCCTGCTTCTATCATTCCCACACACAGAATACTCCTTTCCATGGTTTAATGGTTTACAGAAGCAATGCCCTCTTCATCTGCTGACCCCCTATATTAATCAGCTCCTGGCAGGACAGCGATGAAAGGACTTTTAAATGAATCTAATTTCTTTAAAGCTCCTTTGGCACCAACCCTCAAGGGGATTTCTCTGGAATCTGGGTGGAATGACAATACCTCAAATCCAGTTCAATGCCTGTTATTATTTCATTGACCTCAGATCAATGTTGAGGTGATCTCCTTACAACTTTTCAATATGTGGCACAGTAGCTCAGTGGTTGACATTGCTACTTCACAGCACCAGGGGCCTGTGTTTGATGCCACCCTCAGGTGACTGACTGGGTGGCATTTGCACATTTTCCCTGTGTCTGTGTGGGTTTCCTCCAGATGCCCTAGTTTCCTCCCAGAGTCCAAAGATGCGTAGGTTAGGTGGATTGGCCTTGCTACATTGCCCATAATCTCCAGGAATGTGTAGGTTAGCCATGGGAAATGCAAAGATTTAGGGTAGGTGTTGTTTTGTGTGGGATGCGCTTCAGAGGGTCAGTGCAGATTCAGTTAGTCGAGTCTGTAGCAATTCTATGATTCTGGAAAAGACTGCAGATTTGTGCAAGTTGCTAATTGTGACAACGGAACCAAATCTGGATTACTGAAGGAAGTTGGTGAGGAGACAGCAGTGAGTCTTGTTGTAATTTTTCTTCAGAAAGAAATGTAGTAGAAAACTAGATAATGATAGATTGCTCACAAGAGGAAAATTATAGGTTAAATAGATTTATATTGGTTATGGAGAGTGGGAGTGTACCCATCTTCAGTGCTGAGGGCTGACACATTGATAAAAATAAAAGCAAAATCCTGTGGATGCTGAATATCTGAAACAAACACAGAAAATGCTGCAGAAATTCAGCAAGTCTGGCAACAGCTGTAGAGAGAGAAGCAGAGTGAACATTTTCAGTTTGGGTATAGCACATTTTACCGGTAAGTATCATCAGAATATCTCAATAAACAGTAACATGTGATTTGTTTGCACCAGAAAGGTCAGATGGGATCATAGTTTAACATTTAATCTGAAAAATGGCATCTCTGACAGTGCAACACACTCTCAGTATTGACGCTGCACCAGTGCAGCACTCCCGCAGTACTAACCCTCTGACAGTTCTGCACTCGCTCAGCACTGCACTAAAATGTTAGACTACACTATGTGCTTAAGTCTCTGGAATGGGACTGAATAAACCACTGAGCCACATTATGCACCAGAACATAGTGAACAGAAAGGAAGAAAATGTAAGGTATTAAAGCAAAAGAAAAGGTATTCATTTGTAGAGATTGTCGGGCTCAGCAGTAAATGGGGGTTAAAGTAAATAAATAAAGAAATTGAAACACTGAAAGTAGTAAAAACCAGCTGTACACCTCCACGTATGAGCTTCTGCTCAGAACAGAGAATACTCCCGTTATTCTCTTTAAGTGTAGGAAACCATAGGCCTGAATGTGATTCAGGAAAACTGCTTCCTGATGTCGCAGACATGGAGGAATGGGGCAAATTTACATTAGGATTGCTTTACTCTCCGTATGCCCAATATAATGAAATATTACTTGATGTAACAATTTCCCTTTTTATCCCATTACTTACTGAAGTAGGCCAAGACATATTCCCCAAAGCCTACTTTTTTGAGTTTTAATCCTAGAAATGAGCCCACAGTAAAAAGTCTTTAAGGTATCATCAAAGGTTTATTTAACAAAATCCTCAACTAATGGTGAATTGCTGCTCAAACCTATTATAGACTCAAGCATACAAAGTAGAAGTTAAGAGAAAGGGAAGGAAGGAAATTAACAATTATGAATTGCTTAAAAGTCAAAGATGTTGGCACTAGATTGCTTTACTTATCATCTAGTAGGTCAATATTTAAACTGGGTTTGTTGATCTTGTAGTAATTCTTTTCCTGAGAGCTGGAATGCAGATAAAAGGCAGTCAAAGACACAATAACATTTCCTATACTCAGAAAATTAGTTTGGCAGGTGAAGTCTGATATTCTTTCTGGAGATGAGACTTTTGAGAGAGAAAACTTAGTAGATTTGAAATAAGAAAAAATAATAATGAAATATATAATGGAACTTAAGATAAGGAAACCTCTAGAAGCTAATGGCTTCTAACCACAGAATACTAAAAGAAGCAGCAAAAGAAATTGCTGGCTTGTTAGCCAGACTTTTTCGAAGCTGCCTAGATACAGAAATGTTACTTTTGAATGAGAGAATTGAAAATGTCACCTCAACATTTTTAAGAAATCAGAAATAGGAAAAGTACAGACTTGTCAGTTTAACAACAATGATAGGACAATTGCTGAAAAATTACTTTCAGGGGCACAGTGATTCAGTACCTAGCCAAATATAAGTTAGTCATTAGATCAGCAAGGATTTGTAAAGATGGGTCAAATCTGACTGATTATCGAATCTCTTGCTTGACAGAGTCATTAATACAGTGGGCAGGAGGCTGTCAAAAGATTTTGTTAATGTTTACAGAAGTTACTGAATGAAAAATAATTTGTAAAAATGAAAACATATGGAATTGAGACTAACCTAATGACACAGGTTGATTATAAGTCGGCAGTGAAGGTGGAGGCAGATTTTGTTTGGTTGAGAGGAGGAGGAAGAGAGCTATGGGAAGTTCCCTGGACTGCAGCAAACATGATATTCTGTAGGTGGTCCAACACAAGTTGGATTCTTAAGGAATAGAATCCTCTCCTATCCCTGAATATCTTCGAGTTTCAATAAGAGTCTCACATAGACTATAATTTTCACATCGTCCATTCCGACACTTCCCTTCCTTTCTTTGACATCTATGTCTCTGTTTCAGGAATAAACCGCCCACAGCCATCCACTACAAAGTCACTGACTCCCACATCTACCTTCATTATAGCTTGTCACATCCCATATCGTGCAAGGATTCCATCTCATTCTCCCAGTTCTTTTACCTATATCACATCTGTTCAGATGATGCCACCTTCCAAACAGAGCTGCTAACATGGTTGCTTCTTCTATGACTATGGTTTCCTACCCACTGTGGTTGACAGGACCCTTCCCACAGCACCTTCCCATGTAACTGCAGAAGGTGCAATGCCTTCTGCTGCTTACCTCCTCCGTGCTCACCATCCAAGGGCCTGAACAGGCTTTCCAGGTGAAGTAGCATTTTACCTGTCCCTACTCCAATCTTGTGTATTGCATTCACTGCACCTAATATGGCCTACTCTACATTGGAGAAACCGAATGCAGACTGGGTGACTGCTTTGCAGAACACCTCCTGTCCATGTGCAAGCATGACCCTGACCTTCCCATGGCTGATTGTTTGAACACAGTGTCCTGCTCACATGCCCACCTGTCTGTCCTCGACATGCTATGATGCTCCAGTGAATCACAGCACAACCTGGAGGAACAACATCTCATCTTCAGGCTAGGCACTTTATAGCCCTCTGAACTTAATATTGAGTTTAACACCATTAAATTGTGAACCATTTCTTCCTTTTCTTCTAACTTGTTATCATGTCCAGTTACTGTCCTTTCATGTCTGGCAGGAGGCACACCATTGCTCTGCCATTCTCACATTCTGATCACTTCATGGAAGCTACTAACATGTTTTCTCCACCAGCACCCTAGACCCAGTATCTCCTCCCCTCCCCCGAACTATTGCATAAATGCGGTCCCTTCACTTCAGCTCCAACAAAGAGTCATCTAGACTCGAAACGTTAGGCTTGCTCTCCCTCCATGATGCTGTCTGACACACCGTGATCTGTAATTGTTGTTTTCACATAGACACACTGCTGACTCTCTTGACTGTGGAAAATCCAGCAATTCCCTCTTATCCTGCTATTCTCTGACAGGACAGAATTATGTAAAAAAACTATAATTAAGCTACGGAGGATGTTGGAGATCGGAAATAGAAGATTGGACTCAAAACATTAACTCTGTTTCTTTCTCCACAGGCACTGGCAACCTGATGAGTTTTCCAGCATTTCTGTTCAGATTTTATATAAAAAGCTTAGTCATTCTTCGGAATGTATTTCACTTCAATGACCTCGCTTTTGTAAGAGCGCACAAGAGAAATTTGTCATGTGGCTAACATTACCTGTGGAAACCTGGAAAGTTCCAGAAACATAAAGATGAAGTTAATGTGACCTTGGCTGCTACAAGCAATGCAGACCTAGCTGTGCTGTGAGATCTGAGACTGCCCTCTGCAAGGCCATGCATCATTAGCACCAGCTCACTGATTCAGCACTGGCTTCCCATACACAGCTCACAGCTCCATGACACTAGGGGAGAGGGCATCCTACTGAGTAACAGCTCTCCCCAAAGCTACTCCGTCCACCTCAACTACCCCCTCCACCATCCCACCTCCTCATCTTCACACCTCCCTCTCTTCAACCACTCATTTTCACACCTCCCTCCCCTCACCCCTTCATCTTCGCACCTCCCTCTCCTCACCCCCTCGACCAACCCACCCCCTCATCTTCACACATCCCTCACTGTCCTCACTGTCCTTACTATCCTGACCCACTCTGTCATCTCATTCCCTCATCTCCTCACTTCCCTCACTCTCTTCATTGTCCTCATCCCTCCACCATCCCCAGTCCTTCATCTCCTCACCTCCCTAATCCTCCTCACTGTCCTCATTCCCTCACCCATCTCACCTCCTCATCTTCACACCTCCCTCACTCTCCTCACTGTCCACACTGTCCTCCACCATCCCCAGCCCCAGCCCCTCATCTTCATACCTCCCTCATTCCTCTAACTTCCCTCACTGTCTTCACCTCTTCCATCATTCCTATCCCCTCACTTCCCTCACCTCCCTCATCCTCCTCGCTATCCTCAACCCATCCACGAGCCCCATCGTGTCATCCTCACACCTCCCTCACCTTTATCACTGTTCTCACCCCCTTCACTATTCCCATCTCTTCATCTCCACACCACCCAGACCTCCCTCACTGCCCTTACATCCACTGACCCTCCACACACATCCTGAACAATCTCTTCACAACCTCTTCACCCTTCCCATATGCGCCCACCCTCCTCACTCTCTTCACACCCCACATCATCCCCACTCTCCATACACCTCCTTGTCTCACACTCTCACACACCTTCATTCTCCGTGCTACCTCATTGTCTTCATACCCCTCACTCCCTCACTTTTCTCAAGCCCTCACTTTCCTCACACTGCACAACACTCATGCTCCATGTTGCTCTCACTCTCCTCACCCCTCATTTTGCTAACACTCTCCAATCCTCACCCTCTTCATCCCTCTTTCCCCTTGACCCCTGCTTCATCATCATCACCCCCTGAAACTCCCTCAAAGCCCCTACCTTACTCTTCCCATCCTTCTGTCCCTTTCATCTCTCAGAGATGCTGCTGTGCTATTGTATGTTTACATTTCCTTTTTTTAACCTTGTTCCTAATCTTGCTGTTCCTAATTTTGCTATTACTGAGACTCGGTTGAGGGAAGGGCATGATTGGCAACTAAATACCCCAGGATATTGATGCTTTAGGCAGGATAGAGAGGGAGGTAAAAGGGGGGGGGGGGGGGGTGAAGGAGTTGCATTACTGGTCAGAGAGAATATCTCAGCTGTGCTAAAGGAGGGCACTATGGAGGACTTGGGCAATGAGACAATATGGGCAGAGCTCAGAAATAGGAAAGGTGCAGTAACAATGTTGGAGCTGTACTACAGGTCTCCCAACAGCGAGTGTGAGAAAGGAGTACATATATGGAGAGAGATCATAGAAAGATGTAGGAGCAACAGGGTGGTCGCGATAGGAGATTTAAATTTTCCGAACTGGGATTCACTTTGTGTTAGATGCCTAGATGGAGCAGAATTTGTGAGGAGCATCCAGGAGGGTTTTCTAGAGCAGTATGTAAATACTCCAACTCGGGAAGGGGCCATACTGGCCCTGGTGTAGGGAAATGAGCCCAGTCAGGTGGGTGAAATTTCAATGGGGGATTACTTTGGGAATACTGATCACAATTCCGTAAGTTTTAGAATACTCATGGACAAAGAGGAGAGTGGTCAGAAAGGAAGAGTGCTGCTGATTTGGAGGAAGGCCAACAATAGCAAAACTCGGCAGGAGCTGGGAAATGTAAATTGGGAACAGCTGTTTGAAGGTAAATCCACATTTGATATGTGGAAGGTCTTTAAGGAGAAGTTGATTAGAGTGCAGGAGAGATATGTCCCTGTGAAAATGAGGGTTAGAAATGGAAAGATTAGATACCATGGATGACAGGTGAAATTGTGAGACTAGCTAAAAGGAAAAAGGAAGCATATGTATGGTCTAGGCAACTAAAAACAGAGAAAGCTTTGGAAGAATATCAGGAAAGTAGGGTCAATCTGAAACGAGAAATAAAGAGGGCTAAAAGGAGTCATGAAATATCTTTACCAAACAGGGTTAAGGAAAACCCCAAAGCCTTTTATTCATATATAAGGAGCAAGAAGGTAACTAGAGAAAGGATTGGTAACTAAATACCCCTCAAGGACAAAGGAGGAAAGTTATGCATGGAGTCAGAGAAAATGGGTGAGATTCTTACTGAGTACTTTGCATTGATATTCACCGAGAAGAGGGAGATGATGGATGTTGACTTTAGGAACAAATGTTTGATTACTCTAGGTCAAGTCGGCAGAAGGAGGGAGGAAGTGTTGAGTTTTCTAAAAATTATTACGGTGGACAAAAGTCCCCAGGTCCGGATGGGATCTACCCCAGGTTTCTGAGGGAAACGAGAGAGGAAATAGCTGACTCCTTAACAGATATCTTTGCAACGTCCTTGAACATAAGTGAGGTCCTGGAGGACTGGAGAATTGTCCCTTGTTTAAGAAGGGTAGCAGGGATAATCCAGGTAATTATAGACCGGTGAGCCTGAGTTCAGTGGTAGGAAAGCTGCTGGGGAAGAAACTGAGGGATGGGATCTATTCCCATTTGGAAGAAAATGGGCTTATCAGTGATAGGCAACATGGTTTTGTGCCGGGAAGGTCATGTCTTACCAACTTAATGGAATACTTTGAGGAAGTGACAAAGTTGATCGTTGAGGGAAGGTCTCTGTAGATGACATATACATGGACTTCAGTCAGGTTTTTGATAAGGTTGCCCGTGGTAGGCTGATGGAGAAACTGAAGTCACATGGGGTCCAGGGTATACTAGTTAGATGCATAGAGAATCGGCTGGGCAGCAGGGGACAGAGTAGTAGTGGAAGGAAGTTTCTCAAAATGGAGAATTGTGACCAGTGGTGTTCCACAGGGATCCGTGTTGGGACCACTATTGTTTGTGATATACATAAATGATCTGGAGGGAGGTATAGGTGGTCTGATTAGCATGTTTGCAAATGACACTAAGATTGTTAGAGTAGCAGATAGTGAAGGAGACTGCCAGAGAATACTGCAGAATAGAGATAAATTGGAGTGTTGGGCAGAGAAATGGCAGCTGGAGTTCAATCCAGGCAAATGTGAGGTGATACATTTTGGAAGATCCAGCGCAAACTATACAGTAAATGGAATAACCCTGGGGAAAATTGATGTACAGAGAGACATGGGTGTTCATGTCCATTGTACCCTACCACGGGCAACCTTATCAAAGACCTGACTGAAGTCCATGTATATGTCATCTACAGAGACCTTCCCGCAGGTCGATAGAGTGGTCAAGAAGGTATACGGCACACTTTCCTTCATTGCACGGGGTATTGAGTACAAGAATTGGTAGATCATGTTACAGTTTTATAGGACTTTGGTTCAGCCACATTTGGAATACTGCATACAGATCTGTTAACCACATTACCAAAAGGATGTGGACACTTTGGAGAGGGAGCAGAGGAGGTTCACCAGGATGTTGCCTGGTATGGAGGGCATTAGATATGCAGAGAGGTTGAGTAGATTAAGATTATTTTCATTTGAAAAACAGAGCTTGAGGGGAGACCTGATTGAGGCCTACAAAATCATGAAGGGTGCAGACAGTGTGGATAGCTGGAAGGTTTTTCCCCAAAGTGGGTGACTCAATTACTATGGGTCACATGAGAAGGGAAAGGTTGAAGGGAGATATACTTGGAAAATTCTTTACACAGAGAGTGGTGGGTGCCTGGAATGCGTTGCCAGCAGAGATGGTAGAGGCAGGCACAGTAGTGTCATTTAAGATGCAGCTAGACAGGGGAGCAGACGGATACAGATCATTAGAAAATAGGTGACAGGTTTAGATAGAGGATCTGGATTGGTGCAGGCTTGGAGGGCCAATGGGTCTGTTCCTGTGCTGTAATTCTCTTTGTTCTTTGTAATCAACCTGTTCAGAGATGTTATTACACACCTCTGGATCAGGTGGGACTTGAACCCAGGCCTCTGCAGTCCTCACTTTCACCAAATTGGGAATGAAGGTCTACACAGAGTCAACACATAGGGATTTGTAACTGATGAATTAAAAATGCTCGAAAAACATGGACACATTAGAAAACCAATTAAAAAAAAACTGTGGGCGACATGGTGGCATAGTGGTAAGCACTGCTGCCTCACAGTGCCAGAGACCCAGGTTCAATTCCTACCTCAGGCGACTGTCTGTGTGGAGTTTGCACATTCCCCCTGTGTCTGTGTGGGTTTCCTCCGGGTGCTCCGGTTGCGTCCCACATTCCAAAAATGTGCAGGTTAGGTGAATTGGCCATGCTAAATTGCCCATAGTGTTAGGTGAGGTGTCTGGGTAGGTTGCTCTTCGGTGAGTCGGTGTGGACTTGTTGGGCCGAAGGGTCTGCTTCCACGCTGTAAGTAATCTAGTCTAACCTCTCTGGTCAAGGGATATGGGCACTACCACTGCATCACTTCCTTTAAAAATTAAGGATTCCATGTGTTGCGTGTATGCAACGTTGCAATGTTATAGTCTGAACGGTGACTATCAAGTCATTAGTGTGACATAGTGAACAGAGATGGTGCTCTAAACAGATTCAGGTGTGTCTGATGCAGAAAACCAAGCCGTTAATGGTTGCTTAGCAATTGGGAATGAAGGGCTCCTTCCTGATGAAGGGCTCTTGCCCACAACGTCGATTTTCCTGGTCCTCAGATGCTGCCTGACCTGCTGTGCATTTCCAGCACCACTCTAATCTTGACACTAAAATCCTGCATCTGCAGTCCTCACTTCCGCCGAATTGGGAATGAAGGTCTACACAGAGTCAACACATAGGGATTTATAACTGAAGAATTAAAAATGTTCGAAGAGCATGGGACACATTAGAAAACCAATTCAAGAACAATTTAAACTTCTGTATTCATTGAGCAGAATTCAAATAAACAAAAGTCTACAGAAACTATAAACCACTTTGAGAGCAGGTACAAAGAGAAGGGCTTCTTCTGTGATTTTCAAATGGGATGCTTGCAAATGGAATTGTTGATTTTGGTGATCGCATCCACCCCAAGGAAATCTTCCAGAAAAACATTGCTGGACAAACTGAAGACTTCTAGTGTCAGAAAGCTAGAGGAGGTTGAATGCAAGTATGAAGCATTCCTGACAGGTTGATGAAGCCTTCGGTACAAATGCAATGGTTGAAGCAATCACTAGAACTTTTGATATTATTGACTAAATGGCAAGTATCAATATACTAACACGGTGAGTTTAAAAGTAAATGCATCCACAGACATGGGAAGCCTTGATGAACCTATGAATGTAAAACGATCAATGGTTCTCCAAAATTACGCACAGGATTAGTGCTCGAACTCAAATATTGTCACTCTCCCTGGATGCCATTGTTGTTCTACACCATAAACACTGCTGGATCAGCCAATGCAAACAGACCAGTATGCTGTAACATCACACAAGACACAAAGCATCGATTCAGTGAAGCATCAGAGACACCAAAGAAACTGCAGCAGACTTTTCAAGAAATACTTGCATAAATGATTATAAAAGAAAATTACAACATTTCATTTTATTCTGAATGAGTGGAGCTATAATTGCAGCTCCCTGCTGTAGAGGGAAAATGGAAGTCAAGAGGAAAAGGCTGAACAACTAACTCAGGGCAAATCCAATATCTCAGAACTGTTGGAATCTTTAGCAAATACCTCCATTCAGATCACTCAGGTGAATGAAAAGCTGGAACAGAAAGAAAGAAGCAGGATGAACTACAAGCTCTATATCAATAGGCAAATGAAAAGGGTGCCAACTTACAGGAAGGTCTGAAGTAACACACAGGTATTTGTAATTAAACTTTCTTTTGTAAAGGAGGAGCATGTTGCATGTGCACCTTACCTTTGAGGACTCCATATGCAGGGTGTATACAATAGCATGGGTCAAACTGGCACTCAGTCTGCTTTGCTATTGCAAGCTGTACACACAGAAATCAGTGTGTTTGCTGTCATGTCAGTTTCACAACTTATAATGTGTTGTATTATTTTCCCCACTTTGCACAGATCCCTCATGAGTTTGAAATAGTGAATTTTCTCTTAGACTTTTCTTCTTCATGAAAAACAGTGTCTACCTCTCCACTGCAGCCTTATAATTGTGATGTCTCATTTTTGGGATATTCTTAAAAGCTTTTTCCATACTCTCTTCAATGCATTTACATCCTTCCTGTAGTGTATCACTGGTTGGGGAGTCCAAAACTAGAGAGCATAGGTTTAGGGTGTGAGGGGTAAAATATAAAAGAGACCTAAGGGGCAACTTTTTAACACAGAGGTTGGTACGTGTATGGAACAAGCTGCCAGAAGAAGTGGTGGAGGCTGGTACAATTGAAACATTTAAGAGGCATTTGGATGGGTATATGAATAGGAAGGGTTTGGAGGGATATGGGCCGGGTGCTGGCAGGTGGGACTAGGCTGAGTTGGGATATCTGGTCGGCATGGACGGGTTGGACCGAAGGGTCTTTTTCCATGCTGTACATCTCTATGACTCTATGACTCTATGACAATACTTAATCTGAGGTCTAAACAGTGTCTTGTATAGGTACATCATAACATCTCTGCATTTGGATGTTCTGCCTGTGTTTAAGCTTAAAATGATTTATTAACAGCTTTCAGTTGTCCTGACACCTTGAATGACTGATGTACCAGTACACCTTGGTCTCTGCTCCTACAACAGCCTTGAGAATAGGACCCCTTATTTCATACGGTTTCTCCATGTTCTTTGTGCCAAAGTGTATCACTTCGCACATCTTGACATTGAGCTTCATCTAAAACCTGTTCACCCCCTCCATTTTGAAGTTTATACTGCCCCCCCTCACAGTTTACAATTCTCCCAAGTTTTGCATCATTCACAAACTTTAAAATTGACCCCTGCACAACAAGATCATAGAATCCCTACAGTGTGGAAACAGGCATTAGACCCATCAAGTCCAAAGAGTAACCCACCCAAACCCAATCCCCTACCCTATTACCCTACATTTACCCCTGAGTAACCTGAACACGATGGACAATTTAGAATGGTCTAACCTGCACATTTTTGGAATGTGGGAGGAAGCCAGAGCACCCAGAAGAAACCCATGCAGACATGGGGAGAATGTGTAAACTCCACACAGACAGTCACCCGAGGCTGGAATCAAACCAGTGCTAACCACTGAGCCATCATGCTGCCCATAGAACTAGATTGTATATAAATGTTTCAGGAAATGTAAGGGTCTCAAATTGACCCCTATAGACCTTCGTTACAAGCCTGAAAAATAAAATAAATTGAATAGCAGGGCAAACTCAAAGGGCTGAATGGCCCAATCCAGTTCCAGTGTTCCTTGATATGGTTAAATAAAGTCCACTATTGTCATTAATCTATGATGTTTACATTTCGCTGTTATTTCCTTGAGATTTGTCCCTGTATCTCTTTTCCACCAGCTGATGGTCCAAAATTATGCCCAGCAACGCAACGCACCTTTCTTATTCCTCCAGCTAAACCAATTCTGTCCTTAAACATTCTGAAACATCCTCTTTCTCCTGAATTGTAGTGCTCTCCTTAATCAAAACTTTCTCTGCTCCTCCTCTTTATTACTTGCCTAATTTTAATAAAGACCTTGTAGACAGGAATATTTAACATCTAACCCAACCCATTCTTGACTGTGGTCCCTGGAATTGCCACATCATAAACCCAGAAGATGATCTGTACCTATGTCTCCCCAGTCTTATTAACTATGCTCTATGCATTCACAGACATGCAGTGTAATCATGATTTAACCATCAGTACTTTCTCTTTCACTCCAACACCACCTACAAATTTGCAATTTACACTTTCATGCTATCTGCCTCTCCCAGCATTTTCAACAACCTCTATCAGTTTCTAATATTCTCTCTTGATTCCGACACTCCTGCCGAGTTTGTTTATAGGCCTCCCAAAGGCACTAGCAAAACCCACCAAATGAAACTCAGTCCCAACTCATTTCAGTTGCATCCTACCTGGCTTGTACAGATGCCACCTTCCCCAGAGGCAGTCTCAGAGTCCCAGGAATCTAACCAATTTTTCAAACCAACCTGTTCAGAGATCCCGTTACACTCCTCTGGAATGATCTTATTACACATCTCAAGATGGGACTTGAATCCGAGCCTCCTGGTCCAGGAGTAGGGCCACAACCATTCCACCACAAGAAGGCCTCCTGTGCCATCTTTTCATCCGCATATTGATCTGCCCTTTCCTCCTATTTCTGTACTCACTCACAAGTGGCACTGTGAGTAATTTAGAGATTAGTACATTTGAGATCCAGTTTGTGAATCTTCTACCTAGCTCCCTACATTGCATCATAGAATCCCTACACTTGGAAGCAGGACATTCAGCCCATTGAGTCTGAAGAGCATCCCAGCCAGTCCCACCACTCTTATCCTATCTCTGTAACCCTGCATTTCTGATAATCTAATCCACCTAGTCTGCACATCCCTGGATGCTGTGGGACAATTTAGCATGGCCAATCCACCTAACCTACACATCTTTGGACTGTGGGAGGAAACCAGAGCAAACCCATGCAGACACAGGGAGCTTACTCAAACTCCTGTAGACAATCACCCAAGGGTGAAATCAAACCCCGTTCCCTGGCTCTGTGAGACAGCAGTGCTAACCATTGAGCCACCACACTGCTCTCACAATTGTAGAACCACATCTGCTTTCCTATTTAGATTGTTAGTACCACCATGGACTACACCCTCTGGCTATTCACCATCATCTGAAGTATATCCTGTAGCCATTCTGTGGCGTTTCTGGCCCCAGAACCAGGATGCAAAATCCATTCTGGAATCACACTCTCCATTGCAAAAACACTCCTGCTGACTCCTATTTAATGAGTCTCCTGTTAATAATTCCCTTCCATTCTTCTTTATCCCAACCTGCACAAATGGGCCATGCATAATGCCATGGATTTGATTCATAGCACATTCCTTCAAGTAGCCATTGTCATCACTGGTATCTAGAACAGAAATCAGTTAATCAGTGGGACGTCTGCACTGTGTGCCTGTTTCTCTTGATGTGCCTGGCAGTCACCATTCCCTATCTCCCTGATTACGTTCCAACCAACTTTCTGAATGTGTTATGCACATAGTTTTCTGCCTCAGTCACTTTAGCCACTGTTGAAGCTCATGCCACAGGCCTAGCCGAGCAGCCCTACTTCACCTTACCTTACTGTTTTAAGTTACTTTACTTAACGTCAATTACTTACATTAATATTATTCTTGTACTAATAAGTTAATCTGGAGATTCCTTACTCTTACAAATTTCTTCTCCTCTGCCTAGAAATGATTACTTTATCCAAACTAGTTGAGAAATTTAATTTTTCAGAATCACTGAGTTGAAACACAGTCACAAGCAGCAGCTGCTCAATGATCATTCAACTCACGACTTTTCTGAGAAGTTTCTCTCCTCTCCTTATGCTGAAGGAGCGAAGGGATTTTGTTGTATGTAAAAACTCATTGTCCGTACAAGCTCTTTGCCCGTACAGACTTGAGTCTTATCCCAAAGGACTGGAATATGAACAGCAGGCAGCTTCAGTTGCTTAGACCTCACAATCTGGACTGAATTCAGTCTTAGTCACCAAACTTCCCAAAGGCTGTCTTAGTCTGGGGGGAAAAAATGCAATGGAAATCTAAAACTGGAGTCCCTCAAAAGGCTGTGGCTAATATCTCAGTGGAGACGTTCAAGTCAAATATCAATTTATATTGATGAAATGAAGCAATTGCAGGTAAATGGAGTTGAAGTGTGGATCACCCATGAATACTGGGACTGTTCAAAGGTCTGCATGACCTACCTCTGTTGACATCTTCTTTGTGAATGTGGGTTCCCATGATGTCTCACAACGGCCAATGTCTTGGTTGAATTTGAAGTACAAAATCTCTGGGCTCTACTGTTGACAAATTCAGGATGATCAACGAGAAAGAGAGAGGCAGGGAGCGTGGGAATTAGAGGTAAAATTATATCTCTGACCTTTCTGAGGTCACCTTTCTGGTCACTGCAACCTGGGCATTGATCCAAACATTTGAAGCATTATTTGTTGCACTTTAAACATGGAAATGTTCAATGTTTCCATTAGCTTTTCAATGAGAAGACAAAGGATAATTCTATATGCTCCATAGCACAAGCAGATTTTAGTTAGAGTTGTCAGCCATCCATCATTTTGTCAAACCTTCCATTTTCCAAAGACCTGTAATGTTGTTTTTTTTTGGTGCGAACTGAATCATGAATGCCCCTGGGATCACTCACTCAAGTGAAGTCCTCCACCTCTCCCCTAACTAATGGCCATGGCTTCTACTCCTTCAACCACTTCATTATCCATCTCCTCAGACAAGTCCGTAAGCCTTAAATCTATGAAGCACTTAGATGACAAGCAATATGAGTTCGACTGGGACAACACTACTATTATCGGACAAGCCAAACAGAGAACAGCCAGGGAATTCCTAGAGGCATGGCACTCATCCACTGATTCAATCAACAAGCACATTGACCTGGACTCAATATACTGGCCACTGCAGCAGACAGCTGGAACTGACAACCGGAAACGGCAGATACAAATCACTATAAATGCCAAAGGAAACATCACGGAAGCGCTTCACAGGAGGCTCCCAAGCACTGAGGATGTCACCTAGACAGGGGACGAAATGTCTGTAACACAAATTCCCAGCTCGGCGAACAGAACCACAACAATGAGCACCCGAGCTACAAATCTCCCAAATCTATGAAGCAATCCATCAAACATAAATTTATCTCAAGTTTAAATATGAAGGTTGAAACCAGTATGGCTGTGCAAATGCAGATTCCAGTAACATCCAATCTTGACCACTGTGGAATATCTAGGGATCGTTTTGAACAACTATGCCACTGAGGGCATATTTTGAGAGCTAAAGGTGTTGCTTGGTTTCGTCTGGAATAGCCTCAGCATGTCCCCATTTCTGCCATTGAATTGGTCTGTACGTAGGTTCAACCTTGCATCGTGCTCACTGGGAGACCCTGACCAAGACCTGCTGGAGCTTCCAGAGGCAGCATCCTTATAGCGTGAGCGACTATTTCTGTGGCATACAGTACTCCGCCTGCATGACTTGACTATGACAAGAACCTAAGTGGAACTCTGGTGCCTGGTGTCTTGCTGGAATTCCTGCCTCAATAAGGCTTTCTCAGTTCCACTGGGAAACCAGGAATTTTAAGCTCCTCAATATCATTGAACTTTGAAGCATTATTTGGCAGACTGAAGCTAGCTTCTTCCAAAATTGTGGCTGTGAATTTTGGACACTTACTGGGTTATTATAATTTTATTTCGAGTCCTTGATTTCAATATTTTGCCCATTACTGATGCAAATGTTTCTGCTGTGAATAAATTTCACAGACTTTAGCCTTTACAATGTCATTCATGCTTATAAACAAGAGTTTGTCAGTCTCCAGTGAAGCTCATATCTCTTGATACACTTGTCAAATAAAATTTCATAGAACATAGAAAAGTACAGCACAGCACAGGCCCTTTGGCCCATGAGGATTAATCCTAATGTAAAATAAACCAACCTAAACTACGCACTCCTCAATTCACTGCTGTCCATGTGCATGCCCAGCAGTCGCTTAAATGTCCCCAATGACTCTGCTTCCCCCACCACCGCTGGCAACACATTCCATGCATTCACAACTCTCTGCGTAAAGAACCTTGCTCTGACATCTCCACTGTACCTTTCTCCTAATATCTTAAGACTATGACCCCTCCTGTCAGTCATTCCTGCCCTGGGGAAAAGTCTCTAGCTATTGACTCTATCCAAGCCTCTCATTACCTTGTATACCTCGATCAGGTCACCTCGTTTCCTTCTCTCCAGAGAGAATGTCAGAGCTTAGTCAACCTCTCTTCATAAGACAAGCCTAAAAATTCCATTTAATCTCAATTTTCAGAAGTAAATTTTAGATTTTCACTGCTCTTTGTTTGAGAAGCGCTTCCTCATATCAAATCTAAATGCCTTTGTATCATTCTGGTTATTGGAATTCTGCTCCCCACTGTAGGTTGGGAGTTCCAGCGCTTCAGTATGCATTTGGAGAACCCCACTCCCTCCTGGCTAACATAGATCAGCAACACTAAGCTGAACCAGAAACAGAACTGGTTGGATAAATACATGTTAAGAAATGAAGCCTGAACCACAAAACACTAAAATCCAGGCAGTGATCATATGTTGGTGCAGTTTTGTAGAATGTGTTACAATTTTATCAATTAATTGTGACTTGTTTGAAATTTATGAATGGCAGGTTAGGTGACAAATAAGTAAAACAGACAAGGTGCAGGTAACTGCAAAAGGGTAGAATTTGATTTAAAAAACTGAAGCAGATGGAGTTCAGTGTGGAAAAATGGGATGTCATCTATTTTGAACATAAGGAGGATAAATTTGAATATATATTGTTTGAAAGGCGTGAAGCTGTGGAGGAAAAGAAAGATTTAGGTGTCTACATACTTTAATCAGTTAAACAATGACCCAGCAAAAGTAATAATATGAAAGACAAATGAAATACTTGGGAGGCAGTGGGTAGCATCTGTGCTTCTGCGTCAGTGGTCCCCATTTCAAGTCCCACTCTAGGACCTAATGGCTAAGGAAAGTGCATTCAAAATGCACTGAAACAGATTGAATATTAACTGCGAATCCCTGCAGAGCACATTAATGACCGGCAATAGGACTGGGAGAGATTCCTGGGTGATGGAAATATAGTTAGAGTCTCCGCTTCACTATTCCCTACTTTCAACCAAAAGCAGATGTCACCATAGTAGCTCTAACTCAATAAGGTGGGCAGATTGGCTCGGTTGCCTGATCCTAGTGGTTTCCAACAGAATGAGATTTGAATAACGGGATTTGATTGCTTTTGGGATCTGCCCCCTTGCCCTATTTTTGGTGGACGCTGTGGTGCTATTGGTCAGACTTCCCAAAGAGTTAAAATGATTTTTTTTAATGGAGCTGAATTGATCTCTGTATTTAGAGCAAGGATAAATGCAAGGTAACTTGGGTTTCTTCTTACAAAAATGATATCACATCAATCACATTTCAGTCCATAAGTGATAATGTCTTACTGAAGGTGCTGTACTTTATATTCAGTTTCATGCTGTATGCTGGACTACCAAATGATGGTCCCTTTACTTGAGTCTACTCTGTGACTAACAAGAGCTCAAAGATTCAAGCTGTTTACTTCCAATACCCATCTCTGAAATATATTATGTTTTTCTTTCTTGACCCCATATGTATTGTCACAATTCAGGTAATAGAGAGACAACCAGCCATTCAATCATGTCCAATTAATTAAAAATCTAACAGCTTAGATTCAAGTGGTTTTCTTCTCTACCGATCCTAACAACATGAACTAGACTCCAGCTCGAGCAGGTTAAACAGGATGAGAATGTGCAGTCATTTGAGACTGAAAGCAAAATGGCAAAGTACAAATGTTTACTTGGAGCATGTTAATTCCTGAGATCCTGCCCCATGAATAGGTGTGAAACGTCACGTAATTGATGATTGGGGCAAGAGAAAGTGTTTGCACCACGTCCTACAGCCCCTTCCAACAATTAATACAGCTCACAACAGGCTTCATTCAGTTCATTTGCCTGTGCTGCTTTCTGAAAGAGTGACCAATTAACAAAACAATAATTAATTCCACTCCTCTAGTCATTCCTCATTAATCTGCAAATGCTTTCTTCTCGGGTATAGACAGTTTTCGGGGAATAGCATAACATAGTCCACTGGGATGATGATTCTTGATGGTATTTACTACACCAGTCTGTATTTTAGATGCTCAGCAACAGACTTGTGGAGAAGCCCTCTTCAACTGCATAATATTGGATTATTCTTCCTTCACCACCTCACCTCAACAGACTTCACCATGTTCTGTTTCTTTGTGGCTGAATATAGAGCATACCACCACCTCCTCAAGGGCTATTAGGATTGGGGAAGCACTGACATCTCATTAAAGAAAGTTAAGTTCGACGAGTTGAGATTTTGCTGAGATAATATTAGCTCAACCATTCTTATAAAAGTGACAAGACTCTGCAAATAAGCATTTTGCCCTGCTGTGAAGATCTCAACAGAGAAAGGGTTAGTAATAGTGAACTATGAAACAATTTCTGAATTCAGAAAGGTTTTGTGATGCTTGTCTGAATTTGATTATTTCTTGTGTACTATGTGAGCTTGAGGTGTCACCATCATGGTAGATGTCTAAGGACTGTGACAAACATAGGAGCAGAAGTTAGGCCTTTTGACCCATTGAGTCTGGTCCACCATTCAAATGTGCTGATACAACCTTGGCTCAACCCTATTCTCCCACTTTCTCCCCATAATCCTTAATCCCCTTGACAATCAAGAACCCATCCATCACTGTCTTAAATATACTCAATGACCTGGCCTTCGCAACCTTCTGTGGCAATGAATTCCATAGATTCCCCACCTTCTGGCTGAAGATGTTTCTCCTTATCTCCATTCTAAAGGGTCTTCCCTTTACTCTAAGGCTGGACCTCTGGGTCCTATTCTCTCCTACCAATGGAAACATCTTCCCAATGTCCACTCTGTCCAGGCTGTTCAGTATTCTGTATGTTGTAATTAGATCCTCCCTCATCTTTCTAAATTCTGTCGAGAATAGAACCAGAGTCCTCACATGATAAGCCTTTTGTTCCTGGGATCATTCTCGTGAACCTCCTCTGGACCTGTTACAGAGCCAGTACATGCTTCCTGAGGTATGGGCCCAAAATTGCTCACAGTGCTCTAAATGTAATCTGACCAGAGTTTTATCAAGCCTCAGAAGTACATCTCTTTTTTAATGTGCTACTCCTCTTAAAATAATGCCAACATTGTATTTGCATTCTTAATGACCGAATCAACCTGCAAGTTTACCTTAAGAGAAAGCCAGACTAGGAGTCCCAAGTCCCTTTGCACCTCTGATTTCTGAATTTTCTCCCTGCTTAGAAAATAGTCCATGCCTCTATCTTTCTACAAAGTGCATGACCTAACATATTTCCACATTGCATTCTGTCTGGCACTTCTTTGCCCATTCTCCTAACCTATCTAAATCCTTCTTTAGCCTCCCTGCCTCCTCATTGCTACCTGTTCCTCTATCTATCTTTGTATCATCTGTAAACTTAGTCAGAATGCTCTCCATTTCTTCAGCCAGGTCGTTAATGTATAAGGTGAAAAGTTGTGATCCCAACACTGATCATTGTAGAACACCACTTGTCGCCAGCTGCCATCTTGAGAAGGATCCTTTTATCCCCACTCTCTGTTTTCTGCCAGACAGTCAGACATCTAGTCATGCTAGCACCTTGCCTCTGATACCATGGACCCTTATCTTGTTCAGCAGCCTCCTGGAAGTCCAGATAGATAACATTCATTGGTTCTCTTTAGTATAACCTGCTCATTACCTCCTCAAAGAATTCTAACAGATTTGTCAGGCATAACCTCCCCTTGATAAAACTATGGTGACTGCTTTATTTTACCATTCACTTCCAAGTATTCAGAAATCTCATCCTTCACAAAATCTTACCAATGACCGAGGTCAGGTTAATAAGCTTATAATTTCCTATCTTTTGTCTTACTCCCTTCTTAAGCAGGGGGTTTACATTAGTGATTTTCCAGGCCTCTGGGTCCCACCCTGACTCCAGTGATTCCTGAAAGATCACCACTAACACCTCCATTATCTCTTCAGCTATCTCCTTCAGAACTCTGGGATGTAGACCATCTGGTCCTGGTGATGTATCTGCCTTCAGATCTTTCGGCTTTCCTAGCATCTTCTCCTTGGTGATAGTCACCATACTCACCCCTCCCCCAAACTATCTTGAATTTTTGGGATCTTACTCATGTCTTTCACTGTGATGATTGATGCAAAGTACTTATTCAGTTCCTCAGCCATTTCCTTGTTCCCCATTATTTTCTCTCCAGTGTTATTTTCCAGCAGTACAATGTCCACTTTTGCCTCTCTTTTGTTCTTTATATATCGAAAGAAACTCTTGCATTTTTCTTTAATATTATTGACTTTCTGATCATCATATTTAATCTTCTTCCTTTTTTATTATTGTCTTCTTTGGTCTTTGTAGGCTTCCCAGTCTCCAGCTTCACACTACCCTATGACACATTAAATGTTTTCCCTTTTGCTTTTATGCTGTCCCTGACCTTCCTGGTCAGCCATTGTTGCCTCATCCTCCCTTCCAAGGGATAATTTTTTGTTGTGACTCTCAAATTACTTTCAAAAAATCCTGCCATTGCTTGTTCCACTGTCTTTTCTGCTGGGTTCCTCTCCCAGTCAATTCCGGTCAACTCCTCCCTCATGCCTCTGTAGCTGCCTTTCTTCAGCTATAGTACAGTTAAATTGATTCCAGCTTCTCCCTCTCAAATTGCAGAGTAAATTAATTATATTATGGTCACTACTTCTGAACAGTTCTTTCACCTTAAGCTCCCTTATCAAGTCTCTCTCATTGCACAACACTAAATCCAGAATTGGCTGTTCCCTAGTGGGCTCCATCACAAGCTGCTCTAAAAAGTCATTCATAGACATTCCGCAAATTCCCTTTCCTATGATCCACTACCAACCTGGTTTTCCCAGTCCACCTGTATATTGGACTCCCCCATGAGCACTGTAACCTGGCCTTTCTTACACTCCTTTTCTAGCTCCTGCTGTATCTTGTTTTCCAAATCCTGACCAATGTTTGGCAGCCTGTACATAACTCCCATGATGGATTTTTTTTATCTTTGTGGTTCCTCAACTCTACCCACACAGAATCTGCATCATCTGACCCTACTTTGTTCCTTGCTATTAATTTCATTTCATTTCTTATTAAAAGGCAACCCCACCCTCTCTGCCCACCTGCCTGTCTTATCAACAGATGTATATCCTTGGATATTCAGCTTCCAGTTGCAATCCCTTTGCAGCCATGTCTCTGTGAAGCCCACCACGTCATACCTGCCAATTTCAATCTGCACCACAACCTCATTTCGTTTAATTCGTAAACTGCACGTATTCAGCTACAACACCTTCAGTCCTGTATCTCATTGTCTTTCATTTACCCATTATGCATAAAGTTTGATTCCTAACTTTTGTGTTCTGGAAGCTGTAATAACCTCTCCTTTCATTTTTAAAATAATTTTCCCATGCAGTTGAATTCACTGCCACAGATGTTAATCTGCTGCTTTGCTTCCCACTGGCAATTTGGGGTTTTACTTGGAATTTTGCCTTCCCTTCCCTTTCCTCCCCTCCACCCCCTACACACACACACACACACACACAC
Source organism: Hemiscyllium ocellatum (assembly GCF_020745735.1). NCBI lineage: Eukaryota > Metazoa > Chordata > Chondrichthyes > Orectolobiformes > Hemiscylliidae > Hemiscyllium > Hemiscyllium ocellatum. The sequence continues at coordinate 17,305,965 of NC_083429.1, read as the reverse complement.
ACACACACACACACACAGACGGACATATACACAGACACGCACACAGACACTCACACGCACCCTTACAGACGCACACACTCCCACACTCACACATGCATCCTCTCAGAGACGTAGACCACTCTACACTCACACACTCACATATAACTCTCTCTCACAGACACTCACAACCCCCAACCCAGACACATGTACCCCCTCACAGACTTAGAAACTCTACACTCACATACACACACATATACACTCTCTCTCACACTCACAACCCCCCAACCCAGACAGACAGACACACACACCCAAAGACTCACATGCACACATATACATTTGTGTTTGTGGGGTGAATTTGTACTTGCAGAGTTACATTGTACTTTGCTCAAAAACTGCATGAATTCATGTAAAACTCTGTTATCTCACTTTTTAGATTAGAATCAATCTAAACATCAAGGCACAGACAGAGAACACAGGGGGCTAACACTTTCAACACATTGTCTAGATAACACCAATTGTTACAGTTAACTTGAGAATGCAATTTTAAAAATGTTTTGTGATTTACACATGGAAGAAGTGAAACTATCATGGTATTCAAACAGGTGAAAGACTCAACAAACAATCAAGGTATTTTTCAATGTATAATTTCAGTTACATCACACTGTAAACCTTTGCTATAAATTCTGTGTCTTACAATAGTGTCCTCCACAACCACCTGATGAAGGAGCATCACTCCAAAAGCTAGTGCTTCCAATTAAACCTGTTGGACTATAACCTCGTGTTGTGTGATTTTTAACTTTGTACATCGCATTCCAACACCAGCACCTCTAAATCATCAGTATTTTAACTTAGGCTGGCTTTTTTGACTTTCACTTTTTTGTCAGTTTATATTCGTAATAGCTCACACGTCTGCAGCTTTGTTTTCTTGCAACTCTGTTGCATTTAAGTCAGTGTCACTTCTGACAGTGTGTACTATGCAGCACTGTGTACAACATGGGGGATCTTTATTGAAGTGCTACTTTCTCCCCACCCCCACCCTCCTCTAGCTTATCTCTCCACGCTTCACACTCTCTGCCTTTATTCCTGATGAAGGGCTTTTGCCCGAAACGTCGATTTTACTGCTCCTCGGATGCTGCCTGAACTGCTGTGCTCTTCCAGCACCACTAATCCAGAATCTGGTTTCCAGCAACTGCAGTCATTGTTTTTACATACCTGATTAAAATGTCTGATGACAGTGTGTGTGTGTGTGCGTGTGCTTTAAGGTAAAGTCTCATGCCCAAGGCAAACTAGGAGGGCACTTTGTACATGATTGACATTCAACCCAAACATTGACATCTGTTGGAATTGGGAATTCTCAGTTGTCATCACCACACACTCAGACAATGATCCCCGGGATCATTCTCCAGCTGTTCAGTCTGCGAAATTTGCATTGATTTGACTTGCCTCATTGTCCATTTACAAGTCTGAAATGATTTCTGCTCTATTTCTTCCCTCACTCTGATCAATATAATTTCTCTAATTATTTTTGGGAATGCAAGGACACATCGGACAAGATAGCAGGAAGTCACACTTTCCCTCACTGGAGGGAGTTTTAGGACACAACAATTTCATGATTTGGAGATGCAGGTGTTGGACTGCAGTGTACAAAGTTAAAAATCACAAAACATTAGTTATAGTCCAACAGGTTGTTTTTCGAAGCACTAGCTTTCAGAGCGCTGCTCCTTCTTTAGGTGGTTGCGGAGTATAAGATCAGACACAGAATTTATAGCATAAGTTTACAGTATGATGTAACTGAAATTATATATTGAAAACGACCTGGATTGTTTGTTAAGTCTCTCATCTTTTGGAATGGACATGTTGGTTTTGGGTCTTTCATGTGTAAATCCCAGAACTTTAACTGACATTCTCAAGTGAACTTTAACAATAGGTGCTATGCCAGTTCAGATAATGCATTGAAGGTATCGGGTGCCCTGTGTGAGGCTGTCCGTCTCCCAATGTTCAGACTGATTTTAATCTAAAAAAGGGATTTATAGAATCTTACATGGATTCATGCAGTTTTTGAGCAAAATAAAATGTAATTCTGCAAGTATAAATTTACCCCACAAACTTAAATGTGTGTCTGTGGGTGTGTGTCTGTCTGTTTGTGTGTGTGCGTTTGTGTGTGTGCACATGCATGTGTGTGTGTGTTTGCATGTGCATGCGGAGGGGGTATGAGTGTCTGTGAGAGAGTATGTGTATGTGTCTGAGTGTGAGTGTGAGTGTAAAAGAATATAAGATTGTGAGAGAGTGCGTGTGAGTACGGCAGTATATATGTGAGCATATGTGAGAGTGCTTGTGTATGAGAGAGGGTCTGCGTGAGTGTATGGGTCTGTAGGAGTGTCTGTGTGACTGTGAGTGTGTGTCTGTCTGTTTGTGTGTGTATGTGTGTGTAGTGCAGTGGGGTCACCTGCAGTAGGGGATGGCTGCTTTAATGTGTTTCAAGTGAAAGCTGGAGAAGTCTAGCATCATGAGGTTATTCGTGGGTTTGCAGTAGAGTGTGGTGCTCAGATGCCCATCCTTGATGGAGATGCATGTGTCCAAGAATGAGACAGATAGTAGAGAGTAGTACACGATGAGTTTGATAGTGGGATGAAACTCATTGATATCACTATGTAGTTGTGTCAGTGACTCCTCACCATGGGTCCAGAGGAAGAAAATATCATCAATGTACTTGGTGTATAGTGTTGGTTGGAGGTCCTGCGCAAAGAAGAAGTCTTGCTCGAACCATACTAGAAGACGTTAGCATATTGGGGTACAAATTTGGTCCCTGTGGCTGTTCTGTGTGTCTGGATGAAGAACTGAATTCAATTGAATTGAATTTATTGTCACATGGCACAATGAAAAGCTTTGTCTTGTGAGCAATAGGCAGATCACAGAGTTGAATAGCATAGGTAAGTAAATAATAGGTGACCAGCAGCAAAAACCAAAACACAGGTACAGACGAATGTTAAGAGTTTGCAAGTCCATTCAGTAGTCTAACAACAATAGAGTAGTTACTGTTGTGAAACTAGCTGATGCGTGTGTTCAGGCTTCTGTACCTTCTCCCCACTGGTAAAGGTTGTAGAAAAGCATTGCCAGGGTGGGATGGATCTTTGGGAATGCTGGCGGCCTTTCCTTGACACCGGGCCTGGTAAATGAATTCTGTAGATGGGAGGTTGGCCTTTGTGATTGTCCGGGCCGAGTTCACCATTCTCTGTAACCATCTCCAATCTTGATGGTCCAGTTGCTGTACCAGGTAGTGATATATCCAGACAGAATGCTCTCGATCGCACACCTATAAACGGCAAGGGTATTTGCTGTCATGCCAAATTTCCTCAGCTGCCTGAGGAAGAAGAGACATTTTTGGGCCTTTGTAACCAGTGTGTCCACATAAAGAGTCCAAGAAAGCTTGTTGTGGATGACCACTCCCACGAGCTTGATATTCTCCACTCGTTCCACCTCTGTGCTGTTAATGTGTCAGGGGGAATGAGTAACATCCCGTTGAAAGTCAATAATGAGTTCCTTGGTTTTGCCAGCATTGAGAGCTAGGTTGTTCGCAGTGCACCATTTTTCCAGGTCTTCCGCCACCCATCTGTAGTCTGTTTTGTCGCAATCTAAGGTCTGACTGACTATGGTGGTGTCATCAGCGAACTTGTAAATGGATTAGTCTGGTATTTGGTGACATAGTCATTGGTATACAGTGAGTACAGTAGGGGTCTGAGTATGCATCCCTGGGGGGGTTCCAGTGTGGAGTGTTAGTGAGGATGAAATATTGTCCCCAATCTTCACTGATTGTAGCCTGTGGGTCAGGAAACTGAGGATCCAGTTGCAGAGAGTGGGACTTAGTCCGAGATCACTAAGTTTTAGTAATCAGTCTCGAGGGGATAATGGTGTTGAAGGCTGAACTGTAGTCAATGAGTAGGATTCTTACATAGCTGTTCTTGGTGTCAAGATGCTCTAGGGAGAAGTGATATGGCATCTGACGTGGATCTGTTGGTCTGATAGGCAAACTGATTGTCAAAGGTGAAAATGTGTTCGAGGATAAAGCGGGTGGGTTGTAGGACATTGCTCAGAGATTGGCAATTGTTGGTGTTGAGTACTGAGGCTGCTGCCATGATGTCGTCATTGTCAGGGATGCTGGTGTAGAGTGCTGAAACGTCCATTGTGACGAGGAATGTTCCCAGTTCAACTGATCCATGAGTGTTGAATTTCTGGAAGAAATCTGTAGTGTCGCAACAGAAGCTGGGGATCCCCTGTACAATGGGTTTCAAGATTTCTTCAACATAGCCAGAGAGGTTCTCACACAGAGTCCCATTGCCTGATATGATGGGGCATCCTGGTGTGTTGGCTATGTGTATCTTCAGAAGGCAGTAGAAGTCACCTCTGTGAGAAATACGTGGGATGAGGGTATGTAGGGAGCTCTGAAGGCCTGAATCCAAAGTCCTGATCAATATGTTTAGTTCACAGGTGTACTCACGGGTACAGACAGTCTCATACAGAGCACCTCACACCTTCGTCTATTGTTAAAGTTCACTTGCGAATGTAACTTTAAGCTTTGGAATTTAAATATGAAAGAACTGAAACCAACATGCCCATTCTAAAACATGAGAGACTCAACAAACAACCCCGATCAATATATAATTTTAGTTACATCACACTTTTGCTACAAATTCTGTGTCCTACGATCTTTATACTTCACAACCATCAGATGGAGGAGCAGTGTTCTGAAAGCTAGTGCTTTCAAATAAACCTGTTGGACTATAACCTGTATGATTTTTAACCTAAGACAATTTCAGGAAGTGTCACTTGGCCATAGTGCAAATGTTTCCTTAAACACTGGTTCCAAAAGATGAAATCCTGTAAATACAATATTATCTCCTGCTAGACCACACCCACTGTCGGTCAGAAAAATCTGAAAATCAATATTCAGTCCCGAAGCCTGTTTCACCAAGTATCACATGCACAATGCGAACAAGGTCAGTCCACTAAAACTGGAGCCTAGGCTTGAATAACAGCCAGCTTTAACCATAAGGGACATTGTAAGCTCAGCTCACATCATGCATTACATTTACCGCGAGATGTAACACACATTTTTAGATATTCTTTGTGTTGGGACATTGCAAACCAAGCCTCTTAACTCCAGAACACTCCAACTGTAGCTGTTACAAATTATGCTCTTGCATTTATTAATTAGACAGCAAGACAGTAGGTTTGCTTATGCAGTAATTCCTGAAGAAGGGCTCATGCCCGAAACGTCGATTCTCCTGCTCCTTGGATGCTGCCTGACCTGCTGCACTTTTCCAGCAACACATTTTCAGTTATGCAGTAATATTAAAGTTTACAGAACTCGGGCATATAGAGGGCGTTGATCAACTATGATCTACTTGGAACAACTACAGGCGTCAGGGACTGAATCAGGTACTGTGTTCTATACTACAGCTATCAAGTAAAAACATGTCAGTCAAATATTGCATGCCTTTCATTATTAAACCTCTGTTAAGAAATGTTTAGGTGTTAATCAGAAGCACCTAACACGTATTCTGTGACTTAGTACAATTCATTTTGTAAATATATTTCAAAACGTATCAAAAATTCAAATGCATGAAATTTTTGTGAAAGACTAAGGCTCATACTTCTTAATTTTTCCATCGACCCCACCCCCCTCCATCATTTTCTCCCATTTACACCGTCCATTCATTTTCCCACCTTCCTCTTAATTCCCATAGCACTCTCCATCCCACCAACTTAGACTGACAGTGTGCAATATATTTTCAACACATTAGATGCTAAGGCTAGCTATGTCTATAACAGATAATATTCAAACTTGAGCTGACAAGTAACTCGCATGCTGTTTGAGAATATCTGCTCGGCAATGACCATCTCCAATAAGTCAGAATCCAATCATTTCCTTTGTATTGAAACACATGATTGTTGTTGAATGCCCCACTAACAAGAAATCAAGGTTGCCATTGAACAGAAACTAAACTGGAATCGCCATGTAAATACTGTGGCAATAAGGACAGATCTGAGGCTGGGTATTCTTGTGAAATTAACTCACCTCTAACTGCCACAGCCTGTCTGCCATCGAGAAGGGTCACGTCATAACTGTTATACAATGCTGTACACTTCACTAGATGAGTGTAGCTCCAAACAATTCAAAAAGTTTGTCACCACATACGACAATGCAGTCCACCTCAGCTATTCATCCACTAACTGAAACATTCCTTGCCCTCATCAGCAGTGCACAGTGGCAATATGTGTTGTACGACAGCAGCCTGTCAAAGTTCTTTTGAAAACAACTACCAAACCTGCCAGCTCTATCTTTATCTATAACAAGGGCAACAGATGCAAGAAACACTAAATGCAAGCTCAAGTCACATGCCAAACTAACTTGAAACAATATCATTATGCCTTCAGTGTCACTTGTTAAAATCCTGGTGCTAATAACACTATGCATGTACGTCCTCTGCATGGACTGCAACAGTTCAAAAACATAATTCTGTACCATTTTCTCAAGAGCAATTCACACTGAGCAATAAATGCTTATCTAGCCCACATCCACTGACAAATGAAAATAAAACACCTTGAAAATTAGTGGAGTAGGAGATAACTTTAAGATAATAAGCGGTAGGAGCAGAAGTAGGCCATTCAGCCCATCAACTCCTTTCCACAATTCAATGAGGTTGTGGCTAATCTGATAATCCTCTTTCTTGCCTCTTTCTCATAACCCTTTATTCCTTTATTGATTAAAAATCTGTCTGTCTCTGTTCATAGAATACCTACAGTGTGGAAACAGACAGTTTGGCCCAACCAATCCACACTAACCCTCCAAAAGGTAACTCATCCAGACTCTATTACCCTACATTCACCCTGACTAATGCACCTAACCTAGACATTCCTGAACACAGTGGGCAATTTAACATGGTCAATCACCTAACCTGCACATCTTTGAACTGTGGGAGGAAACCCATGCAGACACAGGGAGAATGTGCAGACTCCACACAGCCCAAGGCTGAAATTGAACCAGCGTCCGTGGTGCTGTGAGGCAGCAGTGCTAACCACTGAGCCATCCTTAGGCATACTTAATGACCCAGCCTCAAGAACAATCTGCAGTAAAGGCTTCCACAGTTTCACCAACTTCTGAGAGAAAAAAAGACCTCCTCCTCATTGCTGCAGGAACCTGAGGGGTCTGGTACCCAAGTTAGCGGCAATAATGACAAAGGTTGGTTGGGAAATTTCTAATGGAAACCAAGTTTTGAGTTTCACTTCTGGTGAAGTCAATTTAAAAAGCAGAGAAGGTTATTTTAAATTTGTGTCAAACCTTAGCTAGACCATCTATGGGGCATTGTAAACAGTTTTCCCACAGTTGTATAAAAAACTTGAGGCGTTGAGAAATTTTATTGAATAATACAATAGTTGTATTGTATAATTCAATAATGCATAGCTGTTAAGTGTATCAGAGAGGTTAAAAAAGTTCAGAAGAAAGGTCTTTGAAGAGAGTGTGCTTTCGTGTTTACAAACAATAGTGAAAGCCTATAGCATTGATGTATTTAAGGAAAGGCTGGATAAACAGGAGAAAGGAGGAGAATGATATGGCAATAAAACTTTCCAAAGGATTTTTAGATTAGATCACTTAGAAACAGGCCCTTCAGCCCAACAAGCCCACACCAATTCCCCCTTTGCCTAACACTACGGGCAATTTAGCATGGCCAATTCACCTAACCTGCACATTTTTGGATTATGGGAGGAAACCAGAGCACCCAGAGGAAACCCACGCAGACACAGGGAGAATGTACAAACTCCACAGGGTCAGTTGCCTGAGGCAAGAATTGAACCCAGGTCTCTGGAGCTGTGAAGCAGCAGTGCTAACCACTGTGCCACCGTGCTGCCCGGTTGTGGGCTTATTTGGAGTTTAAATATCATTTTGCCAATGCAATATAAATTGACTCAGAGACCAATAACAAACAATGATGTCAACCATTAAGAATGACCAGGATCATTACAGCTTCCAAATTGAGCACACTAATGGTTAACATATTCATCTATATTTCTTTGTTAATTACTTTATGGAAGCAGGTATAAGTGCTCACATGGTAACAGTCACACTGTATAATTTCACAGTCTACTAAGCAACTGCACCAGATGGGACCAACCCACAGAATCCCCAAGGAACTGAGTTGAGAGATGAAGTGAAACTCCAGTTCTCACTTTTTAGGAACTCAAAGACTGTACTTGAGATCTAAAGGAAGGTTCTTGTAATCACATATTCAGAAATGTAGTAAGATATGACCCTTTCAATTTCAATATAACAGTGACAAAATGTGTTGAAGATGCTAAACAACACTTATGAAAGACAAATCTTCAAAGACATGAGCGCCTCATGGTAGGAATAGGTGGGAATAAACAAATTCAGTCTTTAGAAGGACTTGATGATGTTTGGCATGTAATCTTTAATAATGTTTGGACCAGGTAACAAATATGTACATTAGTTTGGAACTTGGCTTGAGCATAGAGAGTAGGAGATGATAAGGAATATATGAGGCTTGGTCTGGAAGAGGAGTCTGCTGCAGGCTCCCTGCTGTTCACTTTAGTCATAAATAATATGAAGAATCATTCTTCCTGTAACAAAATCCAATTTGCAGATGACTGAGAAGTATCAAAACTGCAGATATACATGTACACATCTCACATATTGAACAACATTGCAAACACTTCATGACACAAATGAAAGCCAATGTCAAGCAGAAAGGAAAGGGGAGATGAAATCCAAAACTGCACTGGATGAGCTTGCTAATTTTATTTTAAAAGTGTTGAAAAGGAGGAAAGTGACAAGGCAGAGAATGGGAGTTGTGATTAAGACAGCCAGTGTGTGTGGAATGGATCTACAGGAATGAAGCAATTCAATGGAACAGAGATCGTGAGTGAGGTGAGGAGCTTAGGAAGATGGCCAGGATAGACCCTGGATTCATTTGAAAACAAAATAAATATCTCAAACTCTCTGCTGGGAAACAGGGAGCTGTTGGGAATTGACCAGGAAGGGACCAGCAGGGCAAAGTAAAATTGAGGCAAAATGTATTTATTGCCCAACTTGTATTGCCCTGATAGTATAAGCATTAGCTATATTGTCTGGGACTTGAATCACATCTTTGGTTAGACTAGGTTAGCACAGGTGGTTCCATATAAGCTCAACACATAGGGAACAGAATCAGGCCAATCAGCCCATTGAGTCTGCTGTATCATTCAATGATGACCAATATGTTTCTCATCCCCAATCTCCTGCCTTCTCTCCATAACTCTTGATCCCCTTGCTCATCAAGAAACTATGTAAGTCTGCCTTAAATAAACTCAGTGAATTGATCTCCACAGCACTCTGCGGCAATGACTTCCACACATTCACAACACCCTGTTTGAAGAAATTCCTCCCCATTTCAGTTTGAAAGAGTTATCCCTTCACTCTGAGGGTGTGCCCTTGGGTCCTAGTTTCTCCTAAGTGTCGAAACATATTCTCCATGTCCATGCTATCTAGGCCTCTCAGTATTCTGTAAGTTTCAATGAGCTATGCTTTTGAAACTCCATGGATTACAGACTCAGAGTCCTCAACCACTCCTCATATGACAAACCCTTTATTCTGAATATTATTCTTGGGAACTTTCTATGGATCCCCTCCAATGCCAGCACATCCTTCCTTAGATACGGGGCCCAAAACTGATCAGAGTTCCCTTTGCCAAAGGATACTGATGCGTTTTTTTACAGCAAACCTTCACAGTTTCTGTTATCAGACCTTTCAATTTACCACTGGTTGGGAGAACATAGTGACATCTGGCTTCAAAAATATGGTATAAGAAAGGTAACATGTGGAAAGGATTGGAATGGGTGATGACAAAGCAGAAACGCATGGGGGACTAGAAGGTAAATTGGTTTTCTTTCAGGTTTTACTTCATAAATGTACAAATAATATGAAGATATCCATTGTTTGGGAGAACACAGGGGAAAGTGGTATTTAGCTGCCACACCACCCTCTGTATGGAACGGTTACCCCTCAGGTCCCTTTTAAATCGTTCCCCTCTCACACTTAAACTTCTGATTTTGGACTCACCGATCCAGGGAAAAGATCTTGGCTGTTCACCCTATCCATGTCCCACATGATTTTACAAACCTGTGTAAGGTCACCCCTCAGCTTCCAACACTCCAGGGAAATTAGGCACAGTCTATTCAGCCTCTCCCTATAGCTCAATCCATCCAACCCTGGCAACATCCTTATAAACTTTTTAAGTTTAACAACATGTTTTCTATAACAGGGAGACCAGAAATATGCACAGTATTCCAAAAGTGTCCTCACCAATGTCCTGTACAGGAGCAACATGACATCCAAACTCCTATACTCAATGGTATGACCAGTGAAGGCAAGCATGCCTTCTTCCCCACTTGTCCATCTGCAAGTCCGCTTCCAAGGAACTACGTACCTGCACTCCAAGCTCTCTGTTCAGCAACACTCCCCAGGGCCCTACGATTAACTGTGTAAGTCCTGCCCTGGTTTGCCTTTTCAAAATGCATCATCTCACATTTATCTAAATTAAAGTCCATCTACCTTAGCACATTGGTCCATCCAATCAAGGTCCCGTTGTAATCTGAGATAACCTTCTTCACTGTCCATTACACCACCTATTTTGGCGTCATCTGCAAACTTCCTAACTATACCTCCTCTATTCGCATCCAAGTCATTTACATAAATGACAAAAAGCAGTGGACCCAGCACTGATCCTCATGGCATACCACTGGTCACAGGCCTCCAGTCTGAAAAACAACCCTCCAGCACCACCCTCTGTCTCCTACCTTCAAGCCAAAATCATCTAACCCTGTTTCATTTATTACTGTTGATTTAATTTAACTTCTTAAGAATGAGGCAATCCCATCCCTTATGCCCACTTGCCTGACTTTTTAATAGGGTATATATCCTTGGATACTTAGTTCCTAGATCCAATCCCCTTGCAGCTATGTCTCCATTTCAATCTGCCAATTTCAATCTGTGCCACAAGCTCATTTACCTTCTTTTGTATACTGCTTGTATTCAGATACAATACCTTCAGTCCTGTATTGACTGTCCCTCTTCTCATTGTCATTCATTTATCCAGTGTGTTTGCAGTTTGATTCCTAACCCTTTCTAAAGACTCTGTCCTATTTTCTGTGCTGGAGACTTAGATAACCTCTCCTGAGTTCTCCTTTCATTTCATTTTTTTCATATTTTTTCATGCAATTCAATCCACTCCTACAAATATTAACCTGTAGCTTTGCGACCCATTGGCCATTACACTTCTCGGAGGCCTCAGCTCGGTTCAGATGGAGACCGCCCCAAAGGTAAAGATCCCTCCTGTTCCAATATAAATGGCAGTGCCCCATAAAAAGAACCCCCTCTTTCCCACACCACTCTTTTAGCCACGTGTTTACATCCCTCACTCTCATGTCCCTATGCCAATTTGCACATGGCTTGGCCAGTAATCCGATGATTATAATCTTTGAGACCTGTTCTTCAATTTAGTTCCTAGTTCCTGACAATCCCTAAACAAGTCCTCTTTCCTAGTCTTGCCTATGTTGTTTGTTCCAACGTGGACCACAACAACTGGATTCTCCCCCTCCCTCTCCAATATCCTTTCAAGCAGATCAGAGATGTCCCACATCCTGCACTGGGCAGGCAACATTCCATGTGGGACACTCTATGCTGCTTACAAAGGATACTATATGTTCCCCTAATTATAGAATCCCCTACAACTACCATTTGCCTTTTTGCTCCCCCTTCTTGAATGGCCTCCAGTAGCACTCAGGGTCAACTGGCCGTGGTCAACTGGCTCATTCTCCCTACAGCTCTGTTGCTCATCCACACAGGGAGCAACTTTCCAATCCTCCTCAGGTACAAATGCACCATCAGAGGATTCATAAGTTGTAAATGTTCCATCTTTGTTCAAAAAAGAACAATAATAAACCCAGCAGCTTCAGGCAATCAGTTTAGCTTCAGTGTGCAATACATTGTGGAAATTATAATCAGGGACAAAGTTGACCATCACTTGGACAAATGTGGTCTTACTTTCGAACGTCAGCATTGATTTGTTCAGGACAAATTGTGTTTTACTAATTGGATATTTTTTATTAATGAGGATAAAGAGGGAGAACATGTACAGTAGATGTACAACATGTATGTTTGTTTTCAAAAAATGATTGAATCAAGTGCCTCATCACAAGCTTGTCAGCAAATGAGAGCTGATTGAAAAACGGAACGGTGGCAGCATAAGTACAAAATTAGCTCCGTGACAGAAACAGAAAGGATGTAAAGGTTATTTTACAGGACAGTATTTAATGGGGTTTTCCAGGGTTCAGTATTAGCACCTATGTTTCTTGATCCATTTTGATAGACCTCGGCTGTGATTTACATTTACAGGCACAATTTCAAATGACACATGACACCATTCTTGGAGGTATTGCAAACTCTGAACAGGATACTGATAGACTTCAAGAGGACAGAGTCAGGCTGGTGAAACAACAGGCATATAACCAATGGAATCTAATGCCAAGAAATATGAAGTGATTCATTTCAGTAGAAAGAACAAGAGGTAACATCTAATACTTAGTTTCGTGGGTCCAGATTGATCATTGCAAGAGACACCTCTGTTTATTGGTGGTGTCTAGCATACACAGCCTCTAAGCTATGCAGACACACAGTTACCACAGCCATGCTGAGAACATGAACACATGATGCATCAGTGGCTTCCAACAATTGGCAGTGGAGTTGATTGTGTGGGGAGAGCCCAAAACAATGTTACCCCTTCTGCAAACTGTATCAATGAGGGATGGGATTGGTTTGAGACAAGGCAAGGGTGGGTGGGGGATGAAATGGAACAAAAGGGATTTCAATGGCATAAGGGAGTTAGCATGGAATGAGGGGATGAGATGATGAAATTGATGAAGTGCAACAAAAATGACACAGGCACAAGGACAATTGCTTGATAAATCATAATTTTAAAGACTTTCTTTGTGTTTGAAATGGATTGGAATTAAAAGATTTTAGAAGAGCTGTCAAGTGAATTAAAGAATATATTTGATTGATGAGGGAGAAAATGATAACATTCAGTTTTTGAACCGTCTGACCCCAATGGATATGCCATAACACAAACTTAAACACAGCAAAGGAGCAGTTTGAATGTTGCTATGAAATTCAAATCCTAAGTAGGCACATTGTCATGGAGCAAGCTGGCACTCCTGTTCTCATCAATATAAATGCTGAAATTACAAGAGGCAGATTTTAAGGAATGTTTATTTCTCAAATAATATTGAGCCCGAGAGGTAAACCTGCCTCAGAGAAAAACAGTTCCCAAATAGACCATCATAATCTATGACTACAAACAAGTCACAAGATTAAACTCATGACAACATTTATATTTATGACCCAAGACCTGTTTTTACACATGGACAGCTTTATGCGGCATTTTTCCAGCATGATTCTGTTAAAGTCTTTGGTGAAAAAATAATTAGAAATCTGGATTTAATCAATATTGTTGCAAGGAAGACAGTATTTTGATGTGAAATATTTTGCAGAGCATTGTTGGTCTCAAAGAAAGATTGCAATTGCAAAATGAACACAGGAACAGAGGGATATAGGAAGTACATTCGTAAATCATTAAAGTTAACAGGACAGGTAGAAAAAGCAGTTAATAAGGCATTGTGATTTTTTCTTGGCTTTAACAATAGAAGTTGAGAAGTGAGGAAGTTATGTAAATGTTGAAATGTCGGTCTGAACCGTAGCATTGTTTCCAGTTTTGAATATTGCACATGAACGGGAATGCATCAGAGAGGGTTCAGAAATTCAGAGAATGGTTCCAGGGATGATTAATTTTACTGATGTGAATAGATTATAGGATAGTCCCTTTTATAGAGTCATAGAGATGTACAGCATGGAAACAGACCCTTCGGTCCAACCCATCCATGCCAACCAGATATCCCAACTCAATCTAATCCCACCTGCCAGCACCCGGCCCATACCCTTCCAACCCTTCCTATTCGTATACCCATTCACAATCCTCTTAAATGTTGCAATTGTACCAGCCTCCACCACTTCTCTGGCAGCTCATGCCATACACTTACCACCCTCTGTGTGAAAAAGTTGCCCCTTAGGTCCTTTTTATATCTTTCCCCTCTCACCCTAAATCTATGTCCTCTAGTTCTGGACTCCCCCACCCCACGGAAGAGACCTTGTCTATTTATCCTATCCATCCCCCTCATGATTTTAGGAATCTGAATAGAATAGCTCGAGAGGAATTGTTCCCATTGGTGGAAGGATCAAGAATAGAAAATACCAGGGTAAGGTGGCGTGGCAAAATAACGTACTATGATTCCTTAGACAATACCTTCAGAACCCACAAGGAGCACTGCCATCTAGAAGGATAAGGGCAGCAGATAAATGGGTATGCCACCATTTTCAAATTTTTCTCCAAGTAACTTATCATCCTGATTTGGAAATATATCACCCTTCATTCAATGTTACTGGGTCATCATTCTGGAACTCCCTCCCTAACAGCATTGTGGCTGCTTCTGCTCACCAGATTGCACTAGGTCAAGAAGGCACCTCACCACTACCTTATCAAAGACCACTAAAGATGGACAATAAATATTGGCCCAGCCAACAACACTCTCAATCCTGTCAATGAATAAAAAAAATACCAAAGGCAACAATGGTCTGAGTCCTCACTGAAGCAATGGAATTTATGTATCTCGCATCTGTTGTGTAGCTGATGTAAGTCAGACTGTGAACACACACTAAAAGAGAAAACAATCTAAGTGAAAAGTACTAAGTGAAAAATGAATCGTAAATGCACTGCCTGAAAATGTGCTGGAGTAGATTCACTCAGGTTTATGGAAGAGAATTAAATAATTCCCTACAGGGAGGCTAAGTGCAGGGTTACAGGGAAAAGGCAGAAGGTCAGGACGAGCTGAGTTTCTGTTCCTGAAAACCGAAATGGACACAATGGACCAAAAGGTATCCTTTTGTGCTGTGACCAATTCTACGATACTTAAAGTTGAGTCACTAAATATTGGGATTATTTCCCAACTTTAAAACAATGCTTCTTGACAGACTTGCTCATTCATATCAGCAATCCCTAATCTAAGTCATTGAGTAAAGGGATAGGCAAAGTCGAGGATTGGAAAGGGTGAGAGCCTTTGTTCTTAAAATCTCAAGTGAGTCTTAATAACAATGAAGCTTGTCTTTAGACAATGGACTCAGCTCTTGTTGAAAAGGGTAAAGAGAATGCTGATCTTTCGGATGGCTGAAAGGTCCCAAAGCAATATTCAAAAGAAATGAACAAATTTCTCCCCAGTGTCCTGACGAATATTCACCCTTGAACCATAATCACAAAAACACAGAAATCATTGATCGTTGTCACATTGCTTTTGTGGGAGCTTGCGGTACACAAATTGATTATTGTGTTTCCAACATTATAACAATGCGTACACCGAAAAAAAAACTTCATGGGTTGCAAGATGCTTTGGGATGTTTTAGGCTGGAATTTAAGAGAAGAGGTATACTGCTGAGGTTGTATAAGTCTCTTGTCTGACCACATGTGGAATATTGTAAGCAGTTTTGGGACCCATATGTAGGGAATGATGGACTGGCATTGGAGGGAATCCGGAGGAGGTTCACAAGAATGATATTGAGAATGAATGGGTTTGTCATATGAAGAGTAGGTCAGGATTCTGGGTCTGTACTCAATGGAGTTTGGAAAGATGAGGGCGTATCTGATTGAAACTTTTACAGAATACTGAGAGGCCTGGATAGAGTGACTATGGGGAAAATGTTTTCACTGATAGGAGAGACTAGGACCCGAGGGCACAGATTCAGAGTGAAATGACAACTTTTCAAAACTGAGATGAGGAGAAATGCTAGAATCTGTTGAACTCATTTCTGCAGAAGGCTGTGGAAGCCAAGTCATTTAGTGCATTTAAAACAGAGATAGATAATTTATTGGATGGTAAGAGGATTTCTGGGAAAAGGTAGGAGAATGGGATTGAGAAGCATATCAGCTGTGATCTATGGTAGAGCAGATTTGATGGGTGAAATAAGCTAATTCTTCTCCTAAATCTTATGGTCTTATGGGATATCGCCAGGGTCATAGAAGATGCAAAATAAATACAAGTTTCTTCTTTCTCTGCAATATATCTGCAATTTGTCTTGAAAAAAAATGCCTTTTTGTTGATCTATCTAGTTCTTTACGGTGTGCAGTGTAGTGCTGGAAAACTACAGGAGGACAGGCAATATCCGAGGAGCAGGAAAATCAACATTTCTGGCATTAGTCCTTCATTAGGAATGAGGCTTGTGGGCTGGGGGTCTGAGAGATAAATGGGAGGAGGGTGGGGCTGGGGAAGGTAGCTGGGAATATCATAGGTAGATGAAGATGCTGGTGGAAGTGATAGGTTGGATGGGAGGGTGGAGTGGATGGATGGGAAGGAAGGAAATTGGACATACTGGACGATTCAAGGGGGCGGTGCTGAGTTGGAGGCTTGGGACTAGGATAACGTGGGAGGAGGGGAAATGAGGAAATGGGTGAAATCCAAATAGATTCGTGCGGTTGTAGGGTCCCAGGGCAGAACATGAGGCGTTCTTCTTCCAGGCATTGGATGGTTAGGGTTTGGCGAGTGAGGTGGCCCAGGACCTGCATGTCCTTAGTGGAATAAGAGGGGAGTTAAAGTGTTCAGCCATGGGATGGTGGGGTTGATTGGTGTGGGTATCTCAGAGATGTTCTCTGAAACGATCCACAAGTTGGCATCCTATCTCTTTGATGCAACAGAGACCACATCGGGTGTAACGGAAATAGTAGATAACATGCGTGGAAGTACAGATAAATTTCTGTCAGATGTGGAAAGATCCTTTGGGGCCTTGGACAGAGGTGAGGGGGGGAGATTTGAGAGAACATCTCTGGTACTCCCGCACCAACAAATCCCACGACCCCATGGCTGAACACTTCGATTCCACCTCCCATTCCACCAAGGACATGCAGGTTCTGGGCCTCCTCCATCACCAAACTCTAACCATCCAACACCTGAAGGAAGAACGCCTCATCTTCCACCTTGGGACCCTGTAACCACAGTGGATCAACGTGGATTTCACAAGTTTGTTCATTTTCCCTCCATCCACATTATCCCTGTCCCAAGCCTCCAACTCAGCACCACCTCTTTGACTGGTCCTCCCTGTCCATCTTCCTCCCTTCCTTCCCATGCATCCATTCCACCCTCCCTCCGATCTATCACTTCCACCCACACCTTCATTTACCTATCATATTCCCAACTACCTACTGTCCCCCAGCCTTAACCCCTCCCATTTATCTCTCAGCTCCCCCAGCCAGCAGACCTCATTCCTGATGAAGGGCTCATTGGATGCTGCCTGACCTGCTGTGCTTTTCCTGCACCACACTCCCGACTCTGATCTCCAGCATCTGCAGTCCGCTCTTTCTCCTCCTTTATGAAGTGTAGTCAATATGAAGGTCCGTTGTTCATGAACACGATATGGTCATATATTTAGAGTCACTTCCTGAAATACAATGCATCATTGTTGCTGGTTCTAGTTTGATGACCAACCCCGTACTTGCTGATACATCCCAGTGCTGCAAATCCACTGAACACTCACCCAGTGGCTGGTGCTCATGTATGAGGTAAGACTTTTGCCAAAGCCTTGGGCCTGGTGGGGAAGGGAGCAAGTTTCACAGGCTAGCCCAGTCCTGTCCCAACGCCGTCAGCACAGCCGAAGGAGCAGGCTGTCTGGCTGAACATCCCAATCTGAACCGCTGTCTCAGAAAACAAATTCCGCTAAAAATGACCACAAAGCCAGGGGAGCACATGCAGATTACTCTAATGAAGCCTGACATTACACTTTAAGACTGGGAGCTTTTGCACATCTCAACTACAGTCTGAAATGCAGTCGGAATGAAGACCCCACAATGGAAGGATAGCTTACAATGGTCAGGAAATCACTCAGTATCCAAACCCATGTGCATTTTGATAGGGTTACAACATCAGAAAAATAGCTTATAAATCTAAATGTTTGAAAAGTGATGGACCATTCAGGACTAACAGAAAATGTACCAAAGGAAAGCAGAACAAATGTAAACCCATTCTAGCTGAGTGAATGTCCACACTCTTGTCTGAAGTAATTTGAGAGGGGAGAAAAAGTCATTTTTTTGAAAAGCACAATTGCAGCAGGATGAGGAGTAGCTTGGCCTGAACTCATGCCGTGTTGCTATGCCAGCGACTGTGAAATATTACATACCTTCGTTGTTATGTGTGCGTCAGCACTATGCAGCGTTACCTCCTGGAAAAGCAATATCTCACTGGGAACTGCACACAGCCAGGAGCTAGGGAAGAGATCAATCATGCTTCCTAGATAGCAGCCTAGGTTTCCCTCATAGCAATAAGGAGATAAGGTCTGCAGGGACTCCGACTCAAATCCCAACGGATGTTGATTCTGCTTCGACCCAGCCCAAACACCACCTGCTCCCACACTCCAGATACACTCAAATAAATATATAACAGGAGGGAGCAGGCTCTGGAAATACAAAGTCAGCAAGGTTTAAATCTCTGCATCAAGCAACCTTCGCAAGTGTTTCATTCTAATCATTCTAAGAGCTGATAGATTCATTGTAGAGACTCCTGTCACAGGCAGCCCTTCAAAGAATTATGTTCCCACTTTCTTTTTGGAATCTGACCATTCCCGGCCTATTGTCACCAATGTCATGTAAGTCACCCACAGAGATTTCTTCTAATCTATTTTAATTGAACTTTCTTCAACCCTTTATTTCAAAGTAAGTAAACAGCAACATTTTTTTCAACTAACCAGCAATCGGTTTTCATGGTTAAAGCATTTCTTACCTCTGTGAAATGAAAGAATTGAGGAGTCTCTGATAACCAGCAATGAAAGGGCACCTTCACATGTTACTTCTGCAAATGTCTTGCATGCTGGGTTGCTAGGAACACCCAGAATTAGACTCAAGCATTCACCTTTTATACATCTGGGTTTGGTCTCAACTGGCTAGTTCTAAGTTTATATGCAAATTAATCAAAAAATATTTGAAAACAACACTATTAAATCAACAACAAGAATTTGCACATTACCATCTTATTAATCTTTTAACTAAACCAATATCTCTTTACCAATGTCCTGTGGTGCTCTCTAAGTGGTACCTGTTATGAAAATAAAGTTTTTCCACGAATTTGTTCCTGAATCAGTGCCAGGTATGGCTGTTGTTTAGTTAGCACCATCAGGGGTGAAGGTTAACAGGATTTAATTTAATTTGATTGCTACATTTGCTCACAGAACGTGTGGAGCAGTGAGTAGAAAGCATTCAAAGCCACACTTCATTTTCACAATGATGGTATTTGCATTTTGAAGTCTGCAAATACTTTTGCAATAACCTAGTCCTTTGCTTGGTACAAGGACGTTCCAGTATACTAAATAGCTTCCAAACCCAGTGTCCGGCAATGTTACGGATCTAAGGTCTAATTAGGGTCAGCACTGACTGTGTAAACTTGCTGAAGGGGAGGAACAGTATATAAGAGGGATCTGTGCTAGAGGCTAATTAGCAAAGCCGCATCTCTGCCAATAATGAGGCATTATTTTTTTAAAATGTGCAATTCCATCAAACTTCCATTCCTTTCTTTGAAGAGAATGCATGAATAGATTTTTAAACTTGAGCACAAGAGTAGAAAGTCAGAAAAGATTGCTGCTGATCCCTGGAATAGAGCAACACTGAGCCAAGTGGGATGCAGCTCAGTCATACTTGATGTTGGGATTGATGATTGGAGTCCACTTGCCACTCATCATAAATCAATAATATTGGAGTTCTTTGGAGCAGATTCATTGGGATGAACAATTTTAGTTGCTTCATCTGTGACCTTCCCTTAGTTATAAGGGAAGTGGGCAGCACGGTGGCACAGTGGTTAGCACTGCTGTCTCATAGCACCTGAGACCTGGGTTCAATTCCCAACTCAGGCGACTGACTGTGTGGAGTTTGCACGTTCTCCCTGTGTCTGCGTGGGTTTCCTCCGGGTGCTCTGGTTTCCTCCCACAGTCCAAAGATGTGCGGGTCAGGTGAATTGGCCAGGATAAATTGCCCATAGTGTTAGGTAAGGGGTAAATCTAGGGCATGGGTGGGTTGCGCTTCGGCGGGTCAGTGTGGACTTGTTGGGCCGAAGGGCCTGTTTCCACACTGTATGTAATCTAATCTAATAAGCTCAGAGTGGATGCTTCACTAATGAGACCACTGTATTTAGCTCCATTTGTGAAGATTCTGATGATGAGGTACACATTCTAGGCTCTGGAAGATTCTGGAAAACATCCAAGCCAACATGACAAGTTACAGATTCTTGTCTATCACATAGGTCTGAGTAATTATCATTTGAGACAAGAAAAAAACATTCATTTAAACATCATTAAATCACCATTAACCACAAGATTAACTAGACAACTGTAATATGGTATAATATATGGTATCATAGTGATGAGAACCACACAGGAGCTAGACACTTCTGATATTTGGCACACTATAATTCCCCTCCAAACCTTAAATCTGCAATGCAGATTACAGGATGAAGTATTAACCACGGCCTGGATGGAAACAACCAATGCCAAATCAGAAACCTCAATTTGTAAAAGTATGGAATGTTTTGCTACTGTTGCATGTGAAAGTTAGCAGACACACAGAGGATCATAGGCTGCTCTCTGACAAGAGAGAGACAACTGGAGGTGACATTAATCTGAGGGTCACCATGCCTCAGGCAAGGGGTGAGGTTGAAAGAGGGAACCTTCATTGTAACCTCTACATCTGGAGTACTCTGTCCAGTTTTGGTCTCCTTATTTAAGAAAGGAACTTAATAGCATGAGAAACAATTCAAAAACTGTTCACCCTGATTTCTGAGCTGGGGCAGTTATCAAATGATGAAAGGTTGGATAGGCTGGGCCTGCATCGGTTGAGGTTTCAAAGAATGAGGCACAATTCTATTGAAATACACAAGATCCCGAGAGGACTTGACAGTGTGTGTAGTGAAAAGAAGTTTGCCTCTGAGAGAGGGACTAGAACCCAGGAACACGATTTGAAGATGATTGGCTTACAATTTAAAATAACGTTGAGTAGGTTTTTTTCCCTCTGAGAGAATCATGTGGAATGCTCTTCCCCAGAGTCCAACTGGGGAAATGTTTTTAAGGCACATTTGGAAGAGATTCTTGAAAACAAAGGATCCAAAGATAATTGGGGTGTTGGCAGGAAAATGGAGTCAAGGCTGCGAATAATTAGTTGTGATTTTATTCAATTATGGAGCAGGCTTCAGTGATCAAATGGCCTCCTCCTGTATCTAATTCATTTGTTCATACATTTATATATAACCCTTTTAACATGGTAAAGCATTACAAGGTAATGTACAGGAGTGGTATCAGACAATCCACATTTGAAAATACGATCAGATCAAAACTTGGGGAATGGTGTTAAAAAACAATGCATTTTATTCCAGAAATATACTTCATTTTTTTTTGTTTACACGACAGGAACTAAAGTAGTTCTGTACCGTCTTTCCATATCAAGAAAAGAAAGCTTAAGAGAGGAAAAAGGTAAGAATGCAGAGAAGTTTTGGGAAGGATTCCACAGCTTAGCCAGCTGGATGCTAATCTATAATAATATCACAGTGACAAAAACCCAAGAACCAGGCTAAAGTCAAGTGTTCTGTGATGTAGCACGTAACAATTTCCCTCCCAGCCTCTCCACAGCTATATGGTTTACAGGATGTTTTGAACTAAAATACATTTCAAGTGCTTTAATCAGTGCTTCATACGCTCATGTACTTTCTTCTATGTTTTGCCTTAACAGAATATCATCAGCTATTAGACCTAAGGCCTATAAAAACACGTACAAGCAGTGGGGAGGAGACTTTCCTGATTGGATTTAGAATAAAGGAGTTGGGAGTAGTTAGGGACCATGAGTGGAGAAGGATACAGGGAATTGATCAGAGATAGCCTTATCTGTGATTGAGATGATGGGAGAGAAGCCATGAATAGTACCTGAATCTATCAACTGGTGAGCAATGGAATTTTTGTTCAAAATATACTCTTTTGTAAAGAAAAATTCCTTGTAAAAATCTAATTTTTATTTGTGTTTATCACTGAACTGAAATCTACGCAATCAATTTAAATTTCAAGGTTTCTGCTGGAAGAGCAAGTTTAAGTTAGATAATTGAAGAAAACAACCACTTCTTCTGTAACTAGCATCAGCTAGCTCTTTTGTTTTAGATGCATACAAAGGCAGCCATTGCAGTGTGACTTAGTATCGTGGTTTTGAACTGAGTGCTGGGACTTTGGTGATGAGGGGTATTAGATGAGCTGTGGCAACATTTTTCCTCTTTGCTTGTGTTTTTCCCAAACTTTCGCACCCTCTAAAAATTCACAGAATCTTTACACTGTAGAAGCAGGCCCCTTGGCTCATCTAGTCATACCAACAATCCAAAGAGCATTCCACTCAGACCTACCCCCTCGACCTTATCCCCATAATCCTGAATTTTTCCATGGCTAATCCATCTAGCCTGGACATCCCTGAACACAATGGGCAATTCAGCATGACCAATCCACCTAGCCTGCTCATCTTGGACTTAGAAGGAAACCAGAGCACCCAAAGGAAATCCATGCAGTCACAGGGAGAATGTGCAAACCCCACACAGACAGTCACCTGAGGGTGGATTTGAACCTTATTCACTGGCCTTGTGAGGCAGCTGTGCTCACCATTGAACCACCGTGCTGCTGGAGTAAATTGAATCTCACTCCGCTGCAATGGAAGAAGCTATTGGTTCAATGGGTATCTGGTTTATTCTCTACATGTACCTAAAGTTAAAATTACTATAGATACTAGCAGCAAAGTAAATAGACATATTTCAAAAGTTGTATAAAAGAATTAAATAGTTAATTTTAAAATGTAAAGATGAAGCAGATGATGTGTCACGGCTGCAGCAAATGGGAGCTCCTGGATACCAGTGTGAGTCAGGGCACAAGTATCTGCAGTAAGTGTTTGCAGCTAGAAGAGCTTTAACTGGACCATTCAGGAAACCCTGGCTGACTGACATGAACAAGAGTCTCAGAGATTCTCGTCACTCTTGGGCCTGGCACTGAGCTAGCCAGTCAGAGTTCATAGACTGTGCTTGTGTAAATAAAGGTAACTTGGTGACAGAATATGACCTCTATTTCAATGGTGACAAGAGTGGGATTAATAGCATAAACATGCAAAAGAACCTACTAGCTGAAGCCCAACTGGATTCAAGCAGGCACCATGACCAACTTTGTCATTAGAAAATGTGGCAAGTGGAACATGCGAGCTACAGGGCACACTAGTGGAAGTAAATGCCCTCACCTGTCCAATTGAACTTGGGGAACACTACTTGGGTGTAGGCAATCACAGAGCTTCACACAGAACATTTCTTGAGCAGAGGCACCCTCCGTCAGCCCATGGCAAAACCCCAAAATAATGCCAAGTCTTGACCAAAGGGCTAAAATGTTCTTTAGGATCCAGAGAAGCAATTGTGGTTGGTACTGATATGCGGAGTCAGGACTGCAGTAAGAGAATTCGTAGGCCAGTATCCACAAGAGTGCACACCCTGAAAAGTCGACCTACATGTGGTTTGGAACAGTTAAATTGCTTAGCAACATCCAAATCAGAACGAATTGAAATAAATATCTGATTAAATGGTCACTCAGTTCTCATGGAAGTCAATGCCAGCGGGGCTGTATTAGTGATTGCAGAATCAGTCTTTAATAAAATTTGCTTTGAACCTCAACTCTTAAGTTTACACAAGACCTTGTACCAATATAGAAGACTGCCTTTTGAGATGTCATTAACTAGTGTCATTTTCCAGTGGCAATGAAGAACATTTTACAAGGTCTACGCCAGGTTACCATTTATCTGGATGGCATGCTAATTACTGGGAATACCAAGAAAGAGCATTTGGAGAAATTAGAAATAGTACTTAAATGTTTCTCCCAGGCAGGCGTATGCCTTAAAAGGGGAAACGCGTGTCCTAGGCACTCCAAGTGACTTACTTGTGCTACAGAGTCCATAAAACCAGGTTATACCCATTAGAAAATAAAGTGAGGGTGATCAACGGTATCAAAGCTTTGGTCTTTCCTTGGATTGCTGAATTATTACTGAAAATCCATCCACAACCTGACCTTCATCTTGGCACCCTTACACCTCCTATTGAGAAAGGGTCAGCCTTGGAAACAGTCATGGAGCCAAGATATAGCCTTTAGCGAAGTGAAAATAGCAGCTATCATCAATCACGGTGTTGGCCAAGCATGACCCCAAGCAAGAGGTGGTGATGATATGCAATGATTACATTTGATTCCCTACAGTATGGAAACAGGCCCTGCGGCCCAACAAGTCCACACTGACCCTCCGAAGAGTAACCCACCCAGACACATTCCCCTACCTTATATTTACTCCTGACCAATGCACCTAACACTATGGTCAATTTGGCTAGACCAATTCACCTGGCCTGCACTTCTTTTGGATTGTAGTAAGAAACCCATGGTGACATGGGGAGAATGTGAGAACTCCACACAGTCACTTGAGGCAGAAATAGGCCCTTGTGCTGTGAGGCAGCAGTGTTAACCACTGAACCACTGTTACTGCCCATACAGTCTGCTTATCTCCTTCAGTACAAAAGTTGGCAAGGCTTGTCACAGCTGTATAAAACTTTAGTTAGGCCACATTTGGAGTATTGTATGCAGTTCTGATTGTCACATGATAGGAATGATGTGGAAGCTTTGAAGATGATGCAGAAGAGGTTTACCGGGATGTTGTCTGGATTGGGGTGTACTAGCTATAAGGAGAGTTTTCTCAAACTTGGATTGTATTCATTAGAGCTTCAGAAGCTGAGGGATGACCTGACAGAAGTACGCAAAATTATGAGAGGCATGGATAGAGTGGAAATGTCAATTATTAGGGAGCATAGGTTTAAGGTGAGTGGGAGAAAAGTTTAAAGGAGATGTGTAAGAAAAGTTTTTATTACACAAAGGGCAGTAGGTGCCTGAAATGGACCAGATCTAAACCACATATAACATCACAGAGAGTGCCTCATTTATAACCAGCAATGGAGAGGGAGCAGTGCTCCTATCGGCCCAGTTTTTGCCTTCCTTGGCAATACATTCCTCCCAGGTTTTCATGCATACCCCAGCTCCTCTGAACCATATTCCCAGCACCTTCAGGGAATCTGTTCTGATGGTGAAAGGAATAAAGGATCATTCCGCCCAGTTCGCAAAGAACATGGCCTTACTCTTGCTTTAATTTACTTTGCACCCGGAGGTCAGTTCAGATGGCTGCAGATGCTTGTGATCCTACACTGACTGTGGATCGTAGCAGAAAATGGCAACATCATCCTGGTACAGAGAGACTGTGACCTGCAGGTTTCTGCTGCCTGGAATAGTCACCCCTCTCAGGCTCATATCCTTCCTGATGGACTCACCAAAATGTTCTGTACAACACACAAACAAAGCAGCAGAGATTGGGCAGCCCTGCCTGACTCTGAATCTGATAGGAAGCTTTCTGATTCACATCCATTGATTGAGACTGCACTAATGATGTTGATTAAAACAGTCGGATCCAATTATGGATTCCCTCCCCAGAGCCCATTTTAGAGATCACATCCCACATGTAGGTGTGCAATGTCCTGTCAAAGGCTTTCTGCTGGTCCAGGCTGATGAAGTAGATGTCCATCCCTCTGTCCCAAGAATAGGGGATGCTATCCCTGAGGAGCGTGAGGCTCTCTGACATCTTCCTGTCTGGTACAGCACGGGTTTGGTCACTGATCCCAGAACAGACCTGACCCTGTTGGCCTTAGACAGGATTTAGTAATCCACATTCAACAGTGAAATTGGGCACCAATTTCTAATTTCCTTCCTCTCCCTCTTTTGCTTGTAGATGAGGGTGATGATGTCTTTCCTCATGGATTCACTCATGGTACCTGCCAGAAACATATTGACATGCACCTCCAGCAGGTCCTGGCCAGTGAAATCTCACAGAGCAGAATCCAGCTCGGCTGATAAGTTATCTCTTTAGAAAATGTTATTCTTTTCTAAGGATTCGAGGACCTTGGTCAGCTCATTTAGAGATAGCAGCTGGTCCAGGCTCTCCTATGTGCTGTCATCTAAGACCTTCGTGATGGAGGGCAGGAACAACTGGGAGGTTGTGCTGTCAGTGGGCTTCCTGTCATACAGACTGGCATAAAAGGATTTGCACAGTATGTCAGACTGAGATGACGTTACTGAACCATGTTCCTTCTTCATTCTGGATTAGTGGTGCTGGAAGAGCACAGCAGTTCAGGCAGCATCCGAGGAGCAGTAAAATCGACGTTTTGGGCAAAAGCACTTCATCAGGAATAAAGGCAGAGAGCCTGAAGCATGAAGAGATAAGCTAGAGGGGGGAGAAAGAAGCATAGAGTACAATAGGTGAGTGGAGGAGGGGATGAAGGTGATAGGTCAGGGACAAAGGTGGAGGGGATAGGTGGAAAAGAAGATAAGCAGGTAGAACAAGTCATGAGGACAGTGCTGAGCTGGGAGTTTGGAACTTGGGTGAGGTGGGGGAAGGGGAAATGAGGAAACTGTTGAAGTCCACATTGATGCCCTGGGGTTGAAGTGTTCCGAGGCGGAAGATAATGCATGCTTCCTCCAGGCGTCTGGTGGTGAGGGAGTGGCGGTGAAGGAGGCCCAGGACCTCCATGTCCTCAGCAGAGTGGGAGGGGGAGTTGAAATGTTGGGCCACAGGGCGGTGTGGTTGATTGGTGCGGGTGTCCTGGAGATGTTCCCTAAAGTGCTCTGCTAGGAGGCGCCCAGTCTCCCCAATGTACAGGAGACCGCATCGGGAGCAACAGATACAATAAATGATATTAGTGGATGTGAAGGTAAAACTTTGATGGATGTGGAAGGCTCCTTTAGGGCCTTGGATGGAGGAGAGGGAGGAGGTGTGGGCGCAGGTTTTGCAGTTCCTGCGGTGGCAGGGGAAGGTGCCAGGATGGGAGGGTGGGTTGTAGAGGGGCTTGGACCTGACCAAGTAGTCACGGAGGGAACGGTCTTTGCTGAAGGTGGAAAGGAGTGGGGAGGGAAATATATCCCTGGTGGTGGGGTCTTTTTAGAGGTGGCAGAAATGTCTGCAGATGATTTGGTTTATGCAAAAGTTGGTAGGGTGGAAGGTGAGCACCGGGGTGTCCTGCCCTTGTTATGGTTGGAGGGGTGGGGTCTGAGGGTGGAGTTACGGGATGTGGACGAGATGTGTTGGAGGGCATCTTTAACCACGTGGGAAGGGAAATTGTGGTCTCTGAAGAAGGAGGTCATCTGGTGTGTTCTGTGGTGGAACTGGTCCTCCTGGGAGCAGATACGGCAGAGGCGAAAGAATTGGGAATTCGGGATGGAATTTTTGCAAGAGGTAGGGTGGGAAGAGGTGTAATCCAGGTAGCTGTGGGAGTCGGTGGGTTTGTAAAAAATGTCAGTGTCAAGTCGGTCGTCATTAATGGAGATGGAGAGGTCCAGGAAGGGGAGGGAGGTGTCAGTGATGGTCCAGGTAAATTTAAGATCAGGGTGGAATGTGTTGGTGAAGTTGATGAATTGCTCAACCTCCTCGCAGTGGCGCCAATGCAGTCATCAATGTAGCAGAGGAAGAGGTGGGGAGTGGTGCCGGTCTAATTACAGAAGATCGACTGTTCTACCTAGCCAGCAAAGAGACAGGCATAGCTGGGGCCTATACGTTTGCCCATGGCTTTCCCTTTGGTCTGGAGGAAGTGGGAGGATTCGAAGGAGAAATTGTAAAGGGTGAGGACCAGTTCGACCAAACGAATGAGAGTGTCGATGGAAGGGTATTGTTGAGGACGTTGGGAGAGGAAAAAACGGAGAGCTTGGAGGCCCTGGTCATGGTGGATGGAGGTGTAGAGGGATTGGATATCCATGTTGAAGATGAGGTGTTGGGGGACGGGGAAACAGAAGTCTTGGAGGAGGTGGAGGGTGAGGATGGTGTCTAGAACGTATGTGGGGAGTTCCTGGACTAGGGCGGAATAGGACAGTGTCGAGGTAGGTAGAGATGAGTTCAGTGGGGCAGACACATGCTGGGACAATGGGTTGGCCAGAGTGGTCAGGCTTGTGGATCTTGGGAAGGAGGTAGAACCAGGCAGTGCGGGGTTACCGGACTATGAGGTCAGAATGACCAGCCTGGATATTGCCGGCCATGGTGGGAGCTGCTATCGGACGGCCAATTACTCATTCTTCACCACTGGGCCATACACAGTAATTAGTCACAGGGGAGCGCTCCTGTACCTAACATCTGTAAGAGGAAACACCTACCTGCAACATCCTTAAGCTCAGAGATGGTTACCAACTCGGAGTAGAGTACGTCAGCCGAAAGAAAGGTAATCACTCCCCCTTGACCAAATTGAAGGCCCGGGAACTCACTAGCTCGACTATATCTAGCAGCTGCTGAAGTGCGGTATCCCACGCCCCTGCTGAAACAGGAGGGCTAATCTAATGTTGGCCAAGTCCACTGACGGCCGCTTAAGGATAGATTTCCTAATTTCCCACAATGGGGACAACATGGTAGCTCACTAGTTAGCACTGCTGCCTCTCAGGGCCAGGGACTTGGATTTAATCTTACCCTTGGTTGACTGTCTATGTGGAGTTTGCACAAATAATAGATAATAATGTTAGCCCTGATTCTGATGTTGTGCTATTTCCCACCTTTGTCAGTCTGAATAACAACCCTTAATCCCTACACTTCATACTGTTTTGAAACCTGCTTACCTTTCCTTCCTGTAATTTCTCCATTGATTCCACATTATTTTGAGTTATCGGTTTGCTTTCGAGTGCTTTATTCATAATCATAGAATCCCTACATTGTGGAAACAAGCTATTAGGCCCACCAAGTCCACACTGACCCTCTGAAGAGTATCCCACCCATACCCATTCCTCTGCCCTATTTCCCCTGATTAATGCATCTAGCCTACACATTCCTGAACACTATGGGCAATTTAGCATGGCCAATTCACCTAAACTGCACATCTTTGGATTGTGGGAGGAGACCGAAGCACCTGGAGGAAACCCACGCAGACACGGGGAGAATGTGTAAACTCCACACAGACAGTTGCCCAAGGCTGGAATCAAACCCAGGTCCCTAATGATATGGGGCAGCAGTGCTAACCACTGAACCATCCCCCTCTGATTGTGGGAAATCAGGAAATCTATCCTTGAGTGGACATCAGTGGACTTGGCCTTTTGGTTCTCCAGTCATCTTACATCCAAATTATCTGAGTCTACTCTTCCTGTTACTTCTTCAAAACTTCAATAACATTAGTGATGTATAACATTCACTTTAGAAATCTTTGAAACTACCTTTCATTTTCAGTTCCTGGATGTTTCCCAATCACTTCTTTGACAAACATTCTATTGTCATTCCTGCAACCAACAATAAACTAATTGATCAACCTTTCCCTGGATTTGTTCTCTGTCATCTAAAAAATATGAATCATTCACTACCTGCCACTCTGCTGACTAATTATTACATTTTCTCATGAATTTGTGAGTACTTGTAATAATTCTTCTGGCATCGCTTTCTGAACTTCTTTTGATATTCACAAATTAAACTCATCTATTTATTCCTTCTCAGCTTGGTTAATTTATCAATTACCTCCCTACATCTAGCTGATATGATGTAGAAAGAAGCCATTCAGCCCACTGAAACCATGCTTACTCTCACCAGAGCAATCTGGCCATACCCATTCTTCTGCTGTATCCCTAGTACTCTTTCATTTTGTCTTGACTTTTCATCTAAATTCATTCATATGATGTGGTCATTAGCGACTGGGGTCAGTATTCATTGTCTGTCCTTAGTTGCCCTTGAGAATCTGGTGTGGAACTGCTTCTTGAACCACTGCAGGCAATTTAATGTCGGTAGGTCACCAATGCCATTAGGGAAGGAGTTCCAGGATTTTGACCCAATGGCAGCGAGTGAACGGCAACATTCTTTTAAGTCAGGATAGTGACTGGCTTTGAGGGCAACTGGATGGTGTTCCAATGGAAGTGGTTGTGAAGTTGACAAAGAAACCTTGATGGTTTTCTGCAATATAAATTATAAGGTGTCATGGTGGCTCTGTGGTTAGCCCTACTGCGTCACAGCAGCAGGGGCCTGGGTTTGATTCCCCTCTGGGTGCCTGTGTGGAGTTTGCGTGCTCTCACTATATCTGTGTGGGTTTCCTCAGGGTGCTCTGATTTCCTGCCACTGTCTACAGATGTGCAGCTTAGGTGGATTGGCCACACAAGATTGCCATGCTGTCGAGAGATGTGTTGGCTAGGTGGATTAGCCATGGGAAATGCAGGCACAGGGCAGAGGGATGGGTCTGGGTTGGGTTTGGAGGGTTAGTGTGAACTTGATGGGCCAAATGGCCTACTTTCACACTATAGGGATTCTTCTATGACATTGCTTGGTGATATTTATGCTGGCAATTTTTCAACCCATTTTTAGATCACTACATTATCCAACAGTTGATAGAGTGTATAATCTTTGCAAATCACCAGAAGAATGTTCTATCCTACATTTTATCACTTTACTGACGTGTTAATCAGGCTCATTCTGAGGGGATGATTAATGTCACCTTAAAGCTCAGTGAGGGAAACTGACTTGACTCATCTCGTGTTGTGATTCGAACATTCGATGAGGGAACAGGAACACTGCAGTTTTTACACTCCTGACTCTGAGTAGGTTATCCAGAGAGAATATGCTGGAGAGTTTGAAATTAAAACAGTGTCTACATTACCTCACCAACACCATTCAGACTTAGCAATGTTTTATTTTGATCAAATTGTGATCACTAAACTAGGTCAGTACTAATAAGGTATGCCTGGTTATAGAAGTCCAAATTTAACACACAATTCACCAGAGTTATAGATTGACACTATCTAAGTTTGCTGAAAGATTCAAACCTGTAAAGTAACCTTTCAGATATTGCTTTAACCCATGTTTGTGGAGCAGTATTTCCGATCTTCCTGGGGAAATGTAGAGTGAAACCAGCATCATGTTTCAGGAGGCCTCAGGGATTGCGTAACAAGGTGAGCAGTTTCTTGGTCGCAGCACCAGAAGTGGTCCTGAGATGGATGATGTTCTGGGCTAATTTTGGAGAAGGAGCAAAGCAACCTTCCTCACCTGGATTAGCTAATGGCCTAATTTCTCCCATTCCTCATCCAGACCAAGGGTCCATTTAACGAGAAATGTCGAGGACTGATCACTCCCTTTCACCTTGTGATTCCTGTTAGGTTGCACAGCACTCTGATTTTTGTAGACAGTCTTCAGAGAGATTATGAATAATTCTGAATAAATGTTGCTCAGATTTCATAGAAATGGTGAGCATCCCTTTGATTAATATGTGAAATGTTAGGTAACAAGTGCTAGCCAACAAAATGCAATGTAGCCTCTTTTTAAAAAAATCAGGTAAGTTATCTGGCAATCAGCTGTTAAACAAGCCTTGGGGTATTATCTTGAATGCTGGCATTAACTTCAGTTTGGTATTTTGTACTGTGCCCAGACGATGCCAGTGATCAATGATTCTATACATTTGCAGTTCTACACAAAAGAGTCAGGTAGGTACTGCCAGATATTTTTCTCTTATGGAAAACTAACATGAACATAAGAAGCTGAATGGCCTTCTTTGATGCTATAACCATACAGTGGTTTTCTAATTCTAGCTTTAGATCCAAATCTAATCACCCCATTAATTGCCTAAACACATCCGATGATCACCTACAACACGCCCATCTCTAATGAAACAAGTGCCGAGTTTACTCTGGGAAGAATTCTTGAGCATGACATAAAAAAAACATTCATAAAGGAGCACTATGTCAGAAAGTTCTTTTTCTCATTTGGGTCAGTGAAAATTCACCAAAGATCCTCAGACATCACCTTCCAAATCCACGAACACTGCCTTGGAAGCATAAAGGCAACTGATACATGGGAAGACTGCCAACTGCCAGTTCCCCTCTAAGACATTCACCATCCTGACTTGGAAATATATTGTCTGTTCTTTCAATGTCACTAGATCAAAATCCTGGAATACCCTCCCAAAGGGCATTGTGGGTCAACCTACACCACATGGACTGCAGTGGTTCCAGAAGGCAACTCATCACCACCTTCTCAAGGCCAACCAGGGACAAGCAATAAATGCTGGCCCAGCCATGAATGGATAAACAGAGTATCTGGAATTATTATCCTGAATCCTGCAGAAGATCTGTACAACCCAGAAATTCATAGATCTTTGAGCATGAAGTCTATTTTTGGAGCCAAGATGGGTCAGTGGAGTTAAGATACAGATTGGAAATATTCTGAATGCTGGAACAGGTTTGAGGCACTGAATGCATCCACCTGTGATGGCCTTCACTCTGTCCACTTCAACTGCCTCTACATGGATGAGGACATGGTGGGGAGGCAGGTTTTTGCAATCATTCCATTGGCTCAAGTCCTGAGTCTTGCAGTTACACTTGTTCAGCCTACTTTTTCCAAGTTGCTCGTTTATCTTGTACTAAGGATCCTACATGACACACAATGTGCATGCAGTCTGTCCACATCAGCAGTGTGACACATATTTGGAGAGGGTGTAATGCAACAGGGTGCTCGCTTGAAACATACAATGCATCTGTTATTAACCTGGGACCAAGAACTAAAATCAGATCCTTTTGGTACTAGGTCAAACTCAAATCCCACACTCAAACTCAGTCCTCAAGCCCGGAAACTCCTGGACCAACACCCTAATCCCCTAATTCACCAGCACTACCTTCCTTGAAACTGTGCTCTGTTCTGTAGCCAGTTGTTTCCCAAGCCAGGGTTGGGAGTGCTGTCTGGTATGATACAGCTTCAGAGCAATATGCAGTAGTGCTGGCACTGACATTGGTAAGTGTGTTCAGAGTACGCTGTACCTCAGTCAGATGCCAGGCAATCTCTGAACCTTTGTCTCTTTTACTCATTTTTAGGTTTCTAGCCCTTACACTTTCTTCCCAACCTCCTTGTTAGTCAACCTGCATTTGCAAACAATGAAATATACTTCAGAAATAATCATGACCTTTGAGTTTTTTTTAATAGTTCTCCATGGGATATCAGTATTGCTAGCTCAGAAATTGTCCAGAGGGTGGTTAAGTGTCAATCACATTGTTGTGGGTCTGGAGTCATATGGAGGCCAAAACCGTTAAGGATCACAGATTTCTTACGCTAAAAGGTATTACAGTCATTAATAGGGGTGGCATGGTTACCATTAGAAGACATTTAAAATTAATTCAAATGTTCTCATTGCAGTGAAATTCAAACCAATGTCCCCCAAACGTTAGCATGACGTACTGGATTGTTAGTCCTAAGGCATTACCACAATGCCATCACCTCCTCTGCATCTGTTTCCATCATATTACCCCTATCTGTGAAAGGACAAATCCCTAATTGTACCAGACTGGTGTGTAAGTGCTCCACAGGATTACTGCTAGAACCGGTCCTCAGGAGTTCATCACATAATGTAAATAAAGCTGACCACTCCCAAAATCAAGCAAGGTCAGCCAACAAAGATTATGGCGGAACTTAAGAAGAGGTAACAGGAGCAAAATGGGAACAGTTCCAAGAAATGTTCTAAACTAATTTTAGTGGCCAGTAGTAATACAATGTGAGACTGATGAGCTAGCAAGCTCAATCAGAAAAGTTATGCTTCTGTCTTCCTAATATTTCTCAAACAGTGACTGCCTTGTGGAGCTCAGAATCATGGAAAGAAGGAAGTGAAGTGAATGCTTTTGTCCTTTGCCTCTCTGACTGAAAATCTCTCTCCACTTTTTAAGTCCATGAGCTGGCAGTGTCCACCGGGCCATTGTCAGCTTTCATTTCTATTTATTCATTCACCATTTACAACAATAGTGCTCTCAGAAGCATAGAGAGATGGAGAATGGCCTAATTTGGTGTGCTAATTCCGAAAATTTTGGTCAACAGTTTATGAGGACCAAGCCATGCAAGGAACAAGCCATGCAAAGCAAGGATAAAGCCTTGGTCAGAAGCAATTGTATATGACATATTTGATTCCTTAAAAATGGCAAATACTGAGCATATAATCTACAGTGAATAATGGAGACTGAGGACAACCAAAGCATGCATGAAGGATCCACAGCTTAAGCTGTCAAATGAATACAATAGTCAACATTTACATAGATGCCCAGTAGTTTAATTTCAAACGAGTATATACATATCAAAATAATTGAAAGTGACAGTTAATATTTTAATTTATTTATTTTGTGTGAAGTAGGTTTGCAATACAGCAGGTACATGAGAAAACTATTCCAAGCTCTAAATTCCCTCTCTAATCCAATTATCATCCTGACAGTGGAAAAATATCACCATTTCTTCAGTGTTACTGGGTCAAAATCCTGGAACCTCCTCCCCAATGACATTGTCGGTCTACAACATGGACTGCGGCGGTTCAAGAAGGCAGCTCACACCCACTTTCTCAATGTCGACTTGGGATGGGCAATAAATGCTGACCCAGCTCGTGACACCCACATCCATGAACAGATTGAAATATCAATTGGGTTAGAAGGGATCTATGAAGAATGGCCCTCAGTATCATTGGGTCAAGGCTTTTTCTCACAGAAGGACCATCTTAAAGAAGGAAAAATAGGTGATCTGGCAGATAGCTCGAGTCAGGAATTCCAGAGCTTAAGACCCAGCTCTGTTGCTGATGTCATGATTAAAATTGGGAATGCTCAAAAAGGCAGGATTTTAGGAATTCATTATCTCAGAGAGTTGTGGAGCTGAATGAGGTTACAACAATAGGTAGCCATAAGGCCATGGAGGGATTTAAAAACAAGGAGGAGAAATGTTAAGACTGAGGTGATGCTGGATTGCAAGTCCACATTGGTTAAACAACAAACAATGACAAACATTCAGGAGGTGCTAGAACAGCCTCCAAAATATAATCATAACAACCTTCTACTGGGGGAGGGGCAATGGAGTACTTATACAGCAACAAGGACTGACCTGTATGCAAAAATCCATGTTCAATTCTCTTTGAGGACCCTGAAATAACACACATCGATCCCAATCTTTACTGAGGAGGAATTTCCAGGCAGAGAAGGGAGGCTCTGATCCAAAGTTTGGACTCCACTCCATTTTAATAGATTGACAGGCATATCTCCCTATCAGATGGGGAATATGGTATAAAGGTCTTAACCCAGGGCTACATAAGTAGTCTGTTGCTAAAGTAAGGATTGCAAAGATCAGGGTGTGTATAGAGTGGGAGACTATGATGTGGGGCATTACTGCTCAGAGTTTATAGGTCACAGGGCAGGAGGTCTGATCATGGTGGGGGAAGAAGATGAGCTTCATGATAAAGGCAAGAAGCATTCCTTCTCCTACTGGCCCATAAGCTGTAAAGACTTTTATCACATCCATTGAGTATCTTCGTTCCCTTTAGTACTTCACATTTCTGAGATCAGAAAACTGGTTGGCTACAGCAATCTTTAAATTAA
This sequence comes from Hemiscyllium ocellatum, assembly GCF_020745735.1. NCBI lineage: Eukaryota > Metazoa > Chordata > Chondrichthyes > Orectolobiformes > Hemiscylliidae > Hemiscyllium > Hemiscyllium ocellatum. The sequence goes on along the minus strand of NC_083429.1, from coordinate 17,270,390 downwards.
AACTAATATGTGAGGCACATGGCTTCATTAAAATGTTTAAGTTAGTGACCAACTTATGGCAATTAGTTGATTGTCCCCAATCCATCCCAACTCTGTTAAAACTGTAAGTTTACCTATTTTTCTAATCAAACTGTTCAGAGATGTTATTATGTATCTCTGGTACAGGTGAGACTTGAACCTAGGCCTCCTGATCTGGGGGTAGGAACATTACCACTGTGCCAGAAGAAGGTCAAAACTGTAAGACAACAAGTTTGAGACAAATTGATTTCGGGTTTGAAACTTAGATATCTTTTCATTACAATTGATGCAAACCAACCTGATCTTTGGGTTACAATGCCATGATTGTTTCACAATGTTTTTAATGAGGTATAGCAAACAGATGAATGAAACAAGTGACCTTCGAGTTTGATCATATAATTTATTTTAAGCAACCTGTCACAAATCAATAGAACCAAGCGATGAACCTTTAAAAAATCACAAAGAAAATATTTTTAAATATTTGTGATGTAACATGCATGATTTATAAGATAGTTAGAGTTTTTAGAGTTGCAGTGTTAAAGTAGTCCATGTGAATGTTAGTCTATGTATGTGGGGGGGCTTCAGTGATTAACCTGACTGTGTTTCTGGAGCTATGATTTTTTTTAAAATCAATATGAGTGAGAGAGAGAGTCCCTGGCATGATCATGGCAGCTGTTTGTATTGGGAAAATTTTATGAGTAGACGGAGCAAACATTGAGAAATATTCACTTACTTTTTGTTTAAAAGGATCAGTTTTATTTTGTAAGAGGAAATGTTGATAGTTTGGAAAGCTTTTGATTTCAGATTGTAGAGGCTGTTGTTTCTGCTGAAGAAAGGAAATGGTTTATAACTGGCAGGAAACAGCATAAGTGGTTTAGTTGAAAGTTCCAGACTACAAGCATTTGGGTTAGAAACCAAAAGAGATTATTCAAAGCTAAGAAAGTCTAAGCTGTTTTGTGTGGTTAATCAAGGAAGAGGCTTTCAAGTTCTCAAGATGAGGAATTGAAAGAAACAGATTAAAATGATAGGATGTGAAAATGAACTCTTTCTAGTGTTGAGTCCATCTAGAGACACAATAAAGTCCCTAAAGTGATGGTGGTGGGATAGATAAAATTGTATTTTTACTGTATTTTAAATGTTTAACTTGTGTTATATGCAATAATTTTATTCTATTTTATCTTCTTTCCTTCTGAGTGGTGTACTTCTTTTATAGTTAAGATGAAATCTGCAGAATTGATTTGATTTGTTTTGCTAGCAGTACAGGCAGATCATAGCAAGCAAGGACACACAGATCATGGGGAGCTTAGACAAGTGAGGCATAGTAGGTCATGACTGCACAGGAGGTGTACAAAGCAAGACCAATGTTATTTGAAGTTAAAGAGGCCCATTCAGCATTCTAATAACAGCAGGGAAGAAGCTGTTCTTGGACATGTTGGTGCATCTGTTCAAGCTTCCATGTTTTCTGCCTGACAGAAGAGGTTGGAAGAGAGCCTTACCAGGGTGATGTTGGTAGCCTTTCCACAGCAATGAGAAATGTTATGGATGGGAGGTTGGCTTCTGTGCTAGTCTGGGCTATGCACATAACTTTCTGTTGTGTTGTTTCTTAAGGTCCTGGTCAGAGCAGTTGCCATACCAGGCTGTTTTGCATGGTGCATCTGTAAATGTTGGTGTGGGTCCTTATGGACATGCCAAACTTCCTAAGCCACCTGAGGAAAAAAAGGCGCTGTTATTGCCTTCATTGTGAGCTTGCATATCAGTGAGAGAGCACTATGTGAAATAAAAAAAAGATCAATCAAACCAGCTTTCAATCTGTGATCTGACCTCTTCAACAGTAAAGCTAGCTGGGATTGTAACATAAAGTAATCAATAACACACCCCAGAAGAATACCAACCAAAATAAGAGAGGTAAGAGTACAGCGAATCTCCTTCAGCAAGATACTTCACTGTTTTCTTTTCCAAAGCTATGTTGAATAACAATTTTAATACAAAAAATGTATAACAAAAATGCCTAAACTCACTTAAAGTGGTTAAACATATGAATCATATTTGTCAAAACTATTTCTTTTCATAATTAATTTATTTTCATTTGATTTCCTTTACCCGGCTTGACTATACTTCAAGAAGATGGAAAATTTTTGGGCGTTTGATTTCTACCACTGATTCTGTGCAACTTCATTGCCTCTCTCAAAATCCTCTTGATCAAAATTTACATTACCAGCATGTCCTCAATGTATGTTCACACTCTGAAGAGTTCATCATGAGGGTCAAAGACAGCAGTTTTTACATCACTTTCCATTACTTCAATGTCACTCTAACATTTTCAGTTTGGTGAAACATTAAATATTTCACGATAAAGCAGATTAGAAATTCTTTCCCTTGAGGCAAAATAAAGAGATTTCTTATTGATCCTATTCAACTGTTACATTTTCTGATGTTTCTCAAGAAGTGCGTTGATTTTGTTGTTACTCCCATACGATTATATTGTGGGTCATATGAGGACAGCAACTTTACCATTTGTACAAACAGTGAAGTTGGTTCTTTTTCCACTTTGTTACACTTCTTTACTGATGTTCCTCTGGTCTACTGCCAATACTACATTCTGGCTTATAATTATGATGTGTATATATTTCATGTAACTGGAGATGCAGTTACAACTCCATGACAATTCTTTGGTTGCAGTTGATATATTGTGAATGGCTGTATTGCTGCCACAACAGGCTCTCTCAGGGTAGAAGCTCTGTCTGTGGAATATTGTCCAACTGGGATGACCACAGTTACAATTTGAGTTGTTCCTCAGTTTCGACTGGTGGAATGGGTGGGCCTCATCTTCCTTGAGCCATCATCAAGAGTTTGAGGGTTGCCCGTATCTTCTGTGGGACGTTGAAACCTGGTTCTTCACCAGTCACAGGTTGCAGCTGGTCATGTTTGCAGTCAAACAGGAACTATGATCAGTGACAGTTAAAATTGCCAGTGTTACTTATCAACCATTTTATGGGATGGAGTCTTCCTCAGGAGCTGCCCTCAGTCAATGATGGACTGTAATGGGATCCTCAGCCAAACCTGAGAATAACTCCCTTGTATTTGCATGCATGTGCTCCATCTACAGCTACTCCCTCTCGTAGATGTTCTGTCCATAGCTGCACCTCTTTATGGGCTTCTGTCTTGTCAGGTCTCCTCATCTTCAGCTTTGATATCAACTAAAACAATTCACCAATTGCAGGTATTAGTCTAGTAAACCCACTGTGAGTAACTTTCAATAAATTTACATCTGTTCTTAAATAAGGAGACCGACACTGCACACAATACTCCCGATGTTATATCACCGGTGCGCTACATAACTAGAGATTAATCTCCCTATTTTTATATAGGGTAGCCTCACTTGCATTTGAGGTTGTTTTCCTGAAAATTGTGATTTAAGTGAAAAGATTTTGAGTAAAATGTGATTTTCCATAGCAGCCAATGTTAAAGGCACAGTTAGTTTCCCAGGAGCAATATTGGTCCAAACAAAACTATGTGCAATTTGAAATACTCAGCCATGCATGTGCAGCACTCTGCTTTCTGAGCTGAAATAAGATTAGATTAGATTACTTACAGTGTGGAAACAGGCCCTTCGGCCCAACAAGTCCACACCGACCCGCCGAAGCGCAACCCACCCATACCCCTACATTTACCCCTTACCTAACACTACGGGCAATTTAACATGGCCAATTCACCTGACCCACACATCTTTGGACTGTGGGAGGAAACCGGAGCACCCGGAGGAAACCCACACAGACACGGGGAGAACGTGCAAACTCCACACAGACAGTCACCCGAGGCAGGAATTGAACCCGGGTCTCTGGAGCTATGAGGCAGCAGTGCTAACCACTGTGCCACCGTGCCGCAAATAACTTGCAATGGAAAAGAAACCGATGAATGTAATTAAAATACTGTAGAAATTCAAGCTGGACAACATTCACCAGTCTCTCTAAAGAAGTTCCTTGCTCGAGGATGACACATTTCCTTTCCAGCTGATGGGTTCTGAGTTAGTTAATAAATCCAACATACAACCTGCAAGTTGCCATATGTGGCCAGGTGCTGCTTGGGAGATCACTGTCACTCTGAGTTGGTGCCTTCCCAAATCAACATCTTCCCATTGTGAATAATCTGCATGATTTTCCAGAGATACTTGACACTTTGGAACATGCCACATTCAGTCCCCAAATGACAATGTGGGTCTACCTACAGCGCATGGACTGCAGCGATTCAAGAAGGCAGCTCATCAATACCTGCTCAAGGACATGTAGGACCAGGCAATGAATCCTGACCAGCCAGTCACACCCATATCCCATGAGTAAATTCAGTGAAAAATGTCAGCTGAGGTCACCTTAAGTAATCTAGACCCCCCTGCCACTGGGCATTGTGGCTTTGAGAGAGAGAGATTTTGTGGTTGCATTGTCATTCTTGTTACTGAATTTTGAAGATCTCTTGAAGATACAACTGAATAGAATACAGTTAGCAACAGCAAGGTCAAGGTAGAGTTAATCTGATGAAGGTCCAGAGTCATCAACAGCCTTGAAAAATGTACCCAAGGTCTGTTGATCAGATCCTTTTGTGCCCTAACTAGGCGATCACCTTGTAACAGTAAATGGTATTTTTGATCTCCCTCTCTTCTCTGACACTGCATTCTTTGTGTTATTCTCCTTGATGATTTACATCAACTCATCCATGAGCTGGTAAGCTCTTGCCAGTTTTTTTCTTTATCAAAACACAAGTGGATGGTCATGCTTCAATGTTGTATCGCTTCAACTTATTGGTTCTTGAGCTGCATGCCTCTTTGCGAGATTCAAGCAATTTCACCACCTCAGCCTCATTCACTTCGCCAAAACCAACCTCCCTCACCAATGTCTGGATTCAATGCTGCATCTGAGAGGCAATGTTAAGAGATCCTCCTTTCGACTAACACACTTGGACCACAATCTTCAGCACATAATATTCAGACCCATCAATGTGACTTTATCCCATCAATCAGCATGCATTGTCAATCCCCTTGAAGGTATAATAGCGAGGCCAAACTTCTTGGACTGATGGCCCACTCACCATCTGTGACATTGATGAGCTGGGAGAAAGTATGATTAGTGTAGTTAGCCTTGAATATTGCTTCTGCTCCCTGACTCATCGGCTGTCCCAATGATGTTGTGTTGGGCTGGTGGGAAAATCACCTGCCATTTTTCCGAGATCTCATCAAGGCTGTTGGGATAGCCTGGGCAATCAATATACACAAACAATATGCTGAAGGCAAGATTTTCTCAGAGATATTGAGAATACCCTCTATCATGTTACGTGGTACTATCATTGTGTTAAATGAGACAGACCAAACAGATCTAGCAATTCAAGACTGGGCATCCATGAGGTGCTGAATTGTATTCCAATACAATTTCATGGTCTGATATATCTCCATTCAACCACTACCATCAAGCCAGGGGATCAACCATAGTTCAATGGAGAGTGTAGGAGAGCATGTCAGGATTGGCACCAGGCAAACCTACAAGTGAGATGTTAATCTGTTGAAGCTACCAAATAGGACCCCTTGCATGCCAAACATGCAGCAATTCCACAAATAACACATCAGATATAAGTTCTGCAGTCCTGCCACATCCCATCATGATTGGTGGTGGATAACTAAACAACTCAATGGAGGAGGACCTCCACAAATATCACCATTCTCAATGATGCAAGAGTCCAGCACATCAGTGCAAAAGATAAGGGTGAGCATTTATATTGATCTTCAACCAGAAGTGCCAGATGCCTCCTCCAGCGGTCCCCAGCGTCACAGAAACCAGTTTTCAGTCAATCGACATGATTTGAAGAAATGGGTGGAGGCACTGGATACTGCAAAGTCAATGGGCCTGACAATATTCCAGCAATAGTACTGAAGACTTGTGTCTGAGAGATCCTCCAGCCAAGTTCTTCCAGTTCAGATACAACACTGGCATCTACCCAACAATATGGAAAATTGCCTGTAAAAAGCAGGATAAATCCAACCCAACCAATTACTGTCCATAAGTCTTCTCTCAATTATCAATAAAGTGATGGAAGGTGTCATCAACAGAGCTATCAAGCAGCACTTGCTCAGCAATAACCTGCTCAGTGATGCCCATTTTGGATTCCACCAGGGCCACTCAAGCTCCTGATTTCATTACAGTCTTAGTTCAAACATCAACAAAAGAGCTGAATTCCAGAAGTGAGTTCAAGTGACTGCCCCGACATCAGAGCAACATTTGCCATAGTGTGGCATGAATGATCCCTATTAGAACTGGAATCAATGGGAATCAGGGGCAAGCTCTCCACTGGTTGAAGTCATACCTAGCAAATATGAAGATGGCTCTGGTCATTGGAGGTCAGTCATTTCAGCTCCAGAGCATCTCTGCAGGAGTTCCTCAGGGTAGTGTTCTAGGCTGTACTATCTTCAGCTGCTTGATCAATTAACCTGCCCTCCGCCATCTCATCAAAGGAGGGACAAGAGACAATCTAACCATCACCACTTGACATTCAATCATGTTACCATTATGAATTGCCTGATTAGCAACTTCCTGGGGACTATCATTGACTGGAAACACAACTGGACTCAGTTACCACAAAACACAGTGGCTACAACAACAGGTTAGAGGGTAGGAATACTGCAGCGAATAACTCACCACCTAAATTCCCAAAATCCTTCCACCATCTACAAGGCACAATTCTGGAATGTGGGTGGAATACTCCTTACGTACTTGCATGGGTACAGTTCTAATAACACTCAAGAAACTTGACACCATCCAGGACAAAACAGCCTACTTGATTGGTTCTACACCCACAAGCATCCATTTCATCCACCACCAGCACTCAGAAGCAGCAGTGTGTACTATCTACAAGATATACGACAGAACCTCACCAAGGATCCTCAAACAATACCCATGACAACTTCCATCCAGAAGGACAAAGGCAGCAGATACATATGAACACCAGAACCTGTATTTCCTATCCTGATTCCTGATTCTTCCCATTCCTTCAGATTCACTGAGTTGGAATCCTAGAATTGCCTCACTAGTGGCATTGGGCCTCATGTCTAGAAATGGTTCACCACCATTTCAAGGGTATCTGGGGGTGTGCAATGATTGGTTGAGCCCACATCCAACAAGTGAATGAAGACAATGTATCTCCAGACACAAATAACCCATTGAGAGAACTTTGCCGAATAGAGTACCCCTATCACCAGGCTGATTGACAAGAAGGGCTCTGGCCCGAAACATCCAATTTCCTGTTCCTTGGATGCTGCCTGACCTGGTGTGCTTTAACCAGCAACACATTTTCAGCTCAAGTACTCCTTGGAGAAATCTATCAATGCTCATGGTGCCTTGAGCTGGACATTAATAAAGGTTTAATCTTAAAATCTCCTGTACCATACCCAACAAACAAGGTAGTTAAACATGGCATTGGAAGTAATGTATTGGCATGGATAGAGAACTGGTTGGCAGACAGGAAGCAGAGAGTTGGAATAAACAGGTCTTTTTCGGAGTGGCAGGCAGTGACGAGTGGGGTGCCGCAGGGTTCAGTGTTGGGATCTCAGCTGTTCACAATGTACATTAATGATTTGGACGAAGGATTTGATTGCAATATTTCCAAATTTGTAGATGACACGAAACTAGATGGCAGTGTGTGCTGTGAGGAGGATGCTAAGAGGCAACAGGGTGACTTGGACAGATTGGCTGAGTGGACAAATACTTGACAGATGCAATATAATGTGGACAAATGTGAGGTTATCCACTTTGGTCACAAAAACAGGAGGACAGATTATTATCTGAAAGGTGGCAGTTTAAGAAAAGGTGAGGTGCAACATGACCTGAATGTTATGGTGGAACAGTCACTGAAGGCTGGTATGCAGGTGTAGCAGGCAGTGAGGAAAGTTAATAGCAGGTTATGCTTCTTAGCAAGAGGATTTGAGTTTCAGAGTAGGGATGTCTTACTGCAGTTATACAGGGCCTTGGTGAAGACACATCTTAGTACTGTGTGCATTTTTGGTCTCCTCGTCTGAGGAAGGACATTCTTGCTATTGAGGTAGTCCAGTGAAGTTTCACCAGACTGATTCCGGGGCCAGCAGGACTGATATATGAGGAAAGATTGGATCGAATGGGCTTGTATCTGCTGCAATGTAGAAGAATGAGGGGTGCTCTCATAGAAGCATATTAAATCCTGATGAGACTGGACAGGCTAGATGAGGGAAAAATGTTCCCAATGTTGGGAAGTCCAGAACAATTGGTCACAGTCTAAGAGTAAGGGGCGAGCCATTCAGGACTGAGATGAGGAAGCATTCTTCTCTCAGAGAGTTGTGAACCTGTGAAATTCTCTCCCACAGGAAGTTATTTGGGCCAATTTGTTAGATGTATTCAAAGGTGAGTTGGATATGACCCTTGTGGCTAAAAGGATCAATGAATCTGGGGAGAGGATGGGCACAAGATACTGAGATTGCATGATGAGCCATGATCATTTTGAATGGTGATGCAGACTCAGAGGGCCGAATGGCCTACTCCTGTACCTATTTTCTATGTTTCTATGTTTTTATACCAAACTCCTTCTTCACTATCCTGTCCAACTACGACTTTAAAGGAACTATGAACTTACATTTCAAGGTCTCTTTGTTCAGCAACACTCCCTAGGACCTTACCATGAAGTATATAAGTCCTGCCCTGATTTGCCTTTCCAAAATGCAGCTCCTCACATTTGTCCACATTAAATTCCATCTGCCAGTCCTCAATCCATTGGCCTATCTGATCAAGGTCCCATTGTATTTTGAGGTAACCTTCTTCACTGTCCACTACACCCCCAATTTTGATATCATCTGAAAACTTACTAACTATACCTCCTATGTTTGCATCCAAATAATTTACATAAATGATAAAAAGCAATAAACCCAAAACCGATCCTTATGGCACACTGCTGGTCACAGGCCTCCAGTTTGAAAAACAACCCTCCACCACCACCCTCTATTTTTTACCTTCAAGCCAGTTCTGCATCTTAATGGCTAGTTCTCTGTGTGCTCCGTGAGATCTAATCTTGTCAATCAGTCTATCATGAGAAACCTTGTTAAACACCTTACATAGATCACGTCCACCACTCTTCCCTCATCAATCCTCCTTGTTACTTCTTCAAAAACCTCAATCACGTCTGTGAGACATGATTTCCCACGTGCAAAGCCATGTTGACTATCCCTAATCAGTCCTTTCCTTTTCAAATACATATTAAATCCAGCCCCTCAGGATTCCCTCCAACAACTTGCCCATCATGATATAAGGCTCACCAGTCTGAGGTTCCCTGGCTTTTCCTTACCATTTTTCTTAAATAGTAGCAACATGTTAGTCAACCTCCAGTCTTCTAGCACCTCATCTGTGGCTACCTATGAGACAAATATCTCAGAAAAGGCCCAGCAATCACTTTCCTTTGCTTCCCACACAGTTCTAGAGTACACCTGATCAGGTCCTGGGGACATCTCCATCTTTATGCATTTTAAGACATCCAGCACCTCCTCCTCTGCAATATAGACATTTTTCAGGATGTCACTATTTATTTCCCCACATTCTATATCTTCCATACCTTTTGTCCTCAATGTATTTGTGGGATCCTTTTGGATTCTCCTTAACCCTATTTGCGAAAGCTATCTCATGTCTCCTTTATGCCCTCCTGATTTCCTTCATAAGTGTACTCCTACTGCCTCTATACTCTTCTAGGGATTCATTTGATCTTTGCTATATATACCTGACTTATGCTTCCTTCTTATTCTTGACCAACACCTCAATTTCTCTAGTCATCCAGCATTCCCTACACCTACCAGCCTTGCCCTTCACCCTCACAGGAGCATTCTGCCTCTAGTCTTGTTATCTCATTTTTGAAGGCTTCCCATTATTCAGTTTTCGCTTTATCTGTGAACATCTGCCCCCATCAACTTGTGAAAGTTTTTGCCCAATAATCTCAAAATTGACCTTCCTCCAATTTAGAAATTTAGCTTTTAGACCCAGTCTATCCTTGTGCATCACTATTTTAAAATTAATAGAACTAACAGAATTTCTCAATTTCCAGATGACTATTGGAGTGTCTATAGTACAATCGCAATAAAGTGATGATCCCTTTCTTATTCCTCAGTTCCAACCAAATCCCTTCCCTGGACGTATTCAAAGATATATTGTCTCCAAATACAGCTGTAATTACTTGTCTTTCTCATGCAGGTCACTTCTACTCAGAAGAGATTCCAATGATCCAAAAATGTGAATCTTTCTCATGTGAATGAGATACTCAGTCACCCATTTGTCCTTTCTATTTCTACCCTTATTAGCTAATGGCACTGGGAGTAATTCAGATATTATTACCCTTGAGGACCTCCTTTTTAAATTCCTGCTTAACTTCTTATATTCTCTCCTCGGAATCTTGACCTTTTCTCTTCCTATGTCATTTGTTCCAATGTGTACAATAAACTCCTGCTGATCCCTCTTCCTTTTGAGAATATTCTACATCATTTCCGAGATATCCTTGATCCTGGCACCATTCTGGCACCAGAATCCTGACACCATTCTGATGTCTCGCTGTCGGCCACAGAATTGTCTGATGAGAGAGTTCTCTGTCACAAACAATCACTTGAAATCTGATTTACCCCTCATTACATTAGACCCAATCTCGGTACCAGAAACCTGGTTGTCAGTGCTACACTCCCCTGAGAGTCCATCACCACGTACCTTTTCCAAAACAGCATACCTGTTTGAGATGGGGATAGCCACAGGAGACTCCTGCACTACCTGCCTCTCTCTCCTACCTTTCCTGGAGGTAACCCATCTACCTGACTGTATCTGCAGTTTTTCTCCCTTCCTGTAACTGCCATCCATCACATGCTCTAGCTCCTGTAAATTCCTCATTATCTCTAACTGTCATTCCAACTGATCCATGCAATCTGATATGATTCGCTACCAAATACACTTACTGCAAACATAATCATCAGTAACATAGAAACTCACCCTATATCCCCAACAGGAACAGCATGTCACTCTACTAAAGGCCATCTTTGTACCTTAACAATCTACAGATCCAGAAAATAGCACAGTCTTAATGCTCTAAAAACACTGCTTCATGTTACTTAGTATGTATGTTTTACACTTTATGAAAAAGTTGAATCAAGAGACAGTTGTCTATTAGAACATATAATCTAAAAAGAACCCACTCCACTCTCTATTGTAGATTTACAAAAAAAGTGAGGTTACACTTTAAACTAGCCACTTAGCTGCTCCCCAGGTATGAGCTCCCCTATGTAGGCTTTTCCAAAGTAAGCTGTGAATTTCGCTGTTTGCTTAGACAACCTCCTATGTCCAAAGATACTTGAAACTAAACAGTTGGGTCAGACAGCTGTGCAGATTCACTTCTCTGTATGTTCACTTTTCTTTTCAAAAGTTCCAAAATAATGCTGCAAGAAATAGAGGAAATCATATCCAACACTGAAAATACCTCAAAAAAGGAGCAGCATTTAAAGCCATTTTTTTTCTCCATCCTCCATCTTGGATGACCCGAAATCTATTGTTACCTAATCAGCAATCCTCTCTTATGCAGTGAACAAAATGTTGATTTTCTCCTCGAATTGGTATTCTTGTGAATTGTCCTGATAAGTGAAAAATGAAAAGGTTCAACACAGAATATATTTTTTCAGCAGTACTCAAAAGATTCTCTTGATGTCTTTGTAGCTGCAGGCTCCCCACCAACACTTTCTGGACACTGTGGTTCCTGGTGAAAAGGATTGCGATGCAAGACTGGACAAATGACTGATTTGAACTTACTCTGTCTCTGCTACAGTTCCTACCTCCCATCAAGATTCATACTCTAACACACTCACTATTGTCTGCAGCATCTTCCCTCATACACTCACTCCATCCATCCAAACCACTGAAGCCAGGGACTCTGTATGCCCTCTGTCTTGCCTACTCACTCACTCAGGTCTCCTTACAACCTGTACCAAAGATAATGGCTGTGCCACCCATTTTCATCTGCCTGAAAACCTGCATCTCCGTTATTGCAGGAAGAAAACAATCCATGATAAGGCATAGTATTTGATTGATCATGTCTAAGCCCCTAGTCTGGCATTGGAGGCTGCCTTTACCTTACTGTACTGGGAGCTTCTGACTAAAGGCCATCTCCCTTGACTTGACTGAGGACTGCTGGCTGCTATTTTCAAGAAAAGTGCAAGATTATGAGTAATATTTTCTATATAAATCCATGTTTACATTCTCATGACTGACTAATTCACTAAATTCCCTTTGATACGAAAATTAAAGTTCTCACTCATGCAGCAGTTGGTAACAGAAATATTCAGAATGTTTGGTGTAGCTCAACAAATTGAGGCCATTGAAGATTCTCAGTATACTAGTGCACCCTACAGAGACATGTGCAGGAAACAGCGCGTGCGCGCGCTACTAATGACCCCTTCTTCTCATTAACCTCAGTCACACAATGTCACTGAACATATCCTGAAGAAGAGTCATACTAGGCTTGAAAAGTTGAGTGTTTTTCTCTCCACTAATATCACCAGACCTGTTGAGTTTCTCCAGCATTCTCTGTTTCAGATTTCTATCACCCACAGGTGTTTTGCCTTTGTCAGAGAACGCATTGTCCATATGTAAAATCAATGATTCTTAAATGTAAAATGACTTGCCAGGTTTTTTAGATAGCTGTTTTATATCAGTAATGGTTTAGGAAATGTTTTGTGCACACCAGCTGCTCTGATGTTTGAGAGACAGATCCATACAAGTTTTCCCTCCCACTTTCTCACAGTCCATCTTTATGTTCCAACTCATTGCTGGTAAGGATGCTTGACAAAAGCATGATTGACAAGCAGGCAGAAAGATAACCTTCCCACCCATCCTCCACCTCTTCCCCTCCATTCCACTGACTGACCATTCCTTCCAGCTACCAACCGGATTCATCCCTCCCTTAATCAATCAGGCCGTACTCACTACCTCTATCCACTTATCATTACCTCACCATTCTACTCCCCTCTCTTTCTTTATCTGTAGCTCAACCTAACCAAAGAAAGGTTAATACCCAAAATGTTGACTTCTCCACCTCCTGATGCTGCCTGTCTTGCTATGCTCTTCCAGCCTCCTGTTTGTCTCCTTTGGATTCTAACATCTGCAGTTTTTTTTTGTCTCTAAGGCAGTTAGCCAAACCTGATGCAGAACAAATCATACAAATTCAAGATTTACATACAAGCACATCGATTCATGAAAGAATACTACATGCCATTGTGTCTAGATGAAGTCATCTGACATGGTAATGAAAATCAAAAGTGTGTTGCTGGGAAAGCCCAATAGCAGCTGCAATCCTCACTTCCTCCCTGACATGGTAATGAACAATGCTCAAATCATGCACAGAAATAAATTAAAAATCATTAACTTCATATACTTCAACATTATTTATGACAAATGATAGACTTCCATCACAATGGCAGACAGCAAACTACAGAGTGAACTGACCCCATCAAGTCATGACAACTACATGAGAATGAGATCAGATTGCGTCTTGCATTCACCAAGGAATTATTTGAATGAATATAGACAAGAGACCTGTATACTGTACATTCTTGTGCATAGTTATTGAAAAAGGAGACTTTTTTTTATTAAAGAACGGGGAGAAAAGTTGTACTCTGCTACAGATTCCATATCACACAGGCCTGTCCGTGAGACAGTGCGATGGCATCAAGACATGTAACATTCTGCAGTTGTTTTTGTAAATAACCTCCAAGATAGCTGATTCAGCAGGACCCTTCTGCTGCGGTATATATTACACACATTAACAGATAAGAAACTGGAGCCACCAACCACAGTGACTGCAAGAGCTATCAGTTAATCAGGTTGGTTCAGCAGCTCGTGAGGACGGGCTTTGCTTCCGCTTGTAAGATGCAGTCTCACTCTCGGCTTTTTAAGTCCACTCACTGTGTAATAGCAATACACGGTAGGAATTTTAAAGATTGATCACTTTATATTGGAACTTAAAGTGTGGGGGGTGGTGGACAATACAGCCCACCCCATTACTATAACTGTGTCCCCTCCCCCACCCATACACACCAGTGCCCATAAAGTCCAGACCAATAGAAGAAATAAAAACAATGAAACCTGATCAAATTGCCATCATCACACACACTGACACACAATATAAATCCATGAAGCACGCTGGCCATTGGAGCACACCAGGGCAATTCACTAACCACTGAAGTATATTCACCAATGGAAGCCACTGGTCATGATGAAGGGCTTTTGCCCAAAAGATTGATTTTTCCAGCTCCTCAGATGCTGCCTGACCCGCTGTGCTTTTCCAGCACCACTCTAATCTTGATTCTAATATCCAGCATCTGCAGTACCCACTTTTGCCTACGTTAGTCATTTGTCATACTCCAAAAGATAACAGTATTTAAACAGAATTCAAGTCCATGTGTTTATGTGACAGCTTTCTTTCAGTTAGCCTGATTCCAAAGAATTCACAGTCTGCTAAGTACTAATGCATTATATTTATGTGACCAGTTCACTTCCAATGAACCCTTCATCCATATATCCATCACCTATTTCCTCCTTCCATTCCATCTCAAGTGTCCCTTCAGACCTTATGAGATGATAACTGCTGAAAATGTGTTGCTGGTTAAAGCACAGCAGGTCAGGCAGCATCCAAGGAACAGGAAATTCAGCGTTTCGGGCCAGAGCCCTTCATCGGGGCTCTGGCCCGAAACGTCGAATTTCCTGTTCCTTGGTTGCTGCCTGACCTGATGTGCTTTAACCAGCAACACATTTTCAGCTCTGATCTCCAGCAGCTTCAGACCTCACTTTTTACTTATGAGATGATAATACAAGTGCAGAACACAGAGCATCCAGTGGAGCACACTGACCAGTGAATTAGATTGACCAGTCAAAATCACTGATCAATCATCTGTATCCATGCTAAGAGGCAATTTGAGATAACGGTCTCATCTCCATCAAGTTCATAAACAGGAAGGTGTGTGATTATGAGTGACACGTATTGAGTTGCTGCTGCTTCTGACAAGTTGGGAGTGTGAGAGGCAGGAGTGGGGATTAGGAGAAAGTGGGATGGGGGGGTGATCCTAAAGGTGACAGTGGGCCATACTATTTATGGGGGACATAGCAGGACCAAGCTAAAACAAGGGCTGCAGATGCTGGAAACCAGATTCTAGATTAAAGTGGTGCTGGAAAAGCACAGCAGTTCAGGCAGCATCCAAGGATCAGGAAAATCGACATTTCAGGTAAAAGCCCTTCATCAGGAATAGAGGCAGGGTGGAGAGATAAATGAGAGGAGGGTGGGGATGGGGAGAAATATCATAGAGTACAATAGGTGAATGGGGGTGGGGATGAAGGTGATAGATCAGGGAGGAGGGTGGAGTGGATAGGTGGAAAGGAAGATAGGCAGGTAGGACAAGTCATGTGGACAGTGCTGAGCTGGAAGTTTGGAGCTGGGGTGAGGTGGGGGAAGGGGAAATGAGGAAACTGTTGAAGTCCACATTGATGCCCTGGGGTTGAAGTGTTCCGAGGCGAAAGATGAGGCATTTTTCCTCCAGGCGTCGGGTTGTGAGGGAGCGGCGGTGAAGGAGGCTCAGGACCTCCATGTCCTCGGCTGAGTCAGAGGGAGAGTTGAAATCTTGGGCCTCAGGGCGATGTAGTTGATTGGTGCAGGTGTCCCAGAGATGTTCTCTAAAGCGTTCTGCTAGAAGGTGTCAAGCCTCCCCAATGTAGAGGAGACTGCATCAGGAGCAACGGATACAATAAATGATATTGATATATGATATGATAGGAGTATCAGAAATAAGGTGGGTGAACTTAAGGCGTGGATCGGTACCTGGGACTACGATGTTGTGGCCATCACGGAAACGTGGATAGATGAGGGACAGGAATGGTTGTTGGAGGTTCCTGGTTACAGACGTTTCAGTAAGATTAGGGAGGGTGGTAAAAAAGGAGGGGGGGTGGCATTGCTAATTAGGAATGGTATAACGGCTGCAGAAAGGAAGTTTGAGGGGGATCTGCCTTTGGAGGTAGTATGGGCTGAAGTCAGAAATAGGAAAGGAGCAGTCACCTTGTTGGGTGTTTACTATAGGCCCCCCAATAGCAGCAGAGATGTGGAGAAACAGATTGGGAAACAGATTTTGGAAAGGTGCAGAAACCACAGGGTCGTAGTCATGGGCGACTTCAACTTCCCAAATATTGATTGGAAGCTCTTTAGATCAAGTAGATTGGATGGGGCGGTGTTTGTGCAGTGTGTCCAGGAAGCTTTTCTAACTCAGTATGTAGATTGTCCAACCAGAGGGGAGGCCATATTGGATTTGGTACTCGGTAATGAACCGGGACAAGTGATGGGCTTGTTAGTGGGTGAACATTTTGGTGATGGTGACCACAATTCTGTGACTTTCACCTTGGTTATGGAGAGAGATAGGTGCGCACAACAGGGTAGATTTTACAATTGGGGGAAGGGAAATTACGATGCTGTAAGACAGGATTTGAGGAGCATAAGTTGGGAGCATAGGCTGTCAGGGAAGGATGTGATGGAAATGTGGAACTTTTTCAAGGAACAGATATGACGTGTCCTTGATATGTATGTACCTATCAGGCAGGAAAGAAATGGTCGTGTGAGGGAGCCTTGGTTGACGAGGGAGGTTGAATGTCTAGTAAAGAGGAAGAAGGAGGCTTACATAAGGTTGAGGAAACAGGGTTCAGACAGAGCAGTGGAGGGATACAGGATAGCCAGAAGGGACCTGAAGAAAGGGATTAGGAGAGCTAAGAGAGGGCATGAAAAATCCTTGGCGGATAGGATCAGGGATAACCCCAAGGCATTTTATGCGTATGTGAGAAACATGAGAATGACGAGAACGAGGGTAGGTCCGATCAAGGACAGTAGTGGGAGATTGTGTATTGAGTCGGAAGAGATAGGAGAGGTCTTGAATGAGTACTTTTCTTCAGTATTTACGAACGAGAGGGACCGTATTGTTGAAGAGGAGAGTGTGAAACGGACTGGTAAGCTAGAAGAGATACTTGTTAGGAAGAAAGATGTGTTGGACATTTTGAACAACTTGAGGATAGACAATTCCCCCGGGCCTGACGGGATATATCCTAGGATTATGTGGGGAGCAAGAGAGGAAATTGCAGTACCGTTGGCAATGATCTTTTCGTCTTCACTGTCAACGGGGGTGGTACCAGGGGACTGGAGAGTAGCGAATGTAGTGCCCCTGTTCAAAAAAGGGAATAGGGATAACTCTGGGAATTACTTCTGTGGTAGGCAAAGTAATGGAAAGGGTACTGAGGGATAGGATTTATGAGTATCTGGAAAGACACTGCTTGATTAGGGACAGCCAGCACGGATTTGTGAAGGGTAGGTCTTGCCTTACAAGTCTTATTGAATTCTTTGAGGAGGTGACCAAGCATGTGGATGAGGGTAGAGCAGTGGATGTAGTGTACATGGATTTTAGTAAGGCATTTGATAAGGTTCCCCATGGTAGGCTTTTGCGGAAAGTCAGGAGGCATGGGATAGAGGGAAATTTGGCCAATTGGATAGAAAACTGGCTAACCGGTCAAAGTCAGAGAGTGGTGGTAGATGGTAAATATTCAGCCTGGAGCCCAGTTACAAGTGGAGTTCCGCAGGGATCAGTTCTGGGTCCTCCGCTGTTTGTAATTTTTATTAATGACTTGGATGAGGGAGTCGAAGGGTGGGTCAGTAAATTTGCAGATGATACGAAGATTGGTGGAGTTGTGGACAGTGAGGAGGGCTGTTGTCGGCTGCAAAGGGACTTAGATATGATGCAGAGCTGGGCTGAGGAGTGGCAGATGGAGTTCAACCCTGCCAAGTGTGAGGTTGTCCATTTTGGAAGAACAAATAAGAATGCGGAATACAGGGTTAACGGTAGGGTTCTTAGTCAGGTGGAGGAACAGAGGGATCTTGGGGTCTATGTACATAGATCTTTGAAAGTTGCCACTCAGGTGGATAGAGCTTGTAAGAAGGCCTATGGTGTATTAGCGTTCATAGATTGAATTCAAGAGTCGTGAAGTGATGTTGCAGCTGTACAGGACTTTGGTTAGGCCACATTTGGAGTACTGTGTGCAGTTCTGGTCGCTTCACTTTAGGAAAGATGTGGAAGTTTTGGAGAGGGTGCAGAGAAGATTTACCAGGATGTTGCCTGGAATGGAGAATAGGTCGTACGAGGATAGGTTGAGAGTTCTCGGCCTTTTCTCATTGGAACGGCGAAGGATGAGGGGTGACTTGATAGAGGTTTATAAGATGATCAGAGGAATAGATAGAGTAGACAGTCAGAAACTTTTTCCCCGGGTACAACAGAGTGTTACAAGGGGACATAAATTTAAGGTGAAGGGTGGAAAGTATAGGGGGGATGTCAGGGGTGGGTTCTTTACCCAGAGAGTGGTGGGGGCATAGAATGCGCTGCCCGTGGGAGTGGTAGAGTCAGAATCATTGGCGGCCTTTAAGCGGCAATTGGATAGGTACATGGATGGGTGCTTAATCTAGGATAGATGTTCGGCACAACATCATGGGCCGAAGGGCCTGTTCTGTGCTGTATTGTTCTATGTTCTATGATATGATATTGCTCCCAATTGCTCAAAACATCAGTTTTCCTGCTCTTCGGATGCTGCCTGAACTGCTGTACTTTTCCAGCACCACTTTAACCTAGAACATGGCAGGATTGCCATTCCATCTCCCACTCTGAGAATCTCTTTGTCCTACATTAAACCCAGTTTGAAATATTTGTAGTTTTTAACTTTCCTAATCAAAATCTAAATAAGCTGTTTCAATTTTGATCCTCATCTTCTTGAGATATGACCAGGAATGTGAGGTCTTTACTAATAATAGCTTCAAACTCCCAATGTTCAGTAATTGCACAACAAAATCCTTTTGCTGTGCCACTTTGTTGCTGGTTATCTCTTTATTGTAATTAGGTTCTTTCCCTGTTTTTCTGAAAGATATCATTATATCTATTTTGCAAGCATTAAAACCCATCTGTTCCCCAATCTATGAAAACTGTATGATACCTGGAATAGGACAGCTCTGTTGAGTCAGTTATTTAAAACCTATTTGTCTTTTATGCTGGAAAAGATAGATGAACTGATACAACAAATCAATCCTTTCCTCTTTCCAGGATGTTGGAAACTCAAACACTAAAACTGACCTGAATAGGCTTCTTTCAGCCATGTGGGTTCACCAAACATGGAGCCTTCAAGATCTCCACTGGTTATCCTCAATATATCAGGAGAGACCATTGTGTTGTCTATCTGCCGTGGATGTGAACTCAATCAACATAATCGAAGCTCCCAGATGTACATCATTTATCCCACCTTGAGGGAAACTAGGAGGATTGGATTAGACAGGATAATAACCAATTATGTTTGTTATCTGGCCATATTGCTGACAGGAAGGGCATTGGTGGACAGTCTGGAAATAGTTTCAATAACCTAAGAGGTAGAGAATAGGGTACCTGCTCCCATTTTCCTTACTTTCACCCCATTTCACAGAGGGAGCACAAGGTTGGACTCCAGGAATCACACAGCATCCACCCACTAGCTGATGATGAACATTGCTCAGGGAGTCTGTGCCGTTGTGGTAACATACAAGCATGTTGTAGCCTGGAGCTTTGAATAGTGATGGTAGACACGCTAATACACTCTGCATCATGAGACTGACCAGGAATCTCTTCTACTCTTAGCACCTGCTATTGGTGTGCGTTGGACGAATTCACAATCCACTCAATCACATCCACCTCAACTTATTTGGCCACATTATGAATGGACCTTCCTTTAGACAATGCCTATTGTGGAATTTGAACATGGAACTCTTGGCTCAGAGGCAGGGATGTTACCCAATTCACAACAAGACCTCTTAACTCTGACTCTTACAGCAAGCAAAATAAAAACTGGCAATACTGAACTCTAAAAGGCTGGAAACACTTGGCAGGTAGAATGCCCTTTACTAATAACAGGTCACCAACCTGAATGAGTATCTCTGTTTATTTCTGCATGGACACTGATTCACTTATTGTCTGCTTCCAGCATTTTCCATTTCCCTCACATCTCTTAGTAACTGTCTCCTTTTTTTAAAAGGAAAAAGAAGAACAGAAAGAGCAAAAGAGAGGTACAGGACAGGAACAGGCCCTTCAGCTCTCCAAGCCTGTGTTGATCATTATGCCCTAACTAAACTAAAAAACAAACCTTCTGCCCTCGTTCAGTCCATATCGCTCTATTCCCTCCCTATTCATGTAATCATCCAGATGCCTGCTTCCACCATCTCTTCTGGCAGTGTGTCCCAGGCTCCTACCACCCTCTGAGTGGAAAACATTTCTCACACATCTTCCTTCAACTTTCCCCCTTTTCACCTTGAACCAGTGCCCTCTTGTAATTGAAACTTCAACCCTGGGAAAAAGCCTCTGACTATCCATCCCAGCTATGCCTTTCATAATTTTGTATGCCTCTGTCAGCTCTCCCTCAGCCACTGTCTTTCCAGTGAAAACAATCCTAGTCTTTTTAACCTTTCCTCATAGCCAATGCCCTCGAGACCAGGCAACATCCTTGTGAACCTTTTCTGCACTCTCTCCAAAGCCTCCACATCCTTCTGATAGTATGTTGACCATAACTGCACACAGTACACCAAATGCAGGCTAACAACGGTTTTATATAGCTGCGACATGGTTTGCCAACTCTTGTACTCCATGCCCTGGCTGACAAAGTAAGCATGCCATCTGCTTGCTTAATCACCTTGGCCATCTGTGTTGCTTTATGGAACCTGCATGCAGAGATCCGTGTGTATGTTGATGGTCCTAAGGGTTCTGTCATTTACAGTATAACTCACACCTAAATGTGATCCTGCAAAATGCATCACCTTGCATTTGTCTGGATTAAACTCCATCTGCCATTTCTGAGCCCAAGTCAGCAATTCAATACAGATAGGTGTGAGGTGTTGCACTTTAAAAGTATTGAAAGGACCTATACAGTAAATGGTAAGGTCCTGAGCAGTGTTGAGGAACAGAGGGACCAAGGAGTACAAATACATAGTTCGTTGAATGCAGCATCACAGATAGACAGGCTGGTGAAGAAGGCATTTAGTATGCTAGCCTTCATCGGTCAAGGCATTGGGTATAGGAGTTAGGATGTTATGTTACAGTTGTATATGTCATTGGTGAGGCTGCACTTTGAGTATTGTGAACATTTTGGCCACCATGTTATAGGAAAGACATAGTTAAACTCGAAAGAGTGCAAAGAAGATTTATGAGGATGTTGTCAGGACTAGTAGGCCTGAGTTACAGAAATTAGGACTTTATTCCTTGGAACATAGGAGAATGAGGGATGACCTTATTGAGGTGTATAAATTATAATGGACATAGATAGGATGGATGTATATAGGGATAGAGAATTGAAAGCTAGAGGGCATAGGTTTCTGGTGAGGGAAAGATTTAAGAAGGACTTGAGGGACAACTTCTTCATGCAGAGAGTGGTGCACATATGGATTGGGCTGCCAGAGAAAGAAATTGAGGCAAGTACGACGGCAACATTTTAAAAATATTTGGATGGGTATATGGTTGGGAAGGGTTCACAGGAGTATGAACCAAATGTGGGCAACTGCAACCAGCTAAGTGATCAGCATGAACCAGTTTGAGCCAAAGGGTACAAAAGCTGTATTACATGCTGTGTTACTCCATGACTCTATGACTCTTTCTATATTTTGTTGAATTGTTTCACAATTGTCAGCACTAACAGCAACACCACCAAACCTTGTGTCATCTGCAATCTTAATGATCAGACCACCCACACTTTCCTCCAGATCTTTATATATACTACAAACAACAGAGGACCTAAGACTCTGTGGAACATCACTTCGTACCAGTCTCCAATCTGAAAAACACCCTTCCTGACCAAGATATGAAGGTATTGGACTGGAGTGGACAAAGTTAAAAATCACACAACACCAGGTTAAAGTCCAATAGGTTTACTTCAAAGTACAAGCCTTTGGAGCGCTGCTCCTTCATCAGGTAACTAGTGGAGCAGGGTCATAGGATGATCATAGAATGAGGTTGCAGGTTTTGATTGATTAATACGTAAATCCCAGAATTTCTTTCAAGTCTCAGGCCTGAGGTAACTTAAGGTTTTAGCAGTATAAAAACCAAGTGACATCTCAGCTCAGACAATGAATTAAAGGTGTGAGGTTAGAGTCAGTCCGTATCCCAACCTTGAGTCAGACTGGTTCTATTTCCAAAGTAGGAATTTATAAAATGTCACATGGACTGTTTGCCTACAGATTATATCTACAAATACAAATCTGTAAATAAGAATTCTCCGAATAGCTTCTCCAAAGCTTTCCCAGCACAGACATCACACTCACTGGTCTATAATTTTCTGGATTATCCCTGCTTCCTCTCTTAAACAAGGGAACAATATTGGCTAATCTGGAACATTGCCTGTGGTCAAAGAGGATGTGAAACTACCTGCTAATGCCTCAGGTACTTCTTCCCTTGCTTCTCTCAGTAACTTGGGATGGATCCCATCTGGTCCAGGGGACTTGTCTACCTTAATGCAATTTAGGATATCTAAAACTTCCTCCTTTAATATATTGACATTCTCTAAAGTATTCACACACACTCATTCCTGATTTCATAATCAGTCATGTCCTTCTCTTTGGTGAATACCAATACAAAGCACTCACTAAGGATCTCTCTCAATTCCTGTGGCTCTACGCAGAACTTCCCTCCCTTGTCCATGGCAGGGCATAATCTTTCCCTTGCTATCCTTGTTCTTCTAATATATGCATAAAACATTTTGGGATTCTCCTTGACCCTGTTTGCTAAAGACATTTCATGGCTCCTGTAGTCTTCCTAATTCCACATTTAAGCTCCTTCCTACTTTCTCTATTTTCCTTCAAGGCTTCATCACTTTGCAGTTGCTTAGACCTATCTTATGCTTCCTTTTCCCTTTTCATTAAGTTTACAATTTCCCTTGTCATCCATGGTTCCTGAATCCTGACATTCCTGTCCTTCAGTTTTGCATAGATATGTATGTCCTGCACTTTAATTAATTGGTCTTTAAAAGCCTTCCACATGCTAGACATAGAATTGATCTCAAATAACTGCTCCCAATCAACATCTCCCAGTTCCTGTCTAATTTGGATGTAATTGGCCCTTGCCCATTTAAGTACCCTCACCCAAGGGCCACTCTTGTTCTTGTCCATGTCTACTCAAAATCTTGTGGAGTTACGGAGATGAAGCCTAAAATTCTCTCTTACTGAAATATCACCTGTCCTGCCTCATTCCCTAATACCAAGTCTAGAATGGCCCCTTCTCTGGTTGGATTGTCGACGTACTGTCTTAAAAAGCCCTCCTAGACATATCTAACAAATTGTTCTCCATCCGAGCCCTTGGTTCTATTTGAGTCTTGGTCAATAAGAGGAAACTTGATGTCACCCATCATAACTACCCTACTTTTTTCATAACTTTCCAGTATCAGACTACATTATCTGCTCCTCTATCTCCCGCGGGCTGTTGGGAGGTCAATAGAAAACTCCCAACATTGTGATTTTACCCTTCCTATTCCTGAGCTCCACCATCACTGTAAGATCCCTCCAATGTGTCCTCCCTCAACACAGCTGTGATGTGATCCCTAACCAGCAAAGTAACTCCCCCTCCTCTTTTGTTTGTCTTTCTGTCCCATCTAAAACATTGATATCCTGAAATGTTAAGCTGCCAGTTCTGTCCCTCTGTTAACCATGTCTCCATAACGGCAATAACATAATCATTCCAAGCAGCAACCTATGCTCTTCGTTCATTTTTCTTACAAGTTATACTTCTTGCATTGAAGTAAATGCTCCCCAGACCTCCAGTCCCTCTGAACCCCGTGACTTCTCTCTGTCTGCTTTTACTCTGTGTTATGAATTTCTCAATCTCACTTTTGTCCCCAGTCACTGAAGTTAATGGCCTGTTGTTCTGGTTCCTACACCCTGCCACACTGGTTTAAACCCTCCCATAGAGCTCAAGCAAACCTCCTGCCCTGGATATTGGTGTCCCCCCAGAAGGTATCCCAATGATCCATATATCTAAAGGTCTCCCTCCTACACCAGATCCGTGGCTGCATGTTCAACTGTACTCTCTCTTGGCTCATAGCCTCAGTAGCCCGTGCTAGATAATCCTAAATTTACTGCCCTGCTAGTCCTGCTTTTTAGCTCCCTACCTAACTTTCTGAATTGTCTGAAAGAATGCAAGTTCAGAAGAATTTTCAAAACCTATTTTGCTTCTACTCAAATGATAACATTACAAATAGAGGTGAACACTGACACTCCAACCCAGCCATATTTAAACAGTGAGACTACCATAGATGCTGAGCATCCTGAGAAATTGGAAGAGTAACTGTGTGCGCTGCAGACTAACACATAGGGCTACCTCACAGGAGATCTGTGAATGCATATACATGATCTGAATGAAGAAACTGAAGGTACGAAAATGAAATCTGTTGATTACACAAAGATAGGTATAGAATATTATGGTTTATTGTAAGGGGAATTGAGTGCAAGGGTAGAGAGTTATCCTTCAGTATCACAGGGATTGGTGAGACCACATCTGGAGTACAGTGTATAGTGCAAGTCACAGTACTTACCACAGGGTAGAAGCAGTTCAGAGGTGGTTTACTAGACTAATACTTGGAATGAAAGGGTTGCCTTGTGAGGAAAGGCTAGGCTTGTATCTCTGGAGTTTAGAAGAGTCATAAGTGACTTAGATTCCCTACAGTGTGGAAACAGGCTCTTCGGGCCAACCAGTCCACACCGACACCTCTGAAGAGTAACCCACGCAAACCCATTTCCAGCTGACTAATGCACCTAGCAGTTTGGGCAATTTAGCATGGCCAATCCACCTGACCTGCACCTCTTTGGACTGTGGGAAGAAACCACAGCACCCGGAGGACGCTCGCACAGACACAGGGAGAATGTGCAAACTCCACGCAGACAGTTGCCCGAGGCTGGAATTAAACCTGGGAGCCTGGTACTGTAAGGCAGCAGTGCTAACCACTGAGCCACCATGCCAGCTTAATCGAAACATAAGATCCTGAGGGGACTTGACCGGGTAGATGTGGAAAGGATATTTCCTCTTGTGGAAGAATCTGGAACTAGGGGTCAGAGTTTAAAAACAAAAGTTCCCCATTTAAAACAAAGATGAGGGAATATATTTTCTCTAATGGTTGAGAGGACTGGAATCTCTTTCTTCAAAAGATAGTGGATGCGGAACCTGTAAATATCTCTAAGGCAGAGATAAGTAGATTTGTGATGACTAAGGGAATAAAATATTACTGAGGATAAACAGGAATGTGACATTGAGGTTAAAATCAGATCAGCCACTACTGTATTGAATGGGGGAGTAGGCTCAAAGGGCTAAGCTTTGTTTCTTGTTTGTAGGGTTGAGAGGTTTTGACAGCTGTCAAGATCAGCTAACAGTATCCAGATTGCAGCGGGGTGCCCATTATCCCTGTGTTTGAATTCTAAGTTGCTCTACAATTTCTGAACTTACAGAGGTTATTCTTGGTTAATTGTCAAAATACGGTGAGCACTGAGTTTAATTTCAATGTAATTAAACGAGTCAGATTGAAATGGCTGGAAGGTTGTGAGTTCTATCAGGAAAGCAGTGATAGTGTGGGTGAATAATCAGCTTCATTGAAATATCATTTCAGGGGGTCAGAACATTGGTACCCAGTACGTAACAATGCTCCTCATATTCACAGATTATCATTTGGTTATTAAACAACAAAGAAGCTTCCCCAATGCCTTTATGTAGCAGTGAGGCGTTTTGATTCAATTAAATAGCAAGTTTTAATTCTGAAAAATGTGCTTCAAAAAATCTAATTGACATGATGTCCGCCTTTATAATCAAACGGCTGTTTGGCAAAATTTTTAACTGGATTAAGCCGGCCAATCTATGCAATTGGTGCAAATGCAATTATCTGGGTAGAGTGTAGAATCTGTGGTATTTGAGAATGTAAAGTGTGTGTAACACTTAAATTCCAACTTGGAATTATAATTACATCTGCAGCTCAGAAATAGGCCATTTGGTCCAAGTTGGATATGTGTTCCACATGAGGATTCTCCCACTTGTCCTTCGTCCCATCCTGCAACCCATAGCCCTCGATTTCCTACATTATCCTTAAGTTCACGTCAAACCTCCACTGTCACAATACTCCCTGCCTTTATGACATGTACACACTACACTTTAACAAGGATAATTCATGAAGCTAGGTTTTAAATTTAGCTAAGGCCCAGAGAAGGCAGAATAATTGTCAATCACTAGCACTGTTTGAATAAAAATGTGAGTAGACGCTCAAAAGTGACAGACTTAAATAAATAATGGTAAAGCCATTATAGTCCTACTGGACCAGTGGCTGCTCTCTCATTAGTGAGAGATGACTGATGGTGGTATAACCTGAGGTGATGGATGAGGTTGAGATGGAGAGTCCTTCATGGTAACCTCCTATTCACTACACAAAGCCTTATAATAAAGGAAAGGATTATTGGTACCAGAGAAAAGAGGGGAAATAAATCAAAGCTATATTTAATATAAGTTTGAAAATGCAATGTGGAAAAGTGAGATTAAAGATAGACAAGTCTCCTTGATGTGACAGTGGGTAAAGGAATTACAAATGTTTTCAGTAGGATGTTCTAGAATGCCTTAGATTCAGGAAATGTGCCCTTGGATTGGAAAATTGCCAGTGTCACTGCATTGTATCAGAAAGCTAAGAAAAATAAAGCTGGGATTATAGACCTACTAATCCAGGACTAGATTTCAGGGGTTTCAATTGTGCTGGAACAGAGATGGGACCCTGAAGAAATTCCAGCAATATTGTGTTCTGGACATGATGTTCCTGTATTCAACAATGTTTCAAGGAGAAGGAGGGAGAACTACACAGAACAATCACACTTGCTGAGGGCTTGGTCTAACTCTGGAGCAATTCCTTTAGATTTTCTTGGAGGCTGCTATTCTTTTGGAGATGTTTTGCCTCAAGCCATTGAAGACAGGTGAGTACCATATTGGACACAAGTCAAGGAGATCAGAAAAGTTTCAATTGTTCAATGCCTTGTCTACCCTATAGATTCCCCTCATAATTCAATGCATTGTAACCTTTTGCAGTTAAAGTTGCAGCAGTTTATCATAGTTTAGTGGAGGACTCAGAATTAAATATTTGTTCAGTTCAGGGGGCATTCATCATTCAAGCTCATTGTGAGCATCAGAGCAATCGCTAATCAGTAACAACAGATTATAGGATAAAACAAAATACAGTGGTGCTGGCTAACTGAAATAGAAATGGAAAATACTGGAAGTATTCAGCAGGTTTTGACAGAATCTTTGAAGAGAGAAACAAAATTAATATCTTAAGTCGATAACTTTTCATCAGAATTGGGAAAAGTAGTAATGAGCAAGTTTTTAGCAACTCCATAGAAGGGGAAGAGTGGAGCTAATGTCTATGATGGAATAAAAGGCAGAAGAGGTGAAACGGCAGCAAGATGATGGTGCAAGGAAATGGACCAAGTAAAGAAAAAGATAAAAACATTGAAACTTGGAACACCATTCATCCCTTCAAGTCTCCTCTGTTGTTCATTATGGCTGATTCTCTATCTCAAGTCGATATTTTTCCTTTCACACCATATCCCCAAAAACCTTTAAAATCTAAAAAAATGCTTTAAAGAAACAAAAAAATGGATCTAGAAGAAGTATAAAAGACATCATCATGATTTGTCAATAGTTGAAGCAATGGTTATGATTTGGAATTATTACTTTCCATGTTAAGTTCTGAAGGCAGCAACATTCCCAGCTGACAGCTCAATTCCTGCTTCTCAAGTGTCAGCTGAGACTCATCAGTAAGGGTTTTTGCCCAAACCATTGATTTTCCTGATCCTTTGCTGCAACCTGACCTGCTGTACTTTTCCAGCACCATTCTAACCTTGACTCTAATCTCCAGCGTCTGCAGTTCCCACTTCCATCTCATCGGAACAGTGGTCTGACAGCAGTGTCAGAGCAGCAGAAGCATGGTGGAGAATATTGTTCATTGAATAGAGCCATCCACAACGTGCTCCCAATCTGTTTTTACTTTGCCCATTTAATCAGACACTTGGCCAGTGATGACAGTATGAAGTGCTTAAGGTGTGTTTCTGTATATCTTATTTAGCTCAGAGTCATACAGATTTAGTTCTAAATTCAAACAGTTTATGCACATGACTTAAAACATCTTGGGACTTCAAAGCAAATTGTATAGTTTCCCTCTCTATCATTTGCACCGATCATCAGAAGTCAGTCACTTGACTCATGAGCTCCACCCATTGGCCAAATCAGTCAGGTACTGCAGAAGAGACAAGCTTAATAATGCAATACACAGTACATTAAATTGAAAAATGTTCAAGTTCATTGCTGTTTCAGCTGGAGTGTAAACTTTGGGCAGAATGAACTTCTGTTCAATTCACATACATTGAATTTCTGGTTTTTCTGTCATTTTAATCCCTCATTCTATTCCCACTTTGACCTCTCCAATGCAGCTCACTACAAACCGAAGAAATTACATCTTTTCCAATTACACTTCTAACTTTCCAGTCTCAGCAGCAAGTTGAACAATTCCAAATCACAACTTTTGTTAGGCACGACTCTACTATTGCCATCCAGACCTATCTTTTGTTATTAAAACAAAGATTGCTGGAGAAACTCAGCAGCTCTGGCAGCATCTGTGAAGAGAAAGCACAGTTAATGTTTCGAGTTTTCCTTTTATAGAAGTATTGCTCCTTTATCTCCCTCATTTTTCTCTTGGGCCATCAACTCTTTTGTCATTTGATTGCCCTTCTGCCCACCTAAATACAGACCTTCCCATTTGTTCTTTCATAGAAATGATAGAATGGACATAGTGAAAAAAACATAGAAACTAGGAGCACAAGTAGGCCATTCAGCCCTTCAAACCTGCTTTGCCATTCAATACGATCATAGCTGATTCTCTATTTCAATGTCATATTCCTGCTTTCTCCTCTTGATGCCATCAATAAAAATGTATTGATCTCTTTCTTGAATATGTTCAGTGAATTGGCCTCCACAGCCTTCTGTGGTAGAAAATTCCAGAGATTCAGTGCCCCCGGGTGAGGAATTGTTTCCTCATATCAGTCCGAAGTGGTCTACCTTGTATATTGAGAATGTGTCCCCCGGTTCTAGATGCCTTAACCAGGAGATGCCCTGCTTCTCATCTGTCCAGCTGTGCTAGAATTTTATGTTTAAAGCAGATCATCTCTGATCCTTCTAAGCTCTATTGAATACGGGCCCAGTCAAGTCAATCTCTCCTCATAGGAGGTCACTGTCATCCCCAGCATCAGTCTAGTGGATCTTTGCTGCACTTCCTCAATGGCAAGTATATCCTTTTCTGGGGAGTCCAACACTGCATGCGATACTCCAGATGTGATCTCTTTAAGACACTGCATAACTGCAGAAATTATTCCTAATTCTAAACTCAAATGTCCTTGCAATGAAGGTTTTATGTCTTCCTAATTGCTTGCACCATCCGCCTATCTTCTTTCACTGACTGGTGAACAAGGACACCCAGATACATTTGTACATTCACATTTCCCAACATTTCACCATTAAAATAATAACCCTGTCTTTCTTTATGCCACACTGAAGTGTATAACTTCACATTTAGCTAAGTTGTAGTAGATATACCATTCCACAGGGATTGTTTCCTCCGTGACTCCCTCGTTAGGTCATGCTCCCCATTACCCCTGCTCCACACCTGGCACTTAGCCCTGCTGCCACATGAGGTGCAAAGCCTGCACCCACATTTCCACTCTCACCTCCATCCAAGGCCCCAGAGGATCACTCCAAAACCGGCCAAGATTCATCTGCATATCCTCAAACCTCATTTATTACTGTGGTCTCCACTATATCGAAGAGACCGAGTGCAAACTCACAAAACAGTTCATGAAACACCTCTGGTCTGTATGCACCAACCAACCCCATCTTCTACTGGCCATCCATTTCAATTCCCCTCCCACTCCCCTTGATGACATGTCCATTCTAAGCCTCGTCCATCACTTAAACAAGACCACCCACAAACCAGAGGAAGAACAGCTCATCTTCTGCCTCAGGCCCCTATAACCATACAGCCTCAACATTGAATTCACCAGTTTTCAAATCTCCCCTCCACCCACTCCATCTGAGATAGAACCCTCCAACTTGGCTCCACCCTCTTGACCTGACCTACTTGTCCATCTTTCTTCACACCCATCCCCTGCACCCTCCCCACTGACCTATCACAATCACTTACTACTTGCATCCACCTGTTGCCATCCCACCTACCTTTCCCCTAGCTGCAACCTTCTTCCTCTATTTATTTCTCAGCCCCCTTCTCCTTCCCCAGTCCTGATGAGTAGTCCAGGCTGAAATGGCGACTCTCCTGGTCCTCAGATGCTGCCTGACCTGCTGGGCCTTTTTCAGCGGCACAGTTTATCGACATTGTACCATCTGTTTGGCCACTCACTCAACTTGTCGAAATCAACTTGAAGCTACCTTGCACCCTGCTTACAGTTCGCAGTCCAGCCCGGTTTTGCATCACGACAAATTAAGAAATGTTGCATTTGGTTCTTTCAACAAGATCATTTCTATATTGTGAATAGCTGGGGCCCATAATATTGGACCTTGCAGTACCCCACTTGCCATTGCAGCTACCCAGGGAGAAAACCATTTATCTCCATTCTTCATCATCTCTCTATCAACCAATTCTGAATCCATGCCAATACTGCTATGTGCTTTAATTTTGCCTACCATCCTCTTACCATGGATTTTATAAAAAAAAACTTCTATAAACCCAAACATATCATATTTGTGAGTTCTCCCTTATCTATTTTTCTCATTATATTCTCAAAATGAACTCTAGTAGATTTGTTAAGTATGATTTGCCTTTCATAAACCCATCCTGGGTTTGTCCAATCCTGTTGAAGCTTTCCCAATGTCCTATTGTCAGTCAAGCATTTTCCCTGCTGATGATGTCAGGCTAACTGCTCTGTAAAACTCTGCTTTTTTCTTTGTTCTTTTTAAATTTGACACCTTCCCAACTGTAGGAGCCACTGTAGGGCGGCACGGTGGCACAGTGGTTAGCACTGCTGCCTCACAGCGCCAGAGACCTGGGTTCAATTCCCGCCTCAGGCGACTGTCTGTGTGGAGTTTGCACGTTCTCCCCGTGTCTGCGTGGGTTTCCTCCGGGTGCTCCGGTTTCCTCCCACAGTCCAAAGATGTGCGGGTCAGGTGAATTGGCCATGCTAAATTGCCCGTAGTGTTAGGTAACGGGTAAATGTAGGGGTATGGGTGGGTTGCGCTTCGGCGGGTCGGTGTGGACTTGTTGGGCCGAAGGGCCTGTTTCCACACTGTAAATCTAATCTAATCTAATCACTCCAGAGACTAAAGAATTTTGGAAGATGGCAAACAATAGATCCAATATTTTACAGGGCCACTTTCTTTGAAATGGAGATTATCAAGCTCTGGTGATTTGTCAGCCTTGAACCCAGGGGTGGGCAATTAATTCTTCCAAGGGGCCACATGAGAAACCTGAGTTGTGTTGGAGGGCAACAATAAGTTGAATATAATTCTGCTCAGTATTAATTTTCGCCCATTGTAAAAAGTACTAAATTATATAGTTTTGCACTGAAACTTATAATCAAAAGAATAAGGATATTCAGTTACAATAAAGATATGATATTGTGGAGTAGGTCAAATATAGAAGAAATAAACAGTAAAAACAATAATTTCAGAAGTTCATTTTATTTTTAACATGAAAAGTTGTTTCATTATTGTTCAGTATTACAAACAACAAACAACTCTATACAAAAAGCAATAAATGCTTTTGATGTTTTTCAGTTCATTTTACTTGTTTAGTGAGAAAATTCTTGGGCTTGAACAAGTGCACTGAAATCTGGTTGAATGTCTGAGGTGGATATGCGAAGGACAGCTGAGAGGTGATCATCAGTGATAGAGGATCGGGATTTGGATTTGTTGAACCTCATCACTGAGAATGTCTGTTCGCATATATAGGTAGATCCAAAGAGAACTAGAATCTTCTAAGCATGCCTCCTCATGTTCTCCTCTTTGAGGGAAGAGTAAAAATCAAGCCGTGAGACTGACCTAAAGTACTCTGCCAGAAGTGTGTCAGACTACAGTTCAAGCTGAACATCATTAGGTGCATTCTCCACATTGTATGTAAATGGGGAAAAGAATTATGTGCATTTCATTCTCAACCATTTTAAAGTCTTGAAATCACCTTGAAAATTCACCATGCAGTGCTTCTAGTAATCAGCTGAAGGTGCGGCTTCCTTCAGTGTTGGCAAGTGGGTGAGAATGTTGTCCTCCATTTGGCTTGAGAGAAGCTGCAACTTTCTCATAAAAGCTTTGTGCGTCCATACGTAAATAAAAAAGAAATCCTTTTCAAAACAAAAGCAACACAGTTGTATTGCGTGCATGGCGTAAATACATTTTCATTTATGTTCTAATTTAAGATTGACCTCATGACAGGAACGACCAGAGGGCCAGGTTTGCTTTAACCTAATTACTTTCCCCAACATTATTTTCTTACTAATACTGATTTCCTTCAAAACGATTCTTTCACTAATGCTGGATTCCCTAACATTGCTGGGAGGTTATTTTTACCTCTTTCACTGAAGAGAGAAACAAAATATGCATTCGACCTTCTGCCATTTCTTTGTGGCCCATTTAACTTACTCAGCTTCTATCAGTTAGGAACCTACATTTGTCTTTACTAATCTTTTATCTTTGCATATTTTTAGAAGCATTTATAGTCATTTTTTAAATTCATTGCAATTTTACTCTTGTATCTACTTTCTTACTTTGGATCAAATGTTTGTTCTCTTTTGTTGAATTCTAAAAGGCTTCCAATTCTCAGGCTTTCCCCAATTCCCTACTTTCCCTGTCTCAGGACCTGCCTCAAACCTGTTTCATCTCAATCATTTTCTGTTATGATGAAACATCATAACCTTAAACCTTAACTCTCATCACTACAGGTCCTGCCTGCCCTATTAGTATACAAAGGATATTTGTGTAGCGATGACAAACAGAAAAATGAGTTCATGGGTGCAATGAACTTAGTAAGATTGTAATGGTAAACATTATTGAGATAAATAAAGGTTGTGGTACAGAGCCTGGAGGCTAGCAGTGAACAGTGTTATTTGTTTGCTCGGAGGAGTTTACAGATGGAGAGAAATATATCCT
The DNA here is from genome assembly GCF_020745735.1 of Hemiscyllium ocellatum. Lineage (NCBI taxonomy): Eukaryota > Metazoa > Chordata > Chondrichthyes > Orectolobiformes > Hemiscylliidae > Hemiscyllium > Hemiscyllium ocellatum. The sequence continues at coordinate 17,237,068 of NC_083429.1, read as the reverse complement.
GTTCAGGAAGTAGGGCTCAAGTTTTGTACAGACTTTAAAGAGTTAAGAATCATTGAATAACTTTATGTTTGCCACTGAATTCTTGAAAGCAGTTTTAGCAATCAAGGAACAACACTGAAGAAGCACTGCACGGCAGCTCAGTGGTTAGCACCACTGCCTCACAGCATCAGGGGCCTCCGCTCAGTTCCAGGTGTAGACTGTCTGTTTTGAGTTTGCACATTCTCCCTGTGTCTGCATAAATTTCCACTGGATACTCCCACAGCCTAAGATGTGCAGGATAGATGGATTAGATATGTTAACTGCTATGTAAGGTAGGGTGGAGGCTGGGTCTGGGTGGGAGTCTTCAGAGGGTTATAGAACAGTCCAGGCCCTTCGGCCTTTTGGATCAGACTAACCTGCATACTAAACTATCATGTGCCTATCAAAGAGTTGCTTAAACGTCCTTGGTGTATCTGACTCTACTACCACTGTTGGCAATGCATACCACACACCCACCACTCTCTGTGTAAAGAACCTATCTCTGAGCTCTCCTCTAAACCTTCCTCCAACTACCTTAAAATTATGCCCCCTTGTGAAAGACACTTCTGGCCATGGGAAAAAGTCTCTGGCTATCCATTCCATCTATGTGTCTCATCATCTTGTACACCTCTATCAAGTCACCTCTCATCCTTCTTCACTCCAATGAGAAAAGCCCCAGGTCTCTCAAGCTTTCTTCCTAAGACATGCCATCCAGTCCAGGCAGAATCCTGGTGAATCTCCTCTGCACCTTCTTGAAAGCATCTTCATCTTTCCCAAAATGAGGTGACCTGAACTGAACACAATATTCCAAGTGTGGTCTAACCAGGGCTCTACAGAGCTGCAACATAACCTCACAGCTCTTAAACTCAATCCCACTGCTAATGATAGCCAACATACCATACGCTTTCTTAATAACCCTTTCAACCTGGGTGGCCTGGTGCAGAATTGATGAGCTGAATGACCTATTTCTGTGCTGTAGGGATTCTATGATACTAAATTGAAATAATCAATTGCGATAGGATGTTTAGAAGAAATTTGGGGAAGGGGTGTTTACTTACCACAGGGGTGTTTGAAAGGAGGAGGGAGAGCTTGCCATAACATTTACAAAGGATGTACACTTGAAGTGCTGTCACCTACAAAGCTATGGACTAAGAGCTGGAAATTGGGATGATGTTGAATGACCCCTTTGTTGGGCAGTAAGAATGCAATGGTATCTTTCCAGGCTATGAATTTCTACAATGTCTTTATAGAATTGCTTCAATCACAGTCAGGGATGAGAAGCTGCAGAGAAATATGTTTCAACAGCCACTTCCTCAAAGAGAACAGTTCTTGAAATGAGAAATAAATTTCAGAAATTATGGTTATTTGTAAATTAACTGACAATTTTCTTCTTTAAATTACACACTTTGACTAGCTTTCAGTGCACCCAGCCTTTCGTAAGCCTTAAAACACAGCCTGATATCACATTTTGAAAATGTTCTAAGTCTGTACCGGAGAGATATTGATGATGCAAACATTGTTACCAATTTTTCTTTATCCTAACCAGTTTTCAGGGTCTGAATTTCCCCGCAGCCACTGCTGCTGTTTTCAAACAAAATCTTGCTGACAATGAATCCACACCCAGTCCCAGAACTTGCAAGTCTGCACTTGCTGCATTATGGGTACAGAACGGGTAGCCCATCACAATGCACGTAGACCAACAAGGTGCAGACATTGCTCACACCGCCCCCACAGTCATCTGTCTTCTGTGAGTGTCATTACAGGAACTCGTTCCACCATGTAAGATGGTGTAATTCACGCATCAATGTTGTTGCTATATCCGCTTTCAAACTTATAATCGTGACAATGTTGCAGCTGATTAGGAGATTATACTAATCTCAGCTGCTTCTTCAAGATGTTTGGGACAGTCTTTACCTTAAACTCAATGAGTGTTTCAAAAAGAGGGACACTCAATAATACCCACAGTTTAGGTTAGATTACCTACAGTGTGGAAACAGGCCTTTCGGCCCAACCAGTCCACACCGACCCTCTGAAGAGTAACCCACCCAGACCCATTTCCCTCTGACTTAACGCTCTGGGCAATTTAGCATGGCCAATTCACCTAACCTGCACATCTTTGGACTGTGGAAGGAAACTGGAGCACCAGGAGGAAACCCATGCAGACACGAGGAGAATGTATAAACTCTGCACAGCCAGTTCAAACAAACCAGTCACAAAGCCGTGTACACTGACTGCCAGCTCTGTGGTGCTGTTCCAGCTTTATGCCTTGTGGTACAACTAAAGTGAACAGACAGTTTTTATAGAATGAAAGTTCCAGCAGGTTTATTGTGACGTCCATCAACTCTGTGGAAATGAGGCATTTTCATCCTTTCTACAAGAACAGAGCAAAAATTCATTTGGTTGATTTGTTTAAAATGCATAAATTGTGTGAATTATTGACAAGCTCATGCTAAAATAGAATTATAGTGTGATACATCTCCCAGACCTATCGCAGGAGGTTTGGTTCCATATGATTAATTGTTATAGAACAATATTGCTAGGCGTATCTTGGGAAGAGAAATAGGGAAATAGTTCATGAATTTCAATGGACCCAAAGGCAGAATGCCAGAATCCAATTTTACAGAAGCACTGTCGGTCTACCTGAACCCACTGCCTGCAATTCATTAAGAATAACCACCTGAGGCTGCACTTCATGCCTGATTTTATTACTGAATGTATGGAGACAGACTTCCAGTCAAAAAATGAACATCCATCCTGCATCACTGCACAAGTGAACACAGTGAGGTTTGGAGCTGTGATAGGTTCCTTCTCACCAGTCAATCAGTTTACAACCCAGTGCTCTGTGAATAAGGTCACCTATTGCCCAGATTAATTGAAGTGAGTTTACAATAACTCCAGCTTTAAGAACCATGAGTAACAATCGACATGTTGCATTTTCAGATTACTGGGTGCTATGGATTATATTCTGAATAATTATCATCATATCCAGGAGAAATGCTGCCATTTATCTTTGACCTTTTGCAACACCACTGCTAACATCCTGTGGACATCTATACCTCTCCACCCAATCAGTGACAAATACTCAACACACGCAGCATGTACATTTGAAGAGGAAATAATTTGTTCTCTCCACAGATTTGCGAAATTAACTCTTTAGAGACATGTATCTAATGAAGTTTCAGCTGATAACACCTAGGAATAACTCTCCATAGTCCTAACTATAGAACAATGCTCATCCCTGGACACTATGGGAAATTTAGCACAGCCAATCCACCTAAGCTGCATATCTTTGAACTGTGGGAGGAAACCAGAGCACCTGGAAGAAACGTCTGCAAGCACGAGGACCACATGTAAACTTGCCCAATGGTGGAATCAAAATTGGGTCCTTGGAACTGTGAGGCAGCAGTTTCTAGATATTTTCTAATGGACTGATTCAGAGATATTATGACACACCTCTCGAGCAAGTGGGGCACAAACCTAGGCCTTAGGACCCAGAGATACTGAATGGCATCTCTCTACACTGCTGCATGACTGTATTTCAATATGGACATGATCATTTTTGAGATTAGATTAGATTCCCTACAGTGTGGAAACAGGCCCTTCGGCCTAACCAGTCCACACCGACCCTCCCAAGAGTAACCCACCCAGACCCATTTTCCTCTGACTAATGCACCTAACACTATGGGCAATTTAGCATGGCCAATTCACTTAACCTGCACATCTTTGGACTGTGGGAGGGAACTGGAGCACCTGGAGGAAACCCACACAGACACAGGGAGAATGTGCAAACTCCACACAGTTTCTCAATGCTGGAATTGAACCTGTTGCTGTGAGGCAGCAGTGCTAACCACTGAGCCACCGTGCTGCATTTTTGTAAAGCCTACTGCATCTGGTATCTCCCACCCAAGTACTGACCAGGCCTGAGTCTGCTTAGCTTCTGAGATCAGACGAGATTGAGTGTTTTTCAGACTAGTATGGCCATAGCCATAGGGAAAATTGATGTACAGAGAGAGTTGGGTGTTCAGGACCATTGCTCCCTAAATATAGCAATGCAGGTCGACAGAGCAGTCATGAAGGCACACGGCATGCTTTCCTTCATCGTACGGGGTATTGAGTACAAGAATTGGCAGTTACAGTTGTATCGGACTTTGTTTTGGCTACATACTGCGCACAGTTCTGGTCACCACATTACCAAAAGGATGTGGATGCTTTGGAGACGGTGCAGAGTAAGTTTACCAGGATGTTGTCTGATATGGAGGGTGCTCGCTGTGAAGAGAGGTTGAGTAGATTAGGATTATTTTCTTTAGAAAGACAGAGGTAGAGGGGGGACCTGATTGAGGTCTTCAAAATCATGAGAGGTATAGACAGGGTGGATAGCAAGAAGCTTTTTCTCAGAGTGGGGGACTCAGTTACTAGGGGTCATGAGTTCAAGGTGAAAGGGGAAAAATTTAATGGAGATATGCCTGGAAAGTTCTTTACACAGAGGGTGGTGGGTGCCTGGAACGGAGGTGGTAGAGGCGGCCATGATTGTGTCATTTAAGATGTATCCGGACAGATACATGAATGGGCAGGGAGCAGAGTGATACAGACCCTGAGAAAATAGGCAACTGGTTAAGATAGAGGATGTGGATCAGCACAGTCTTGGAGGGCCAAAGGGTCTGTTCCAGTGCTGTAGTTTTCTTTGTTCTTTGAAAGTCCTCCAGAACATCCTGATGGCATATTGTAATACCATTATCATGGTCTTCTCCCTGCTGAATGAAGACTATGAGCTACCTGCAGCTCAGCTCCCTGTCACTGGTCCACTCACTGCTTTCCAATGTTATCATTCAGATTAGCTGCTCAGCTGCACATTCACAACAACACAAACAACCCAAATAAAAAGGTTCTGAATCACTTGCTTTAAAAATCCAGAAAGGTGGATCTTCAGGTCATGTTTCACAATGTCCTATTCCACCCTCTGCAAACTTTACACTGCCTTCCTCATTAAAACATCATGCTTGTTTGAGCGAAATCTGAGCTGCTGTCTGAGCTCCAATTGCATGCACCAAAAATCTGCAATGCAGCCAGTCTTCCCTACAAACAGGGAACTGGATTCACATCCTTCACTGAGCACTGGCTACAAGTCTGAATTGCACAGACAAAGTGGTTGTTCTTGATATGGGAAAGGATCCAAGGTTCACAGATGTGATGGAGCTGACATGGGAAGAGGGATTGGGTCCCCACAGGACTTGGAGTCCCTCAAGTTCACTTCGAAGACTGGAAAATCAACATTTAGGGCCAGCGACCGGGTAAGTGCTAGAAGAAGCTTGATGAATTCATGTGGGTGGTTCATGTCAGTAAAAGCATCTCCACATGACCCCTGATATCTCCTGTATCTCACAGTTCTCAATGTGCCATGCCCCCATCATATATCCGACAGCAGAGAGTCATTGAGTCAAATAGCACAGAGACCCAACTCATCCATGCCAACCAAGTTTCCCAAACTAAACTAATTGAGACATGTCTCAGAGCTTTTGTTAGATTTTCCATCTCTCCATTACCAACCTCCATCTCACTGTCACTCAGCTCCAACTCTCCCTCAGTTACCTCCAACTTAGCCTCACGTACATCACTCTCTCCCTTGCCTACCTCCAAAGGACAACAGCTTTGACATTGCAGCATCCCTGCAGTAGGTTGTCTTCCATGATTTTTGTTCTCAAGTTCTGGAGTGGAACATGATCCTAAAACAGTGTGATTCTGAGGAAAGTGAGCTACAAATTGTGCACAACAATGGACAGTTGGGATGGCATGGTGGCTCAGTGATTAGCACTGCTGCCTCACAGTGCCAGGGACCCAGGTTTGATTCCACCTTCAGGCGAGTTTGCATATTTTCCTCATGTTTGCGTGATTTTCCTCCGGGGCTCCAGTTTCTTCCCACAGTCCAATGATTTGCAGGTTAGGTGGATTGGCCATGCTGAGTCTCCCATAGTGTCCAGGGAAGTGCAGACTGGGTGGATTAGCCACAGTAAATGATGGGTTACAGGGATCGGGATGGGATGGGTCTAGCTGGGATGGTTTTCGCAGGGTCAGTATGGACTTGATGGGCCGAATGGCCTGATTCCACACTGTGTGGATTCTATGATTCTATGACAAATGACGCATCCACTAACATTTTAGCCTCTAGCACCAGGACAAGGTCATGAACAATGGAGAAAGGCAGAGCAGAACAGGTCCAGACATCAGACATGCCTCCAATCTGTGAGCCTGAAGAATATGATAATACTGCACAACATCGAGTGACATTGCCAGGATGTTTAGGACTGCTACATTACTGCTTTATGTATGCAGTATGTTTAAAGCAGAGATTGGATGTTTAAAATAAAGATTGATAGTTTCTGAATCGTAATGGTATAAAAGGATTCTGCAGATCTTACAGCTTAAAGGCATTGAAATGTTGAATCAGCCATAATCATATTAAATGGCAGAAGGGGCTTGCAGAGCTGAATAGCCGACTCCCATTCTTATGTTCCTACTTCCTAAGTCCCAATGCCATACGCTGCAGAAGGATCTCAGAACAAAGTCATGAGATCCATACTTTGGCCATGCTTTTATTAACTGAAAAGTCACCACAGCTCAGGAGAACACCAGCAGTTCTCCAGGCCCTGAAGGCAGTTGAACATGATCACATCTTTAATATGCAGAACAAATGGTGAGCATGAAGGGCAGGGCAGCTCCAACAATGCAGCTTTCATGTGGTTTACAGATATGTTCAACTGACAGTCATTCTCAAGGAGAAAGCAGACATTCTGGTTACTACATCAACTGACTGTTTTTAGATGCTCCTGAAACGTAACTTCTGCATTTAACATTTGGTTTGAGACATGTCACAGGGACGGAGTAAACAAACATTGTGGATGACGGACTATTTATATTTAAATTATTGCTTAGAGTCATTCATAAACCTGCTGTCCTAAGAATGTTAAAGCACTGAACAACTCCAACTCTAAAATCTTGGAAAATAGATGCATGATGTGATAAATAAAGTTGTTTACAGGGATAATTATTTTCAAACTCGGCTTTGACAAGTGCTAAGCAGTTATTAAAACAATTAGAAAAGCAAACAAAATAAAAGTTACACTTGTTTGAAGTTTAATTTAGCTCCTTTACAGTATGCATGGTTGAACAGAATGATATAAATTACCACATTAACAGCTGAATTTAATGGAATAGAAATTTATTGTCATGTGCACTTCTACAAGAAAAATATAATGCCAGGTTTTATAAGTCACCCCGCCACAGTGCTTACATCAATGACAGAAGTCATAAATAATAATAAAAAGAAGCAAAATTAAGTTAATCACAGTTCCGTTCACTCCGCCTGGTCTCAGGGAAAGCTGATTAAGGAATGATGCAGTCGGGACAAGACCACAACTCTGGGACAAGACTGCAATTCCAGGATGAGACTATAATTTGGGGATGAGACTGTCATCGCGAGACAAGACCGCTATTCCGGGACGAGACCGTAAATCCGGAATGAGACCGCAATTCTGGGATGAGACCTTCATCCGGAGACAAGACTGCCATTCTGAGACAAGACTAGCATGCTGGGACACTGGGCTGGAAGCCTCCGCTGAAGAAGACTACCATATCAGGTCAAGACCCCCACTCCTGGATGAGACTGCCTCTGGAATACCTGGAAGCCAAAGACAAAGAAGACCATCACACAGGAAGAGAACTGTATGCCAGAACAAGACTGTCATACCAGGAGACCACTACATTGTGCCGAGACCACCATTTCTTCTTCTTCGGGCATCTGGGGTCCAGCTGTGACCTGGACCCTCGACCCAGCTTGTTAGTCCAGATTGGGGGTGTCAGCCTGGACCTGCTCTTTGCTCACTGGGAGACCCCAGCCTGGGTGGGAGCTGTTTCCAGTTCATCCTACTATTGCTGCCACAGGAGGCCTCCTTCTTCACTGACCGCTCTCCAGGCTTGAAAAAAAAAGAAAACAAAGAAAAAAGAAAGAGAAAAGAAAAAGCACTCAACTAAAAAGAAGAAAAATAAAGAGAGCTGACGGGAGAGGAGGAGTCTGGGGATCAACACCCCTACTCGATCACCAGTGAAGCTCATGCCTGAATTCCTTGAGGAGATTGGAAAGATTGGATAAACTGTGAAAGAAGACCCGATATCCTTAACAAGCGGAATACAACTTCATGTGTATGTAAATTCATGTTTATCTTACAGTCTTCAGTTCTGATGAAGGATACTGTTATAAAAATTTAGCCAATATATTTCATGGTACAGAAAAGATATACCAGAGTTACAATGTGGACTAAGCCATACCACAGAAGATCCAAAATACCCACCAATTGGAATGAGGGAACTGATGATTGATTTGATCAACATTAGTTGAAAGTTACTGTCCAATCAGCAATCTAATAACAACAAGGGAAAGAGTTGTTCATGAACCTGTTGGTGCACCTGTTGAAGCTTCTGTATCTTCTGCCTGACTGAACAGGTTGTGAGAGATCATTACCAGGGTGGGAGGGGTCTTTGACAATGTTGGCAGCCTTTCCGTGGCAATGATAAGTGGAAATGGAGTCTGTGGATGGGAGGTTAGCTTCTGTTGTGGTCTGGGCTGTGCACACAACCTCCTGTAGCTTCTTATGGTCCTGGGTGGAGCAATCGCTATATTAGGCCATCATGTACCTGAACTGTGTGCTTTCTATAGTGCAGCTGTAAAAGTTGTTGAGGGTCTGTGGGGGCATGCCAAATTTCCTCAGCCACCTGAGGATTAAGAGGTTTTGTTGTGCCTTCTTGACTGTGGCATCTATGTGGGAGGTCCAGAACAGGTTATCAGCTATCGTCACTCCATGGAACTTGACCCTCTTCCCCCCTTTCAACCTCAGTTTCATTGATGTAGATGGAGGTGTGTCCTCTTCCTTTATTCCTGAAGTCAATGATCAGTTCTTTTGTTTTGCCAACGTTGAAAGAGAGGATGTTCTCATTGTACCAGGTCACCAAGCTCTCTATCTCCTTTCTGTATTCTAACTTGTCATTGTTAGATACCCAACCTGCCACAGTCGTGTCATCAGCAAACTTGTAGATGGTGTTTATTTGGAATTTGACAATACAGTCATGGGTGTACCTGGTTACAGAAGGAGGCTGAGGAAGCATCCTTGGGAAGCTCGAGTGTTGAGGAGGTACAGTTACCTATCTTCACTGATTGCTGTCTGTGGGTCAGGAAGCTGAGAATCCAGTTGCAGAGGACAGAGCTGACACCAAGATCATGGAGTTTTGAGATCAGTGTGGAAGGAAATGTGGTGCTGAAGGCAGAGTTGTCAATGAATAGGAGTATGCCATAGGTGCTCTTGATATCCGGATGTTACAGAGGTGAGTGCAGGGCTAGGGAAATGGTGTCTGCTGTGGACTTGCTACAAAAGTAGCCAAACTGTAGGGGATCAAGGCAGGGTGGAAGACTGGGGTTGATGTGGGTTATGACCAGCCCATAAAAGCACTTCATAATTGTGGAGGTCAGGCCACTGGACAGTAGTCATTAAGGCATGTTGCACGTGCTTTGTTTGGTACTGGAATGATGGTGGTCTTCATGAAGCAGGTAGGGACTCCGGCTTGTAGGAGGGAGAGGCTGAAGATGTCAGTGAATACCTCTGCCAGCTGCTCTGCACAGGATCAGAGTGCACAGCCAGGGATTCAGTGTGGGCCTGTCGTTTTCCTTAGGTTGACTCTCAGGTAGACAAATCTGAGGTCCGCAGCAGTGACCGAGGGAACAGGGGTGTCTGGGGTGATGTCGGGTCAGGTGACACGGTGACACTACCATTTTGCTCAAACTGAGCAAAGAAAGCATTGAGTGCATCAGGGGGGTAAGTGCATTTGTCTGCTATCTTGTTATGCTTCAATTTGTATCCTGTTTTGTCTTGTAGGCCTTACCACAGGCCACAGGTGTCCATATGGTTGGTTTGGGCTTCTAACTTAGTCCATTTTTGTCTCTTGGCACTCCTGATGGCTTTGAGCACGTCGTGTCTGGATTTCCTGTATGGGTCTGGGTCATCACATTTCAAGGCTGCATGCTTGGTCTCCAGTAGGCAATGGATTTTCCAATTCATTCAAGGTTTCCAGTTGGGGAACACCTGGATTGACTTATTTGATACGCAGTCCTCTCTGCATTTGCTCATGAAGTACATGAAACTCATGAAGTGATGGCATACTTGAATATGGTCCAAGCATTCAAGTAGTCTCAGAGAAACTCTTCTGCTGCTTTAGATCAGCATTGTGCTATTTTCTGTGAAGGATCCTTCACAGCCCTTCCCATGATCCAGCCCAAGCTTTGCACCGCTATGTGGATGACAAACTAGAAGAAACCCACAAACACATAAACAACATCCTGACCCGGTATAAAGTTCACCAGAGGAAGAGAACAATAACCTTCTTGTACTTCCCTCCTTGGACTTCATGGAAAGCCAATAGTCTACAGGAAAGCCACAGACACAGAACAGATACAGAGTGCAACCATCCCAACACCTACAAACAGAACTGCAACAAGACATTATTCAAATGAGCTACAACACATCGCAAAACCTTGGAACTATGTGAAGCTGAGGAGAAACACCCATAGAATTTATTCAGGAACAACGGGTACCCGATAAGCACAGTCAACCAATTCCTGCACAACAGACCCAAACAGGAAAACACAACACACCCAGAGACTCTAGCCACCTTTCCGTCCATCAAAAACACTTCAGAGATGGTCACCAGACTACTCCGGCCCGAGGTTTCATCGTATCTCAAAAACCCATTGCCACACTAAAACAACTACTGATGAAGTTAAAGGACCTTGTACTCATAGCCAGCAATGAACATGATATAGAAAATACTGTGTTAAGACTGTAACAAACATTACATTTGACAGATGGGCAGGAAGCTAGCCACCAGGATTCCTGAGCACCAATAGCCACCAAAAGACATGACCAACTTTCACTGGTATCCATACTCACAGACAAAGAGGAACATTAGTTCAACTGGGACAATACATCCAGCCTGGGACAGGCCAAACAGACACACGGGCGGGAATTCCTAGAGGCCTGGCATTTAAACTGGGACTCCATGAACAAATGTACAGATTCGGACCCCATTTACCAACCTCTCAGAAACAGAACCAGAAATGATAACACCCACCACCACAAACCAAAACTGATAAATAGCAAATGGGACAAGGCACCAACACCTCACCGGAGGTTCATTGATGATGTTACCTAGCATGGTGACAAAACATCTCAGCGAGCAAACCACCAACCCAATCTACAACGTGAGCTACAAACCTTCTCCAAAATCTCAAAGGATCCTTCGGTTTCAGCTTCAGCTTCTGCCTGTAAGCAGGGAGGAGGAACGCAGTGTTGTGATCTGAATTTCCAAAGGGTGGACAGAGTATGGAGCAGTAGTGTCTTTGATGGTTATGCAGCAATGGGTCTAGGCTGTTTGATCCCTTGGTGGGATGTGTTGGTGGTATTTTGGTAGCACCCTCTTGAGATCAGCTTGGTTGAAGTCACCAGCCATGATGAATAAGGCCTCCGGGAATTTTGTCTCCAGACCATTTGTGATGGTGTAAATTTCATCCAGGGCATTCTTCACATCTGCCTGGGCTTGTATGTATATTGCATGGTGAACCTGTACAGCAGGGTGAAGGGAGAACATTTCACTGTAAGCTATTCTTGGACCAGGGAGTAGTGGCTCACCAGGGTCACCGTGTCTGAGCACCAACAGATATGGTGTTGATTAGCAAGTATATCCCTCTGCCCTTTGCCTTACTCAAGGACACTGTGCGGTCCATGTGATGTATGGAGCACTCATCAGCTTACGAGGCACAGTCAGGTATTGCAGGAGTGAGCCATGTCTCCGTAAAACAGAACACACAGCAGTCTCTCAGTTCCCTTTGGAAGATAAGTCTAAGTCTGACTTCATCCATTTTGTGTTTGATAGCTTGCACATTTGTGTGCAGAATGCAGGGGAGGGGGACTTGAAAATGCGTTGTTTCAATCTCACCTGCAGGTCAGCGCATCTTCCCTGTTTTCTTTTAGGATACCTGCATCTGGATGGTCCTGGGAGTTGATGTGCGAATCTGCTGTTCTGGAAGGTAAGTGAGTCGGTTCAGGACAGACTGGGCCTCACCTTGGGCAGAATGCTATGAAGATGGAGTTTGGGCCTGGGCCGGTCTGGTCTCCTTGGGAACGGGTCTCAGTGGTAAGTTTCCTGCTTCTGGACTGTGCTGGGTGTCAATGGTGCAAGTCTGCTCCTCTCAAAGGTAAGTGAGTCAGTTTGGGATGGGCTGGGCCTCCTCGGTTTGAATTGGGGACTGGACCTGGGCAGGTCAGGCCTCCTCAGGGCTGCATCATTGCAGATCCAGGGTTAGGTCCTGGACTGTTCGTGCCTTCTCAGGGCTGTGTTGCTGCACGTCCAGGGTTAGGTCCAGGCTGGTTGGGCCTTCTTGGGGTTGCGCTGTTGTCAGTTCTGATTTTGTTTCACGTTGACATCAGGTCAAGGGTCAGATCTTGGTTCTGGGGGTCCTCATTGGGCCATAGGTTTACCTTAGGCCTGAAAATCCAGCATCGGTAGTACTCAGGCCTGGACATTTGTAGGATTCTCAGACCTGTAATTAGATTTAAAAGAATATTATCAGTAACTTTTGCAGAAGTAGAATGTAGGTTTAAAAGTGTGGAATGGTTATAAGAAATGTTAGAATGCGATCTGCTGTATGGAACTCACAAAGAGTTGCCCATTGGCAGTGCTATCTTGACCACCAGACCTGGGGTGCAGGTTTCAAACCTATAGCCATCTGGCAGAAAGAACAGTCCAAATTCTAAGGCAGGCTGAAAGGAATAGCCTACAGCTTCACTAGATACCAAACTGTTCGATTCTTATTTGACAATCGGACCACGCCCGATGCAACCACAGGATAGCTCCCGCAGAGTTGCTAATGGGAAGAAACCTTCACACTGGGTTAAATCTCATATTCCCAGACCTGGGGGAAGAGTGAAACGGCATCAGGTGGTCCTGAACAAGCATGTGAATCACATGAAAGCTGCAACCTCATAAACATGGCAGGATCAAAACATACCCAGTCCCTCAGAATATCCAGCAAGGCTGTCAGACACAGTGAGTTCACACCCTCCAACCAGTGTTGAATAAACCTCTGAGGACAAGATGGACACAGCAGATGTTGCAGCCTCGATGCCGTTACTGCCTGAAGAAGATGAGTTTTAGCTGAGATGCTCTGGGCACAAGAGGAGGATCCCATGGGTTCAAACAGCCTTGCCTGAGGTTCTGAAGGGCTGGGTATGTTTTGCTCCCAACCCGTTTGGGAAGTTGCAGCTTTCATGTGATCCACGTGTTTGTTCAGAACCACCTCACCTACCTGAACTTTGTACATCACCGATCCTGACCTCACGTCAACCTCGCCTCTTGTCCATGCAAGGCCATTCCCATGGTCTCGACACCAAACTTCATGCTCTGAAGTAAACTGCCTCTCTCACTCAGAGGATTTTTGTATCTGGTATTCGCATTCCTGATGCCATTTTATGTCAAATACCACTTTTATTACAATCCTCATAAAGATCAACAATGCTTTTTAAAAGGAGGTATATATTTTTCAGTGACCAACACAAAGAATCACAAAAGGTTTTATGTTTTAAGACTTTTACAAAAGCTTACAATTCTTTTGAGACCCCAAAGGTTTCTGCTTAAAATTAAACCTAAACAGTAAAGGAAAATTGAAAGCCGAGTCTGTGAGAGCTGGCCCCACCTCCCGGGCAGTTTCCAATGATTCCAACTTTTTAAAAAAACCCAAAGCCTCACAACTTCATTACTTTCTTAGAGACAGCTCAGCAACTCTGCCTTACAACCTATCTTCAAAAAATATCAAGACAAAATAACCTCTAAAAGTGACAGCAATGTCACACTCTTAACTTGAAACTCTAACTCCTCCACTATTAATAGGAATCTCTTTCTCCTTGTTTTACTGAGGTGAACTTTCAAACAAAGCCATCGTCTCTCACCCCATTGAGTCTTAGCCAGAGAGATATACAGCATGGAAACAGACCATTCGGTCCAACCCGTCCATGCCGACCAGATATCCCAATCTAATCTAGTCCCACCTGCCAGCGCCTGACCCATATCCCTCCAAACCCTTCCAATTCATATACCTATCCAAATGCCTCTTAAATGTTGCAATTGTACCAGTCTTCACCACTTCCTCTGGCAGCTCATTCCATACAGGTACCACCCTCTGCGTGAAAAAGTTGTCCCTTAGGGTCTTTTTTATATCTTTCCCCTCTCACCCTAAACCTATGCCCTCTAGTTCTGGACTCCCCACCCCAGGGAAAAGACTTTGGTTATTTACCCTATCCATGCCCCTCATAATTTGGTCAACCTCTATAAGGTCACCCCTCAGCCTCCGACACTCCAGGGAAAACAGCCCCAGCCTGTTCAGCCTCTCCCTATAGCTCAAATCCTCCAACCCTGGCAACATCCTCGTAAATCTTTTCTGTAACTTTGCAAGTTTCACAACAACTGGGGGCCAGAATTGCACTCAATATTCCAACAGTGGCCTAACCAATGTCCTGTACAGCCGCAACATGACCTCCCAACTCCTGTACTCAATATTCTGACCAATAAAGGAAAGCATACCAAACGCCTTCTTCACTATCCTATCTACCTGTGACTCCACTTTCAAGGAGCTATGAACCTGCACTCCAAGGTCTCGTTGTTCAGCAACCCGCCCTAGGACCTTACCATTAAGTGTATATGTCCTGCTAAGATTTACTTTCCCAAGATGCAGCACAAAACCCACAATCACCAGCATATTTATCTGAATTAATCTGAATTAATCTCAAATTTATCTGAATTAAACTCCATCTGCCACTTCTCAACCCATTGGCCCATCTGGTCCAGATCCTGTTGTAATTTGAGGTAACCCTCTTCGCTGTCCACTACACCTCCAATTTTGGTGTCATCTGCAAACTTACTAACTGTAGCTCTTATGCTCGTTTCCAAATCATTTATGTAAATGACAAAAAGTAGAGGACCCAACACAGATCCTTGTGGCACTCCACTGGTTCAACGAATTCTGCATTGAAAATTTCTATCTTGTGATTCAATGAATTTGAACTTTACATAATTCATATTTTCCCCCACCATAGGTGTTCCCCTTACCTTGGAGACTTCAATTCATTTACCCCTTCAACATATACGTTCTGAGAAATGCAATTCTTGTTTGTGTAATTTCTAGGAATTTAACCCACTGATGGCCTATTATCATTCCAGTAACCTGAGACTACATTCCCTCCAGGGCAACCATCCCCTTCACTAAAGTCTCATGCCCAGATTAATTCACAATACATCAGGTAAAATCTAACCCCATTTACTTAAATTAAAACCATTTGCCAAAGCATTTCCCAGTCACTTAAGCTATCAATATATTTCTTTATAATTAAGCTTCTAACAAGACTCTTAAGTAATTATGTTTTTCATTCATGGAACGTGGGCCAGCATTTGTTGTCTGTCCTTTCTTGCCATGGAGAAGGTGGTGATGAGCTGCCTTCTTGAACCAATGCAGTCCTTGATATGTAAGGAATGCTGTTCAGAAGGGTATTCCAGGAGTTTGATCCCATGACAGTGAAGGTTTGGTGATACATTGCAAAGTCAAAGAGTGTGAGGCTAGTAAAGCACTGCTGGTCAGGCAGCATCCAGGAGCAGGAGAATTGATGTTTTGATCATAAGCTCTTCAGGAATTCGTGATGACCGGCTGTGCTTTTCCAGCACCATACTCTTTGACTCCATCATCTGCAGTCCTCAATTCCTCCTGTTACATTCCCAAATCAGGAAAGTGTGTGGTTTGCAGGGAAACTCCAGCTGGTGATGTTTCTGTGTATGTACTGTACTCCTTTTGTTCTTCCATATGCTGGTGATTGTGGGTTTTGAAGTAGCAGCAGAAAGGGTTTTGGTGAGCTGCTGCCTCCAACTTGTCGACAGTACATGCTGCCGTCACTGTGGGCTAGTGGCAGAGACAGGGAATGCTTAATATAAAGGATGGAGCATCAATCAGGAAGCTGCTTTCTCATAAATGATAAAAGAAAGAAAAATGACTGGCATTTGTGTAGTGCTTTTCATGACCAACAGATGTCTCAAAATGCTCTATAACATTTAAAGTACATTTGAAGTGCAATCAATGTTGCATCATTGAGACAGTAACAGTCAAAATGTGCAAGCTGCCACAAGCAATGATGCAATAATGACCAATTAAACCCTTCTGCTGTGATGCTGTGCAAGGAGGAAATAATGTGCCAGACAACAACCTATTTTGTTCTGAAGAAACGTCACTGGACCCAAAACATTCACTCCGATTTCTCTCTGCTGACGCTGCCAGACCTGCTGAGTTTTTCGAGCAATTTCTGTTTTTGTGATAATCTATTTTCTATTCTTTGAATTGGTCCTTCTGAATGTTATGCATCAACCTGAGCAAGTTGTTGGGCTCCAAACGATGATACCTCTGTCAGTGTAACACTCCCTCAAAAGTGCACTGGGTGTCAGCGTTGGATTTTTTGCATTCAAGGAGAATTTGAATTTGGAATTTTTTTTCGGAAACAGACTTGTTACTAATGCAGCAATAGCTGGCAGTTAGCAAACTGCTTCTTGCAACTGCAGTCATCAAGGCAACTGAAGAGTATTTTATCACAGTCCTGACGTGTACCTTGTAGTGCACAACTTCTGACCTATTCTTGCAGCCATAGTATTTAAATGGTGGATCCAGTTCAGCTTCAGGTCAATGGTAACCCCCAACATGCAGATAGTAGGAGATTCAGCACCTGTGAGGTCATTAAATGCCAAGTGAAGATGGTCCAATTTTTTTCATTGAAGATGGTTTTTGCTTGGCCATCTAATCATTGAATCTTTGGTAAATTGGGATATGTGACTTTCTAATACATCATCAAAGAGAAATACAGTAAGAAGTTGAGGGTCCAACACAGTTCCTTGAAGAATTTCAGCACTCACATGCTGTCAGTTAGAGTGCATGCCCATTATCCCAATGGCTGATGCTTAACTAATTCCTTAACCAGGACAATGATTTATTTTCATTTTCACGGGCTTCATTTTCAGTGGGCGGCACGGTGGCACAGTGGTTAGCACTGCTGCCTCACAGCGCCTGTAGACCCGGGTTCAATTCCCGACTCAGGCGACTGACTGTGTGGAGTTTGCACGTTCTCCCCGTGTCTGCGTGGGTTTCCTCCGGGTGCTCCGGTTTCCTCCCACAGTCACAAAGATGTGCGGGTCAGGTGAATTGGCCATGCTAAATTGCCCATAGTGTTAGGTAAGGGGTAAAATGTAGGGGTATGGGTGGGTTGCGCTTCGGCGGGTCGGTGTGGACTTGTTGGGCTGAAGGGCCTGTTTCCACACTGTAAGTCTAATCTAAATTCTAGCTAGATTTATTTTTATGAAGAACCCTCCTTAACCATAACGTGTAGCGATTTTCCAAAAACATATGTTCGACTAACTGGTCTCTAACTCCTTGGTTTACCTTACTTACATTTCTTAAACAGTGGTGGCATATATAAATATAATGAATGGTTTTTGAACAGCAAGAAGTTTACAAGAACTTTAAAAAAGTTTTCTGCAATGTTCTCACCCACTTCCTTTAAAATCCTCAGTAGGAACCATCTGGTCTTGGAACTGTCACTCTTGAATTTCATTATTTCCTCATTAAGCCCTTACAAACATGAAGTCGGATTTGATTATATTATAATTCCTATTAGAAAAATGTTCACCCCTCATTACACTGTTAATGAAATGTATCTCATTGCTCATCAGTAAATGTCACGTGACCTCAAGCAGCACAAGGACTGACGATGGAATGGAAAATAGGTGCCTTCGGTTTTGGAGTAGATACAGAGTTGAGATTATTTTCAGGGTCAAACATGACGCCAAGAATCAGAACAATCTGGTTAGATTTCAGGCAATGGCCAGGTGGAAGGCTTGTCAGTGGTGAGGGAAAAGAATTTATGACAAATCTTAAAATATTTCCAATTATTAGGAGGGAAATTTTGCTCATCCAGTCCAATAAGTAGTCTGATCTCCAAAACAATAGATGGGCAAGAGAAGTGATGCTGGGGTGAAAGGCAAAACTGAGACTGTTCACAGATGATATCACGAAGGCAGAGAGTGCAGATGAGAAATAGAGATGGACAAGGATGGGTGCTTTGGGATCTCGACTTAGTAATGTGGGAGAAATGTCATTGCACTGGAATGGCAGGCTAGAGAAAACAACGTAAGAGATTGTTTGTGCAGGAGGTGTATTATTCCTGTGTTTGTTGCCTCTGTGCTAGAATGCACTGGTTTCAAGTCCCACTCCAGGAATTGATGGCCACAGAGGAATTGTTTACAATGTGGTTTAGTGGGCTGTAAATCCTTCCAATGTGCCACTTCATTCTTCAAGAAAGAAAAGAATGTGGAGATATATAGATCAAAGTTACTTGATCATTTCAGGAGCAAATTACTGCAGGGTGCTGGAATCTGTACCGAAACAAAAAATGGTGGAAATCACCGCACATCAGGCAGCATCCTGAAGAGGCATCTGGACTCAAAGCTTGCTCTCTCTCCACAGATGCTGCCTGACCTGCTGTGATTTCCAGTACTTTTTGTTTTCAGTACTGGATCATTTTGTTTGGGATTTATTGTTGGCTTGTATATTTATAATGCGTGTAGGTGGAGTGGAGTGAAGGAAGACAAGTTGGTGGTGGTCCTTGTCAGACAACCCAGAAGGAATATGGTGGTTGAGTGACTGGAGTTCTGACTTCGTTGAAGCATTCCTCAATGAGCTGTTTTCTGAGAGCTCGGGTGGATTGTGAGTCAGATAAATGTTAATTCTCAACCACTCCACTATCCTGCAGCTGTGGTGTCTTGCTGCTTGCTCCAATCCTCCTCTTTCCTCAAAGGCATATTAAATGAACCACTCTTAAAGGAATGCAGGAACAGAGAGGTCTAGGGGTTCATGTGCACAATTCTCTGA
The DNA here is from genome assembly GCF_020745735.1 of Hemiscyllium ocellatum. NCBI lineage: Eukaryota > Metazoa > Chordata > Chondrichthyes > Orectolobiformes > Hemiscylliidae > Hemiscyllium > Hemiscyllium ocellatum. The sequence goes on along the minus strand of NC_083429.1, from coordinate 17,218,002 downwards.
AGGCAGCAGGAGAGTGCCCTTCAACAATCATATGGAATTCTTGGCTTTCTGAACGAAATATAAAAATGGGGAGTTGTGTGAAAATGTTATTAAATCAGGCCTGAGCTGAAATATTATGTTCAATTTTAAACACCACACTTTACAAAGGATGTCAAACCCTTGAAAGGTTTGCACTAAGAGGTTTACTGGCCTGATAACCAGAGAATAGGGACTCCAGTTAAAGTGAGAGCCTGGAGAAACTGGAATTGTTATTGGAGCAGCAGAGATTTGAGACAGGTGTTTAAAGTCATGAAGGGCACATATACAGTCAAGGAGAAATTATTATACGTGGCTGAGGTTGAAGGGAGGCTGAACAGGCTGGGGCTGTTTCCTCAGGGAGCAATGGAGGCTGAGGAGTGACCTTATAGAGGTTTACAAAATCATGAGGGGCATGGCTAGGATAAATAGACAAAGTCTTTTCCCTGGGGTGGGGGAGTTCAGAACTAGAGGGCATAGGTTTAGGGTGAGAGAGGAAAGATATAAAAGAAACCTAAGGAGCAACTTTTTCATGCAGAGGGTGGTACGTGGATGGAATGAGCTGCCAGAGGATGTGGTGGAGGTTGGTACAATTGCAACAATTAAAAGGCATTTGGATGTGTATATGAATAAGAAGGGTTTGGAGGGATATGGGCCGGGTGCTGGTAGGTGGGACTAGATTGGGTTGGGATATCTAGTCGGCATGGATGAGTTGGACAGGTCTGTTTCCATGCTGTACATCTCTATGATTCTATGACACAAATTTAAGTTGATTGACAAACAATCAGAGATGAGTAAAAATATCTACAGAACAAGCTGTCATAATTTGAGGTCCACCATCTGGTAGGGGACGGAAATGGACTCAAGATCTGATTTGATTTAATTATTGCCATGTTTATCTTATTACAAAATAGAGTGGAAAGTGTTGTATAGTGTTGTGGCTTTCCAGCTCCATCTTAAAACACAATAATAAATCAAAACATAGAATATGAAGGCAAAAAGATGCTGCTGGGTCTATTCGAGACAGCTGAGGGAATCCTTGGTGGACTCGACCTGTAAGCCTCTCTTGGTTTGTCCTGGAGATCGTACTCTGTGGTAGTCTAGAATATAAAACTCATACAGTTCTGTTTAAATTATTATCTTTGTTTACCAATGGCATCAATGTTAGACTATAACATAGATACCTACAAGCCAGGCTTGAGCTACGGTTTTAAAACCATTAGCAGAGTAGTGACGCCACCTCTTACCCCTAAGAGCTCTCTCAGGCTACTCCCCTTATTGCTGCAAACAAGCCATCTTTATACAGAAATTGGTACTAAAATTACAAAATTGCCACATGCCCTTAATCAGATAAGCAGCAATAAAATGGCAAATGTTTGTAGAGGAAGAGAAACTCATTCACATTCCAGAACAGTCAAGATTAGGGAGCTCGAGCTTCAGAACTTCAGATCTGCTCAGTGTCGCACACATGAAAATGTATCAGGATTATTCTAATACATGCATATTACACTCAGCTTATTAAATCACAAGTTATTTTCCTGTTTAGTACGAGCTTTGTTAAAAACATTCGATATAAACAGAAATGTAGTTATCCGACATCCTACTGTGAAATATATGCACCTCCAGCCTTTGACATGAGGAGGAAGTACTGCCACACATTTCACAAATGAATAAATGTTATCACCTTATTTACACCGATCCATTCACACTAAGAACAGATATTCCCAATTCTTCTGAACAAATGGGCCACTCCATGGTCACCCTTTTCCGCAACTCCTATAGCAAATGTGTCACATGTAAGGCTATAAGCTTTCCCAGGTCTACTCAAGTCCGTGCTGCTAGGCCTACCTGAGTCTGTGCTGGTAGGCCTACTCGAATTCATGCTGCTGGGCCTACTCGAGTCTGTGCTGCTGGACTACTCAAGTCTGTGCTGCTGGGCTATTCGAGTCTGTGCTGCTGGGTCAACATGAGTCCATGTTGCTGGGCCTAATCAAGTTTGTGCTGCTGGGCCTACTCGAGTCTGCGCTGCTGAGCCTACTCGAGTCCATGCTACTGGGTCTACTCGAGTTTGTGTTGTTGGGTCTACTTGAGTCCATGCTGCTGAGTGTACTCAAATCCATGCTGCTAGGCCTACTCAAGTCCATGCTTCTGGTCAACATGAGTCTATGCTGCTGGACCTACTTGGTTCTGTGCTGGTGGGTCTATTCAAATCTGTGCTGCTGGACCTTTTCGAGTCCGTGCTGCTGGGCCTACTTGAGTCCATGCTGTTGGGTCTATTCAAGTCCGTGCTGCTGGGCCTTTTCAAGACCCTGCTGTTGGGTCTATTCGAGTCCGTGCTGCTGGGTCTATTCAAGACCCTGCTGTTGGGCCTACTAGAGTCCGTGCTGCTGGGTCTATTCAAGTCCGTGCTGCTGGGCCTTTTCAAGACCCTGCTGTTGGGCCTACTAGAGTCCGTGCTGCTGGGTCTATTCAAGTCCGTGCTGCTGGGCCTTTTCAAGACCCTGCTGTTGGGTCTATTCGAGTCCGTGCTGCTGGGTCTATTCGAGTCCATGCTGTTGGGTCTATTCAAGTCCGTGCTGCTGGGTCTTTTCAAGTCCGTGCTGCTGGGCCTATTCAAGACCATGCTGCTGGGCTTATGAGAGTCTATGCTCACTGCCGCCAATGCCATTGCTGTAACTGAGCACTTCACCAAAAGGGAAGCAACACAGATAGAAGAGAAAACAAATGAGAGAAAAGAGAGAAAAAAGAAACGAAAAGAAAAGCAGAAGATGCGGACAGGCCTTGTGCTCAGAAGCCCTACTCCAGTGTGATCTTACTGGAAATATTCTGTGATAAGAATAACTGAGTACAAATAGTTGAAGGTTTACATGGCTATGTGGAAAGAGAAGGGAAATGGAATTGATTAGAAACTTTACTTTAAAACTGGCACAGACACAATGGGAAGACTGACCAATTTCTGATCCTCGTCATCCTGACATTCAATAAAATCTGACGCTACTGGATTGGATCAATAGATTTCTTCCCATTTGCTCACAGCTATACTTCTTCATTTTCAAAGATCAATGAATGTAATGATTTTTGAAACAAGGTTTTGGACAGACAAGCAAAGAAAACCATTCTGTGTTTTTGAAAATGTTTATAAATGGAGAGCAGCTGCATGCACTTAACTTAATTTCAGAATGAATGCTCCCATTCTGGGAGCCAATTTATTTATTCAGATAAAATCTCAGTGGTGTAAATGGAATGTTAAATATTAAAAAAAACAGATCTAATGTTCAGTTTGTTCGGTTATATTTTATTGTCAGAATTAAATCTATTTCTCAGAGTACCCACTGCAAAAATTGCTGACTAATGACTAAGATTAATTTATAAAAGCACAGGAAGCACACTGCCATTTGGGTTTTATATTAAAATATTGTTCAAAATGAAATGTAATTAATTTTTGTGTTGTTCATTATCTTTCAGGAACATAACACTGGTCTGTTGTCTCAGTGAATAAAAGGAAAATACTGCAGGAAATCTGAAATAAGAACAAAAAGTGCTGTAAATTCTCAGAAATGGACTGGTGTAGGATCATTGAGCTGAACAATGGCCTGGATGTAATGTGGGAGCAATGGGAGTCATGTTTACCATTTTGAAGACCCAATAGAAAACCAGTATCACTTCCATGGGGCTGTTCCAATGAAATGACTGCCTATTGTTACAACAGGTCAGAACATTGAAATACTACTGGTATTTAGTCCTTAATTCAAAAAATGTGTTTTTAGAAGCAAGGTGAGACAAAAACAAAATAGCTGCAGTAATTAGTTCAGAGGTTGATGGGCAAATCATTTGAGTGGGAGTGATAGGAGATAACATTGAAAATCGTGCAAGGAAACTTCAAATAAACTGGAGCGTGATCTTTTGTGACTGCAAGGATACTGGCTGATGAAACATTGCTCAATAGCAAACAACTTCACCTGATGAAGAAGCAGCACTCCAAAGATTTGTGATTTCGAAATAAATCTGTTGGAACTATAACCTGGTGTCATGTGACATCTGTCCACCCCAATCCAACACTGGCACCTGCACATCATGACTAAACCAGGACAGGAGTTAAAAAGCTCATTTCAAATCTACTGGAATGAGCTCAAGGAATTGAGCTTTCTGTGTGCACCAGCCTGGATCCAAGCATCAGTAAGCTCTGAAGGTCACAATCAAAGAATTATCTTCTAGTCACTCCTCAGTGACTTTCCGTCGGAATTGCAGAATCTGAAGCTGTCATGTATGTGATGTATTGTTCCATCCAGACCCAGAGAGGTTCCAGCAAGGAGGATGAACTGGCTCCACTTCTTCATCCACCTCTTGATCACACCCAAGATTATTTGCAAATAGACCCCTTTCATCATGGATACCTTTCACCCAGATCCAAGTGAACTAATGTCTTAAAAGGAGTTGAATTAACTAGGCCTTTAACAAAGAGCAAGTTTCTTAATTACTAAACGTGGGAAGAATTAGAATTGCAACATACATTCATTGCAAATAAGATTGCAAATTAGAGGTGACTCCAAAAAGATAAAATGATACAAACAGATATACAGATGAATGTTTGAATTATTCACAAGGCATGGAAAATTGAACACCGTCACTGTGGAAGTTGCAGGCTATGGGTAGCACTGACATTAGCAGTTGAAAAGCCTATTTCAAGATTCTTAATTTAGCAGACCAGTTGAGATTCCTGTTGTTCTGTTTTCTTTCAGTGACTGAGTTCCAGCATTCACAGTGAGAGTGCTTTTGTTGTCGTTTTCCTTTTGTCTGGCTTGCTAGTTAGCTGTTCTCCGAAATTCAGACTGAGACATTTCCTTTACCTTCAACACAGATGACAGTTCTACAACTATGACCTTAACAATATGCTAACACCTGAACTCAGACTAGTACATCTGGATACCTTAACCCACTGGCACACACAGAATATCAGGCTAAGTTAAATGGACAATAGGGTATGCGAGAAACAGCATCAGGCATCAACCTGGTGAAGCTACCAAATAGGACTACTTGCATGATAAACAGCATAAGCAGCAAGTGATTAGATTAGATTAGATTACTTACAGTGTGGAAACAGGCCCTTCGGCCCAACAAGTCCACACCGACCCGCCGAAGCGCAACCCACCCATACCCCTACATTTACCCCTTACCTAACACTACGGGCAATTTAGCATGGCCAATTCACCTGACCCACACATTTTTGGACTGTGGGAGGAAACCGGAGCACCCGGAGGAAACCCACGCAGACACGGGGAGAATGTGCAAACTCCACACAGTCAGTCGCCTGAGTCGGGAATTGAACCCGGGTCTCAGGCCCCGTGAGGCAGCAGTGCTAACCACTGTGCCACCGTGCCGCCCACAAAGTGATACAGAGATAAGCAATCTCACAACCAATGGATCAAATCTAAGCTCTGCAGTCCTACCAAATCCAGTTATGAATGGTAATGGAATAAATAAACAACTCACTGGGGTAGGAGGTTCCACAAATATCCCCATCCTCAATGATGGAAAAAGCCAAGTGAATCATTGCAAAAGGTAAGTCTGAAGCATTCACTGCAATCTTTAGCTAGAAGGGCCCTTTGGAGAATCTATCTCACCTCCTCCAGTTGCCCCAGTATTAATACAGTCTTCAGCCAATTCTATTCACTCATGTAAATCAAGAAACTGTTGGAGACACTGGATACTGCAAAGGTTATGGGTCCTGACAATATTCTGGCAACAGTGCTGAAGACTTGGGCTCCAGAACTTAGCACTTTCCTGGCCAAGTTAGAGTTTCTAAAGTGTGGTGCTGGAAAAAGCACAGCAGGTCAGGCAGAACTGGACCATACCCAGGCTTGGGCTGACAAGCAGCAAGTAGCATTTGCACCATACAAATCCCAGGCAATCACCATCTTAAATAAGAGACAATTTAACTACCGCCCCTTATCATTTGATGGTGTTACCATCACTAAATCATCCACTAAATCCTTCGTGATGAAGGGCTTATGCCTGAGACGTCGATTCTCTTGCTCCTCGAATGGTGCCTGACCTGCTGTGCTTTTCCAGCACCACACTTTCAACTCTGATCTCCAGCATCTGCAGTCCTCACTTTATCCTAAATCCTCCACTATCAACATCCTGGGGGTTACCTTTGATCAAAAACTGAATTGGACTCACCATATAAACAAATGGCTACAAGAGCAGTTCAGAGGCTGTGAATACTGTGGTGAGTAACTCACCTCCTGACTCCCTAAAGACTATCCAACATTCCCAAGGCACAAGTCACGAGTGTGATGGAATATTCCCCACTGGCCAGATGATGACAGCTCTAAAACATTCAAGAAGCTTTACACTATCCAGGACAAAGCAGCCCGCTTGATTGGCGCTACAAGCACATACACCCACTCCCTCCACCACTGACACACAGTAGCAGCGGTGTGTGTATGAGCTACAAGATGCACTGCAGAAATTCACTAAAGATCCTCAGACAGCACCTTCCAAACCCACAACCACTCCCATCTGGAAGGACAAGGGAAGCTGATACACAGGAACACCACCACCTTCTAGTTCCCCTGCAAGCTACTCATCATCCTGACTTTCACTGTCCCCACTGTGTCAAAATCCTGGAATTCCCTGCAGAACGGTATTGTGGGTCTGTCTACTGCTGTGGTTCAAGAGGCAGTTTACCATCACCAACTAGAACAGGCCCAGCCAGCAGTGCCCACATCCCACAAGTGAATATCAAAAAAACTAGGAAATTCCAGGAGAACTGTAATTTTTTTAAAACCCCAGTACATGTATTTTTAAAGAGAAAAACACAAAATGTATCAGCTATTTGGTACCTTTTCTTCAGTAGATGGCTAGCTATTATGTTGTGGTGTCAGTCTCCACCATTATCTTGGTAGGTCACAAGAGATCACAATCTAGTCTGGATGGACTTGCCTCTTCCCCCTTTGAAGGACTGTTGTTTGAAGTTCCCCTTGCACTTGAGGCATGACATTCCAAGTGTGATTCTCTCCAGCCAGTCACTTATTTTACATCTGCAGTCATTTTGGGTGCATCAGCCGGGTATTAAAAAAAATGCCTTTTGGAAGTACAAGTGCTATGGGGTTGTCACCCCTAAGCAAGACAGCATAGGAAACTGTCTCACATTACAGGGCTGAGGTAAGTGCAAAGGTACGTGGCTGAATGGGTTGGTGGAGATGTGGGTGAATAGGTCGGGAGTTATTTGTACGTAGGTTTGTACATAGTTATGTGGGTGGAAAGTGAGGTGTGTCATGAGGAGGTAGGTGGGTGTGTGGGATGATGTGAGTAGTAGGAGCTGGGTGTATGGGAGAGAGCTGGGTGTGTGGGATTTTTGAGCTGGAAGGAGACGGGTGTGTGGGAGACTGGGTGTATGGGAGGCTGGATGTATGGGAGGGAGATGGGTGTGTGGGGAACGAGCTGGGTGTGTTAGTGGGTTAGGTGCTGTGTGTATGGGAGGGAGATGGGCGTGTGGGGAGGGAACTGCGTGCTTTGGGGGGAGTGTAGGGATGGTGTGTATGTGGGAGAGGGATGAGTGAATGGAAGACTGGGTGTGTGGGGAGGGAGACTGGCTATATGGAAGGGAGCTGTGTGACAGGGGGTGCAGCTGAGTAAGTTAGTGGGTTAGGTGCTGGGTGCATGGGAGACTGGGTGTATGGGAAGTTGGGTGTTTGGGGAGAGAGCTGTGTGTATTAGTGGATTAGATCCTGGGTTTCTGGGAGGTAGATGGTTTATGTTGGGGGGGGGAGTGTGAGCTGTGTGTGTTAGTGGGTTAGGTGCTGCGTTTGTGGGAGGTAGATGGTTTGTGTTGGAGGGGGAGTGTGAGCTTTGTGTGTTAGTGGGTCAGGTGCTGGGTATGTGGGAAGCTGGGTGTGTGGGAGGGAGATGGGTGTGAGGGGAGGGAGCTTTGTATAGGGGTAGGGTGGGAGCTGGGTGTGTATTGGGATAGGTGCTGTGTGTGTGGGAGGGAGATGGGTGTGTGGGGGTGAGAGACTGGGTATGTATGGGCTGAGGTGCTAGTTGTGTGGGTGTGTGAGAGTGTGGGGGTGAGGTGTTGGGTGTGTGGGGGTGAGGGGCTGGGTGTGTGGGGTTGTGTGGGGTGAGATGCTGGGTGTAGGGGTGAGGTGCTGGGTTTGTGAGGGTGAGGTGCTGGGGTGTGTGGGGTTGAGGGGCTGGGTGTGTGGGGGTGAGTGAGGGCGTGGGGGGTGAGATGCTGGGCGTAGGGTTGAGGTCCTGGGTTTGTGGGAGTGAGGTGCTGGGGGTGAGATGCTAGGTGTGTGGGGATGAGGCGCTCGATGTGGGAGGGAGGTGAAGTGTGGGGTGTGTGTGGATGAGTGTGGGGGACAGAGCGGCAGGCAGCCAGCGGATGATTGTGTTGTGAGCGGGAGGGAAGGCGCATTCGCTGAGAATACCTTGTCCATCTGCTGCCTGTGTACTGAGGGAGTGTGACGGCGGCTGATGCTGTGATCACATGGGCCATGTCCCCCTCTCACACACGGATTTATAACTCACTCAGTGGGAGCAGCACCTGGAGCCGCTGCGGCACACCGAGCCAGAGGGACAGCAGCGCCTGTGATGGAGCGAGCAGCCAGGCTGCTGTAAACCGGGGCTCGGGCGGCTGTAAGTTCACGGGCATGGGGCGGGGTGGGTTTGGTTTGGTTTGGTTTGGTTGGGGGTGGGGGTAACCGCTCACAATGTGAAGCCCCTGGTTGCTGGGGTGAGTGTGGAACAGGGGGCTGCTCCCTGTGTGTCCGATCGGGGCTACACTGTGCCTCTTGCTCCAGGAGTCCGAGCTTGGATCGGCCACTGCACCAACAGCCCCGAACCCACGGCAGTACCAGCTGCACACTAACAAAACGGAGATTTTATTCTGTTTGTGTGATTTAAAAAAAACATCGAGTTTGCAAAAAAAGAGGAGAAGCGATTTCTTCACCGTGATAGTGAAACTGTAGTACAGGAGTGAGGGGAATCTTTCCCTAATGATTACAGACTGCAGTTGTAATTCCCCTGCAGTGGGTTTTGAGGGTCTCTCTCGGTCTGGAATTAGTTCGGATCAGCGAGTGACACTTACACCTTCCTCTGAAGCCAACAATGGCTGGATCCGGAGCAGACCTGGTGCAAGTCCGGATCGATGAGCTGGGAGAGAGGGTTTCACATTCTGCTGCTTTCCCATTCCCTGGGATCTCCTGCTGGATTTGTTCTGTGTCCACATGTGAGGAGTGGATCATTCCTTGTTACAGGCAGACCTTCAGAGAAAGTGGTGCTGCCTCAGGGTCTATCAGGCTCTAGTGAGACCCAGGGGATCGCTGTGTTCACAGGACATTTCAAATACTTAAAATACAGAGAGAAAAGAAAACACTATTATCTTATTTGTTTCTGCTTTTCACCGTTCTCTGTATATTTTATTCTCTGTAAATTTAAATCCTTTTATACTGTGATTAAGAATAAATGGAGGGAAATCCCTTTCAGGGACAGGGAGGATGGTTTAATGAGGATGCCAATTGGAAAACCTTTTTAAAAATGGTCTTGTAGCGTTCTCACTGGGAAGGATAGATGCAAATTAAGTCACAAGTTTGACTAGGAAAGTGAATGGGTATTTAAAAAGACGTTTACAGATCACGGGGAAGTACACAAAAGTGGGATTAATAGGCCAGTTCTTTCAGAAAGATCAGCAGCAGCAATGTGGGCTGCAAGATCACCTTCAATGCGAAACGCCCCTCAGATAAAACTCTGAACTCACCAACTGGAATAATATTGTACAATTGTGTACAATCTTCTTAATAACATTGTGTTAGACTTCAGAAAGCTACAGCGCAAAGGGACTTGGGAGTGTTTGTGCACAAATCACAAAAAATTAACATGCAGCTTAGTAGAGAAGTCAAATTTAATGTTGGTGTTTATAACAAAGGGAATGGAGAATAAAACAGGGACATTTTCCTAAGATTACAAGGCACTAGTCAGACCACAGCTGGAATACTGTGAACAATTTTGGGCCCTTTTTCTAACAGAAGATATATTGGCACGAGAGAAGCCCAGAGAGGGCTCACTTGGTTGATTCTGGATTTGGAGGAGAAAGTGAGGACTGCAGATGCTGGAGATCCGAGTCAAAAATGTGTTGCTGGGAAAGCACAACAGGTCAGGCAGCATCTGAGGGACAGGAGAATCAACATTTTGGGCATAAGCTCTTCATCAGGAATGAGGCTTGTGGGCCGGGGCTGAGAGATAAATGGGGAGGGGTGAGAGGGTTGGGTGGGGTTGGGTTGGGGAGGAGGTAGCTGAGAAAGCAATAGGTGGATGAAGGTGAGGATGAAGGTGATAGGTCAGAGGGGGCAGTGATGGACAGGTTCCAATGGGTGATGCAGAGTTGGAGGCTTGGGACTGTGATATTGTGGGGGGAGGGGAAATGAAGAAGTTGTTGAAATCCATGTTTACCCCGTGTGGTTACAGGGTCCCAAGGCGGAATATGAGGCGTTCTTCCTCCAGGTGTTGGATTGTAACGGTTTGGTAGTGGTGGAGGCCCAGGACCTGCGTGTCCTTGACGGGAGGGAGAGTTGAAGTGTTCAGTCATGGGGCAGTGGGGTTGGTGGGTTCCGGTGTCCCAGAGATGTTCTCTGAAATGGTCTGCAAGAAGGCACTCTGTCTCCCTGATGTAGAGGAGACCACACCGGGTGCAACAAATGCAGTAGATGACACTGATAGAGGTACAGGTAAATTTCTGATGGATGTGGAAGGATCCCTTGGGGCCTTGGACAGAGGTGACGGGAGTGGTGTGGGCACAAGTTTTGCATTTCCTGCAGTGGCAGGGAAAGGTGCCAGGAGCGGGGTGTGGGCTGGTGGGGAACGTGCACCTGACAGGGGAGTTGAGGATGGAATGGTCTCTCCATAATGCTGATAGGGAAGGGGAGGGAAATACATCTGTGGTGGCGGGGTGTGCTTGGAGGTGGCAGAAGTGGCAGCAGATGACCTCTGCATACATCACATCATCCTCCGCCACTTTCGCCACCTCCAAACGGACCCTGCCACCAGAGATATATTTCTGTCCCCACCCCTGTCAGCGTTCCGGAGAGACCATTTCCTCTGCAACTCCCCTGCCCCCCCACCAGCCCACACTCCACTCCTGGCACCTTTCCCTGCCGCCGCAGGAAATGCAAAACCTGCGCCCACACCACTCCCCTCACCTCTGTCCAAGGCCCCAAGGGATCCTTCCACATCCATCAGAAATTTACCTGTTCCTCTTCCCAATGTTGTCTACCTGGTGTGGTCTTCCCAACATCAGGGAGACAGGGTGCCTTCTTGCAGATTATTTTAGAGAATATCTCTGGGACACTGGAACTCACCAACCCCACCGCCCTGTGGCTGAACACTTCAACTCCCCCTCCCACTCCGTTCAAGGACATGCAGTTCCTGGGCCTCCTCCACCACCAAGCCATTACCACATGACACCTGGAGGAAGAACGCCTCATATTCCACCTTGGGATCCTACAACTAGTCTGGATAAATGTGGATTTTAATAGATTCCTCATTTCCCCTCACCCTGCATTATCCCAGTCCCAAGCCTCCAGCTCAGCACCGCCCTCCGGACCTGTCCATCACTTCCCCCCTCTGACCTATCACCTTCTCCCTCACTTTCATCCATCTATCGCTTTCCCAGTTACCTCCACCACCCCACCCCCACCAACCCCATCCCCTCCCATTTATCTCTCAGCCCAGGACCACAAGCATCATTCCTGATGAAGGGCGTATGCCCGAAACATTGATTCTTCTGCTCCTCGGATGCTGCCTGACCTGCTGTGCTTTTCCAGCACCACACTCTCGACTCTGGATATGGAGGGACAGTCTTATGAGGAGAAGATGAGTAGGTTGGACCTGTACTGACTGGAGTTCAAAAGATGGAAAGGTGACCTTATTGAAACACAAGATTCTTAGCAGACTTGACAGAGTAGGTGCAGAGAAGACAGAGGTAAGGAGGAACTTTTTCTCTCAGAAGGTAGTGAATCTGTGGAATACTTTACCCCGGAGCGCTGTCAATGCTTGGGAGTTAAGTATATTCAAGGATGACATAGACAGATTTTTAATCAGTAAGGGAATTAAGTTATGACAAAAAGGCAGGCAAATGGAATTGAGGATTATTAGATCAGCCCTAATTTCATTGAATAGTGGAGCAGACTCAATGAGCTGAATGGTCTGTTTCTGCTTCTACATCATATAGTCTAATAATATAGTTCAGATGGTATTTGCAAATTGATTGCTTTTTCCTCAATTCTCTTCCAAGGAAATCGACACCCGCGGATGTATGGCCCCACACGCACTGACTTTCACAAGGCTACAGGTCCTACACACACTGGCTGTCACTGGGATACTGCTCACAAGGGCACAGGTCCCACACATACTGGCTTTCACTGGGATACTGTTCACAAGGGCACAGCTTCCAAACACACTGGCTCTCACTGGGATACTGCTCACCAGGGTACAGGTCCCACACATACACTGAATTCTCACTAGGGTATGGCTCTCTCTCACACACACACACACACACACACAGACTCTCAATGACGTACAGCTCCCACACAAACACTGATTGTCACTGGGGTAAAAGTCCTGCACACGCTGTCTTTCACTGGGATACTTGTTCTTCACACACTGCCTCTCATTGGTGTACGGGTCCTACACTCTCACTGGGGTACATCTGCTGCGCACACTAACTCACTGGGGTACGGGTTCTGTGCACACACACATACACACTCTCTCTGTCTCTCTCTCTGTCTCTCTCTCTCTCGCAAACACTGCACAGCTTCCACACAAACTGACTCTCACTGGGTACATCTCCTGCATACACACTGAGCTGCCAGCACTATGATTGGACCAGATGTTTGTGAAAGTTGTTCACCTCCCCCAGTTGTTGGTGACTTAGTGCCAACTGATTAATGGCCATTCCTGATAAATTCTGTCCCATTATCTCAGCATCTGCCAAAATCCCAGCGTCTGATTTCAGCACCATCAACAGAACTTTAGCCTCCACTTAAACATTAGTCCTGTTTGTTCAAGTACTGGTTCCTTAAAAATAAGTTTTGACTGTGACACTATGATCTTTGTTTATTTCGTTCCTTTCGGTGAGGCCAAAACTAGCTGAAGAAATCCTGAACCTGCGAGTGTGAAGAGCCAGTGCTATTTAATGGTTTGAGTTTCTTCCCATTACTCTCCATGTTACCCTCGATCAGTCAAGACTAATAGTCAGGAGGGAAGATCAGAGCTGACTGTGCGATCAGCAGCAAAAGAAAAGAGACTACACCTGGGGTTTGAGAGCAGTGATCACCAGAGGAATTGCACCAACCCTTCTCTGGCATGTGATGCTCCTCAATGGATTTTAGGGGTGAAAGCAAAACACTGCAGATCCTGGAAATCTGCAATGTAAACAGGAAATCATGAAAATCCTCAGCAGGGAAGGTAGCATCTGTGCAAAGAGACAGGCAGAGTTAACATGGCAGGTCAGTGATCAGAAATATTATCATCATTGATCCCTATCAATTTAGTATACACCAGCCAGACATTAGGCTTGGTAAATCCCAGTGCTTTAGGAAGTATCCTTGCATCAACGCACTACATCTTCCACAGATCATATTCTATCAGATCTCAATCTGACCCAGTCTGAGCATAAAGCTCAGGCCAGAAACCAGCTGACCAATTGGTCTCTGTCCTCCCCCAACACCCATCCCACCCTATCTCATGTTTGCAAATAAAACAAAAAATGCTGGAGAAACTCAAAAGTCTGGCAACATCAGTGGAGAGAGGAAGACAGTTAATGTCTCAAGATGAACATTACTTTTGTTCAGAACCTATTATTCCCAGTTACACACAAACTGCTGTAACCCCTTAATTTAATAATTCACGCTTGTGTATTCATTATTGGAGGTATTGTGGCTGACCCTTCTCTCAACTTAACTGTCCTGTCTCTCACACTACATTGAAATTAAAACACTCAACTCCTCTCCTGAACTTGTAATTCATTCCAAGTTCCTGAACATTATCTTCTCTCTGACAGTTGATGGTCTTCTGCATTGTGGGGCATAGTTGTCACCACTGGTTCTCAAATCAGCCCCAAGTGGAAATCCTTGAGTTTTGAGAGAAGTCTTGGTCACAGTCCTAAAAGTGTGGAAGTTGTAGTTGAAATCTTCTCTTTGTGCCAGTTCCTGTGTGTGTCTCACTACTGACATAGACAGAGTCACATAGACAGGAAAGTTCAATCCTCTAGAATGAAAACTAACTGCATTTTGAACCGCATCCCCTCCACCTTCCACCCCAAGTTATATTACAGCCTGTAGCCAGGGTTGCTACTAATTCCCATGATCATGCGTTATTTATGCTGCTTAGATAAAACAGGGCTGGTTCAAAAGGATTAGTGTTGTTAAATTGATCTGTTGAGTGATCTTTCCATGGAAGCAGCGGTCAATTATGAGGCGTGCTGTTGAACATAGAACATAGAACGTTACAGCACAGTACAGGCCCTTCAGCCCTCAATCTCGTGCCAATCTGTGAATTAATTTGATGCCCATCTAACCTATACTGTTCCATTATTATCCATGTGTACGTCCAATGCCCATTTAAATGCCCTTAACGTCAGCGAGTTTTCTACTGTTGCAGGCAGGCCATTCCACACCCCTACTACTCACTGAGTAAAGAAACTACTACCCCTGATATCTGTCCTAAATTTATCACCTCTCAATTTAAAGCTATGTCCTCTTGTGTTCCTTCATCTTCCAAGGAAAACGTCTCTCACTGTCCACTCTATCTAACCCTCTGATTATCTAATACGTCTCGATTAAGTCACCTCTCAACCTTCTTCTCTCCAACAAAAACAGCCTCAGTTCCCTCAGCCTTTCCTCGTAAGACTTTTCATCTATAACAGGCAAGTTCTGAGTCAATCTCCTGTGAACCCTTTCCAAAGCTTCTACGTCCTTCCTATAATGTGGTGACCAGAACTGTACGCAATACTCCAGGTGCAGCCTTATCAATGTCTTGTACAGCTGAAGCGTAATCTCGTGGCTCCAAAACTCAATCCCCCTACCAATAAACGCCAACAAACCATATGCTTTTTAACAACCCCATCAACCTAGGTGACAACTTTCATGGATTTATGCCCCTGGACACCAAGATCTCTCTGTTCATCTACACTGCCAAGAATTTTACCATTAGCCCAGTATTCTGCATTCCTGTTATTTCTTTTGAAGTGAATTACCTCACACTTTTCCACATTAAACTCCATTTACCACTTTTCCGTCCAGCTATGCATCTTATCTATGTCCCTTTATAACCCACAACATCCTTCGGCACTGTCTGCCTTAGTGTCATTGTAAATTTACTAACCCATACTTCTACGCCCACATCCAGATCGTTTATAAAAATGGCAAACAGTAGTGGCCCCAAAACATATCCATGTGGCACATCACTGGTAAGTGAGCTCCAGGATAAACATTTCCCATCAACCATCACCCTCTGTCTTCTTTCAGCTAGCCAATGTCTGATCCAATTTGCTAAATCATCTTCAATCCTGAAACTCCGTATTTTGTGCAATAGCCTACCAAGTGGAACCTTATCAAGTGCCTTACCGAAATCCATATACACCACATTACTTTCATCCACTTTACTTTCATCCACATGTATGTCAACTTCTTGAAGAACTCAATAACGTTAGCGTGGCACGACCAACCCTTCACAAAACCGTGTTGATGATCCCGAATCAAATTATTCCGTTCCAGATGATGATAAATCCTATCTCTTATAACCTTTTCCAACACCTTACCCACAACCGATGTAAGGCTGACTGGCCTATAATTACCAGAGTTGTCCCTACTCCCCTTCTTAAAGGAACAGCATTTGGTATCCTCCAGTCTTCTGCTACTATTCCTGTAGGCAATGATGACATAAAGATCAAAGCCAAAGGCTCTGCAATCTCCTCGCTGGCTTCCCAGGCAAACCGAGGATAAATCCTATTTGGCCCAGGGGTCTTAACTATTTTCAGATCTTCCAAAATCGCTAAAACCTCCTCATTATCAACCTCAATCCCATCTAATCTTGGAGCCTGTATCTCTGCATTCTCACTAACATTGCCCTTTCCGATGTGAATACTGACAAAAAGTATTCATTTAAGCGCTTCCCCTATGTCCTCAGATTCCACACACGACATTTCACTACTATCTTTGATTGGCCCTAATCTTACTCTAGTCATTCTTTTATTCCTGATGTACCTATAGAAGGCCTTAGGGTTTTTCTTGATCCTCTCTGCCAACAACTTCTCATATCTCCTCCTGGTTCTTCTTAGCCCTCTCTTTAGATCTTTTCTGGCTAACGTATAACTCCCAAGCCCTCTAACTGAGCCTTCATGCCTCATCTTCACATCCTTGACAAGAGCTTCAACTTCTTAAGCAAACCATGGCTCCGTCTCTTGACAACTCCCTCCCTGCCTGTAAGGTATATACTTATCAAGGACCTGCAGTAGCTGTTTGAAAGGATATTGGTACCCCTCTGGTTCAGGTGAAAACCATCCCGTTTGTAGAGGTCCCACCTCCCCAGAAAGAGTTCCAATTATCCAAGAATCCAAAACCCTCCCTCTCTCCTGTACCATCCCTGCAGCCACGTGTTCAGCTCTGCTCTCTCCCTGTTCCTCGCTTCACTAGCACATGGCACGGGCAACAAACCAGAGAGAACAACTCTGCTTGTTCTAGCTCTAAGCTTCCACCCTAGCTCCCTGAATTTCTGCCTTAAATCCCTACCTTTCTTCATACCTGTGTCGTTGGTGCCGATGTGGACCACGACTTGGGGCTACTCCTCCTCCACTCAATGATTTCAAAAACACAATCAGAGACATTGATTTTTGGCAATGGATATAGAAGGTGCTGGAGAAACTCCGCAGGTCGGGCTGCATGTGTGGGAAAGAAACAGAGTTAATGTTTCAGTTTGATGACCTATCATCAAAATATAATTTTTTTTGCAAGGTGATTAACCTGAAACACTAACACTCCACAGATTCTGCCAGACCTGTTGAGTAATTCCAGGTTTGATTTGTGTCAGTTTCTTGCCGGTTGCAAGTATCAGAGAAATATTTCTGAGCGATCTCAGGCTGCTCCATGGACTGGACTGCAACATCTCTTACTCAAAGCCCTGTAAAGTCCTGTGAAGTCTAAAATTAGATCTGTTTGCTTCATCAGAAATGAAACTAGTAATCTTCATTATTAATGAGCATTTTCTGCAGGACAGTGATGTGGAAATATTGCATTGCTTAGGGAATTGTCACTTTGCTGCACACTCTCGTGATATACAATGGGACCAATGATTGCATAATCAGCTTTTGACTCACGCTGTGTACCTTATTGACCTGCAGAGCCATTCTGGAATAAATAACATGCAGAGAAGGTTATCTTGCAGGTGAACTTTGCATCAGTGAAGGAGAAGGCAGTCCTGAATATTCAAAAATCAAAGGCCAATGAGACTTCCTGATGTCGTGTGTCTTGGTTTTATCACAATGTACCCACATTCTCACCTGTACAGTGATAAATTTGAAACTACAACGGTGAGTGTTGGAGGCCTAGCATTTAATTTCTAATAGGGTCATATAGTATGGGAACAAAATAGAAGCACTTAGGAGGCCATTCATCACTTTGAGCCTTACCGTTCAATCAGATAATGGGTAAGTTGTACCTTAAACTCATTTATTTAGCTCTATATTCCTTTATATCTTCACTTTACAGAAGCCCAGTGACCTCAGTATTAGAAGATGCTACTGTCAGACAACACTGTCATATTTTTGGAGAGAGCATTCCAAGTTGTGTGAGAAATTGTTCCTTGTTTTCACTCCTGAGCAACTCAGGTTAGTTTTTAAGATTATGTCCCCCTTGTTCATCATCCCTTAGCAGAGAAAATAATCTGTCAGCCCTAGCTTATCAAATTATTTTAACATTTTAAACAGTCAGTCAAATTCCTTGCATCTTCTTTAATCTGTAAAATACAACCATCTTTTTGCAAGGTTTCTCCATAAGTTAGTCTTCAAAAGTCTGCTTAGTTTGTCTGTGTCGGGCATTCCCTTAGAAAGCTATCTATCCCTCTGGAGGTACCGTGCCCAGAACTGAAGGTGATATTTTAAATGGTGTTTAGCCAGAGGTCTGTAGTATATTCTCCATCACTTTGTTTTCTAACTTCCTTATGATAAAGGGCAGCGTTCCTTTAGCTCTTGATTATTCTTTGTCCAAACACACTCTAAGCACGTTCAGAATTTGGACTTCTAAATGTCTCTATTCCTTCTCAGTTCCAAGTTTTCATCTTTTATAAAATATTCTCATTTATCTTTTTCAGGTGTAAATTGGATAGGTCTGCCTTTACTCACATTGAATTTCAATGGCTGCAGTTGTCGCATTAAATCTCTTATTCCCTTTGCTCACATCAACAGTCCAGACATTCTCTTCTCATCTCCTGTCATCCACAGGTTTACTTATACAACTCTCAATTTCTTGAAGTCATTCACAAATAAGGGAGCTAAAGGTCCCAAAACAGAGATCTCTGCCTCCCATTCCATTTGACCTTAATTTTGCAATAATCATTCATATGGAACTTTATTGAAAGCCTTTTGGAAGCTAATATAAATAATATACAAACACTTAAAATAATATGAACACATTAAAATGTGCAAACAAGGAACAAGAGTAGAATACTTAGCCCTCCAAACATGTTGTTCAATAAGATCATGAGTGATCTGACTTTAACCTCAAATCTGCATTCCTGCTTGCCCCGATAATCTTTCATACTTTTGCTAATCGAGAATTTACCTGCCTCTGCCTTAAGATTACTTAAAAATTCTGCATTTACTGTTTCTTGAGAAAGATTCTCCTACAAGAGGAAGCATCCTTTCCACATCCACCTGGTCCCATTCCCTCAGGATCATGTATGTTTCAATTAAGTCACCTCTGATTCTTTAAAACTCCTGAGAATATAGGCCTAGCCTGTCTTGCCTTTCCTCGTAAGGCAATCCATTCATTTGGTCCAGTAATGACCATTATTGGTCCAGTAATTGTTTTCTGATCTGTTTCAAACACACCAATAGCCTTTCTTAAGTATGGTGGCCGATACTATACACAGTACTCAAGATGTAGCCCTGTATGACCAAAACAAAACCCCATTACTCTTGCATTCAATTCATCTCCCAGTAAAATGTTGCATTATATTAGCTTTCCTGATTACTTCATGTGCCTGCAAACTAATCCTCTGCAATTCATGAACTAGGATACCCAGACTTCTCTGTATGTCAGATCTCTGCAACCTTTCACTATTTGATTTCTTCTTTTGTTCTTTCTGCCAAATGAACTTTCCCACATTACACTTCATTGTCAGATCTTTGCCCACTTAGCAAGCCTGTCTATATCCCTTTGTAGGCTCCTTATGTCCTCTGCACAACTCACTTTCCTATCTATTTTTGTATCATCAGCAAATTTAGTTATAATATTCTCAGTCCCTTCATCAAAATCATTTATATGAATTGTAAAGAGATGAGGCCCAACAGCAGACCCCTGTACATCACTCTTGGCATCCTGCCAGCCTGAAAATGACCCAATTTTTCATACTCTGCTTTCTGTTATCCAGCAATTGCTATCCATGCAAATATGTTTACCCTAAACCATGAGCTTTTATTTTGCCAAACAAAACTTTATCAAAAGCCTTTTGGAATCTATGTACAATATTATTCTACTCGTTCCCCTTTACTTACAGCACACGTTATTTCTTTAAAGACTCCAGTAAATTAGTTAAACTTGATTTCCCTTTGGCGAAATTGTGTTGGTCTGCCTGATCACCTTGAACTTAACAAAGTGTCTATTATAACATCTTGAATCATAGTTTCTAACATTTATCTATGACAAAGGTTAAACTAACTTGCCTGTAATTTTCTGCTTTCTGCCTTCTCCCCTCTTCAAATAAAGGAATTTCATTAGCTTTTTTCCAATATAAGAGAAACTTTCTCGAGTTTGGTTTTGATTTTGCAAAATCAATTAAACATCACTCGCTACTTCTTTTAAGGCCCAGGATCAAATCCATCAGGATCTGAGGACATGTCATCTCAACGTTCCAACAATTTATTCAGTACTACCTACTAATTATGTGTTTCTTGAGCAATTCCACAATTTACATCTATTTCCAGAATGTCCATTGTATCTTCTAAAAGTCACTTGTGAGAGCATTTGTCATAAGAGATTTAACCTTAACCTAAATTGCAAGTTGACTTGGTACAAGGTACATAACTCTCACAAGTAACGTTTTGCATTTATCATACCTAATCTCTACCTAGACTGCTTCTTTAACAGTCAGGGCAGGCAGGGACAAGGTAGGACGAATAAATTAAACTGCATTTATTTCAATGCAAGGGTCCTAACAGGAAAGGCAGATGAACTCAGGGCATGGTTAGGAACATGGGACTGGGATATCATAGCAATTACGGAAACATGGCTCAGGGAAGGGCAGGACTGACAGCTGAATGTTCCAGGATACAAATGCTGCAGGAAGAATAGAAAGGAAGGCAGAAGAGGAGGGGGAGTGGCATTTTTGATAAGGGATAGCATAACAGCTGTGCTAAATGAGGATATTCCCGGAAATATATCCAGGGAAGTTATTTGGGTGGAACTGAGAAATAAGAAAGGGATGATCACCTTATTGGGATTGTATTATAGACTCCCCAGTAGTCAGAGGGAAATTGAGAAACAAACTTGTAAGGAGATCTCAGGTATCTGTAAGAATAATAGGGTGGTTATGGTAGGGGATTTTAACTTTCCAAACATCGACTGGGACTTCCATAGTGTTAAAGGTTTAGATGGAGAGGAATTTCTTAAGTGTGTACAAGCCAATTTTCTGATTCAGTATGTGGATGTACCTACTAGAGAAGGTGCAGAACTTGACCTACTCTATGGAAATAAGGCAGGGCAAGTGACTGAGGTGTCAGTGGAGGAGCACTTTGGGGCCAGTGACTATAATTCTATTTGTTTTAAAATAGTGATGGAAAAGGATAGACCAGATCTAAAAGTTGAAGTTCCAAATTGGAGAAAGGCCAGTTTTGACGGTATAAGGCAAGAACTTTCAAAAGCTGATTGGAGGCAGATGTTCGCAGGTAAAGGAACGGCTGGAAAATGGGAAGCCTTCAGAAATGAGATAACAAGAATCCAGAGAAAGTATATTCCTGTCAGGGTGAAAGGAAAGGCTGGTAGGTGTAGGGAATGCTGGATGACTAAAGAAATTGAGGGCTTGGTTCAGAAAAAGAAGGACGCATATATCAGGTATAGACAGGATAGATCGAGTGAATTCTTAGAAGAATATAAAGAAAGTAGGAGTATACTTAAGAGGGAAACCAGGAGGGCAAAACAAGGAGATGAGATAGCTTTGGCATATAAAACTAAGGAGAATCCAAAGTGGTTTTACAAATATATTAAGAACAAAAGGGTAACTAGGGAGAGAATAGTGCCCTTCAAATATCAGCAAGACCGTCTTTGTGTGGAGCCACAGAAAATGGGGGAGATATTAAATGAATATTTTGCATCATTATTTACACTGGAAAAGATATGGAAAATACAGACTGGAGGGAAATAGATGGTGACATCTTGCAAATTGTCCAGATTACAGAGGAGGAAGTGCTGGATGTCTTGAAATGGTTAAAGGTGGATAAATCCCCAGGACCTGATAAGGTGTACCTGAGAACTCTGTGGGAAACTAGAGAAGTGACTGCTGGGCCTCTTGCTGAGATATTTGTATCATCGATAGTCACAGGTGAGGTGCCGGAAGACTGGAGGTTGGCAAACGTGGTGCCACTGTTTAAGAAGGGTGGTAAGGACAAGCCAGGGAACTATAGACCAGTGAGCCTGACCTCGGTGGTGGGCAAGTTGTTGGAGGGAATCCTGAGGGACAGAGTGTACATGTATTTGGAAAGTCAAGGATGATTCGAGATAGTCAAAATGGCTTTGTGCGTGGGAAATCATGTCTCACAAACTTGATTGAGTTTTTTAAAGAAGTAACAAAGAAGATTGATGTGATCTATATGGACTTCAGTAAGGCGTTCGACAAGGTTCCCCATGGGAGACTGATTAGCAAGGTTAGATCTCATGGAATACAAGGAGAACTAGCCATTTGGATACAGAACTGGCTCAAAGGTAGAAGACAGAGGGTGGTGGTGGAGGTTTGTTTTTCAGACTGGAGGCCTGTGACCAGTGGAGTGCCACAAGGATCGGTGCTGGGCCCTCTACTTTTTGTCATTTACATAAATTATTTGGATGTGAGCATAAGAGGTACAGTTAGTAAGTTTGCTACAAAATTGGAGGTGTAGTGGACAGCGAAGAGGGTTACCTCAGATTACAACAGGATCTGGGCCAGATGGGCCAATGGGTTGAGAAGTGGCAAATGGAGTTTAATTCAGATAAATGCGAGGTGCTGCATTTCAGGAAAGCAAATCTTAGCAGGACTTATACACTTAATGGTAAGGTCCTAGGGAGTGTTGCTGAACAATGAGGCCTTGGAGTGCAGGTTCATAGCTCCTTGAAAGTGGAATCGCAGGTAGATAGGATAGTGACGAAGGCGTTTGGTATGCTTTCCTTTATTAGTCAGAGTATTGAGTACAGGAGTTGGGAGGTCATGTTGCGGCTGTACAGGACATTGGTTAGGCCACTGTTGGAATATTGCATGCAATGCTGGTCTCCTTCCTATATCGGAAAGATGCTGCGAAACTTGAAAGAGTTTAGAAAATACTTACAAGGATGTTGCCAGGGTTGAAGGATCTGAGCTACAGGGAGAGGCTGAACAGGCTGGGGCTGTTTTCCCTGGAGTGTCGGAGGCTGAGGGGTGACCTTATAGAGGTTTACAAAATTATGTGGGGCATGAAAAAGATAAATAGACAAAGTCTTTTCCCTGGGGTGGGGGCGTCCAGAACTAGAGGGCAGAGGTTTAGGTTGAGAGGGGAAAGATATAAAAGAGACCTAAGGGGAAACTTTTCCACGCAGAGAGTGGTACACGTATGGAATGAGCTGCCAGAGGATATGGTGG
The DNA here is from genome assembly GCF_020745735.1 of Hemiscyllium ocellatum. Taxonomy (NCBI): domain Eukaryota; kingdom Metazoa; phylum Chordata; class Chondrichthyes; order Orectolobiformes; family Hemiscylliidae; genus Hemiscyllium; species Hemiscyllium ocellatum. Next base: position 17,194,905 of record NC_083429.1, on the reverse strand, counting down.
AGGCTAGTACAATTGCAACATTTAAGAGGTATTTGGATGGGTATATGAATAGGAAGGGTTTGGGGGGATATGGGCCGGGCGCTGGCAGGTGGGACTAGATTGGGTTGGGATATCTGGTCGGCATGGATGGGTTAGACCGAATGGTCTGTTTCCATGCTGTACATCTCTATGACTCTACGACTATGACGCTATTATCCCAGTTTCCTGAGTTTAGGCCAACCCACATCGTTGTGTTAAAATCATCTTTTAATTAACACAGCCTCCACCCTTTCCTTACCCCAATCCTTCCTTAATGTCATCTACCCTTAAATATTCAAATGCCCCAATCTTGGTTATCCTCCAGCCTTATTTCAACAATAACCAGAAATGCTTTGCTAGCCATCACATTTGTAACCCCCTGGGGAAAACAAAATCCAGTCTATTAGCCTATTTAGATATGACTTATCCACTATACAAATCTGAGCATCTCTCAAGGGTATCATTAACAAGTTCTGGTTATTTTTCATGCATTTACTAGTAATTTGCAAAAAAAAAGATAAACATAAAATGTGGTTTTGTTGCAGTTGTTGTGTCTGAATGTTTCTCACTCTGTCAGTGGGTTATCATTTGATTTGTTCTTTGAATATGAACCTTGCTGACAAGGCTAGCAAATATCACCCCTTCCTGATTGCCTTGGAGAAGCTGGTGGTGAGTTGCTTGCTTGAGCCCTTGAAATGTTAAGGCACCCACAATACTGTTAAGGAGGGAGTTCCAGGATTTTTACCCAGTGACATCAAAGGAACAGTGATAACGGTTGGACAAACAGGCAGAAAACTAGCCTCCAGGATACATGACCACCAACTAGCCACAAAAAGACATGACCCTCTCTTACTAGTATCCTCACATAGGGATGAGGAAGGACATGACTTTGATTGGGACAATACATCCATCCTAGGACAAGCCAAACAAAGACACGCACGAGAATTCCTAGAAGCATGGCATTCCAACTGGAACACACTCAACAAACACATCGAGTTAGACCCCATCTACTACCCCATGAGAAAAGGAATAGGAAGTGACTTCACCACAGGAAATGACATCACCAACCCAAAGAAACCCGAACATATAAATATAAAGCAGGGATTCTCAGCATTGCTTCACCTGAGGCCCAGTGAAGCTGTTACCCAGTAGGGTAACGAAAGGTCTGGAAATGAACCTTGCAACTCAGTGAGCAAATCTACGTCCAAAACCTCAACCTGTGCGACAAATCTTCTCAAAACTCACTGAGAACGGTGATAGATTTCCAAGTCAGGATCATGAGTGGCTTGGAAAGAAAGGATTGTGATTTACCAATGTGTCTGCTGCCATTGATGGTAGTGTCATTGATTTGGAAGGTGCTACCAAAGATGCAGTTGGTGAGTTTCTACAAAACATCTTGTGCCTGTTTCATGTTGCTGCGACTACCAGGCCTTGAGGTTATAGATTATGTTGGAATGCAGTTTTATTGCTGTTGATAACTAACAATGTCTCATTAAGTTTTTATTTACATGATATATTTGGTTCATATCATTTATTAAAATACATTTCATACCAATTCAAATTTGACACATAAAATGGACTATAGTTCAGTTCTGTTCAATGGATCATAGTGCCTCATAGTTATCCAGTTTTGAGTTAGTGGATTTGTTCTAAATCAAGTTATATTGCACAGTATTGCACAATGTGATGGAGGGTGTCCTCAGTGTAAGCTTGGATCTTCATCCCTCTCAGGAATGATAAAGTCTTCACTCCCACTAATGTTGTCATAGATACGCGCAGTAGTGGTTTGCAGTTGTTTGCAGTAGTTCAGTGAGGTTAAAGTTGGGTGGTTTTTTGCTTCTTGTTAGTTTGCTGACCACCTCATGCTGACCTACTGTAGCAACTACCTCTTTATAAAGAACAAAGAACAAGCAAAATTTACAGCCCAGGAACAGGCTCTTCGGCCTTCCAAGCCTAAACCGATCCAAATCTATTGTCTAAACCTGTCACCCAATTCCTAAGCATCTGTATTCCTCTGCTCCCCACCTACTCATGCATCTGTCCAGGCACATCTTAAATGAATTTACGGTGTCTGCATCTACTACCTCTACTGGCAATGTGTTCCAGGCACCTACCACCCTCTGTGTGAAGTACTTGCCGCGTGTATCCCCCTTAAACTTTCCACCGCTCACCTTGAAAGCGTGGCCTCTCGTTATTGACTCCTTCACCCTGGGAAAAAGCTTATCTCTATCTATCCTGTCTATACCCTTCATGATTTTATAAACCTCAATCAGGATCCCCCTCAATCCCCTACTTTCTAATGAAAACAATCCTAACCTAGTCAACCTCTCTTCATAACTAGCACCTTCTATCCTCGTAAACCTTCGCTGCACCCTCTCCAAAGCGTCCACATCCTTTTGGTCCAATACTGCCCCACACCGGGCCCCCACCCCCGCCTGCCCCCAACCCCGTCCAACACCGCCCCCCCCGCCCGTCCCCCACTCCATCCAACACCGCCCCCCACCCATCCCCCACCGCAGCCAACACCACCCCCTGCCCGTCCCCCACCTTGTCCAACACCGCCCCCACACCCGTCCCCCACCCCATCCAACACTGCCCACCGCCCATCTTCCACCCTTTCCAACACCACCCCCCCCGTCCCCCCCCCATCCAACACGACCCCCCCCGACCAACACCCCCCCGTCCAACACAACTCCCCATCCCCACCCCCGTCCAATACCACCCCCCCATCCCCCACCCCTGTCCAACACCGCTCCCCTGCTCACCACCCAACCCCTGTCCAGCTCTGTCACTGCCTGCCCACCCCAAACCTGTCCAACACTGCCACCCCCCCCCCCACCCCTCACCCACCCTACACCCCCATCTAACCCTGCCCCCACCCCTGGGTAAAAGATTGAGTGCATTCACGCCTCTTATGATCTTGTACACCTATATAAGATCCCCCCCTCCATCTTCTGTGCTCTGCAGAAAAAAGACTTAGCTTTTCCAACCTTGCCCTCTCGCTCTTGACTATTGCGTCCTGGCAACATCCTTATGAATTTCTTCTACGCTTGTTCCAGTTTAATAAAACCCTTCCTATAGCAAGGTGACCAAAATTAACACCATATTCCAAGTGAGGTCTTACCAACATCCTGTATAACTGTAAATGTAACTTCCCAACTTCTGTCCTGAATTCCCTTGACTGCCTCAGTGCTTCTTCCAAGGGTTGCTTGGTCAAAGGATTTATCCGCTCACGGGGCGGGGGCAGTGGATGGTAAGCATGGTAACTCATCTTTGATCTGAGGCTGTATGGGTCCAGAAACAATACTGAGGGCTCTCAGAGTGTCTCTGTCCTGATGATATACCAATTTTTTTTTACATTTCAAAAATATGCTTTATTTATAAAATATCTTCATTTACATGCATAGTCACTAAAGCATTCAGTTCTATATGGTAGCATATGAAGAAACGGACACTTGCTCCACAGCAGCGAGGCCAGACCTATCCTTCATAACAGCAGAGACAAGTAGAACCTCAGTACGTAGTGACACTTGGTGTTTACGTACCAAGGATCAATGCACAACTTGATGCAGCCACACAAAAGATGCCCATCAGGTTAAGAGCATCATTGGGTAGATTCCTCCCTCATCCAGAGTTTTGTACATGGTGTCCCTACGGACATGGACTGTCTTTGACTTCCCAGTGAAGTGGGTGACTGCAGCAGCACAGCTTCAGGGAATGTGTCAGACCTGTGCCACATGAAGCAGCCAAGAGAATACCTCACACCCAGGTTTTGACCTGCAATGGAGAGGGAGCGGTGCTCCCAAAAACCTAGTTTCTGCCTCACCTTGGTAATGAATTCCTCCCCAGACCTTGCACGCACTGCAACCCCTGTGAACCGTATTCCCAGCATCTTCAGGTAATCTGCCCTGGGGTGAAGGATCAGTCAATCAAGTTCCCAAAGAACATGGCCTTGCTGTTGCCTCAATTTACTTTGGCTCCCAAGGCAGCTCAAACTGGTCACAGATGCTCAGTGGTCTGTGCACTGACAGCGGATTCAAGCGGAAAACAGTGACGTTATCCATGTACAGGGAGGCTGTGACCAGCAGGTCTCTGCAGCCTGGAATAATCACCCCTTTCAGGCTCGCATCCTTCCTGATGGACTCAGCAAAAGGTTTCTAAATAGCATACAAACAAGAGCAGCGAGTGAGCCTGCCTGGCTCCAGATCTGATTGGGAAGCTTTCTGATTCCCACTCGTTGGTTGAGACTGTTAATGTTGAGATAAGTGGATCTGATGTTTGTATAGAGTAGTCGAATCCAATTATAGATGCCCTCCCCAAAGCCCATTTTAGAGATCTCGTCCCACATGTAGATGTGCGAAATCCCATAATTGGCCTTCTAGTCCAAGTTGATGAGGCAGGTATCCACACCCCTGTCCTGTGCATAGGCGATGGTATCCCTGAGAAGCTAGAGACTCTTAGATTGTCCTGCCCGGTAAAGCACAGATTTGATGGGA